>NW_006917093.1:5014739-5102315 GCF_000516985.1 Pestalotiopsis fici W106-1 | reverse complement strand
GAGAGAGAGAGTAGAGAGAGAGAGAGAGAGAGAGAGAGAGAGTGTGTGTGTGTGTGTGTGTATGAAAGCAGATATGGAGGCGACTTGGAAGACTGGGCATGACCCTTTGGAAACAACCCACCATCACATCACCATCTTTCCCCAAGAGAGGTTCAACTATTTTTTATTTTCTCTTCCACCCCAAGCTAATCAAGCCGTCTACGCTTACACTACTAGGTCGGCCCAAGCTGCCTAGGTATTTCATCAATGTATCTTATATCTCTTGAACCCACACTTTCCTTTCCCTCCCCCATGCCAAATAGTTATTTTTCCCGAAAAAATAGCATGGGCAAGTTTATGCCTGTCCTTTCTTGGACCCACCCGCCTTTGCCAGAATGACCGCTCCTCCCCATACTATCAAAATACCACAAGTATACTCAAACCTCAAACTAGACCCTTGTAGACGCTACATTATGTTATGGAGTCTTTCCCGTCAAACTTCCGACCTACCAGGTGACCCGACCTCCAAACTTCAAACGAACAACGAGGAGCAAGAATTAAGATTAAAAAAGAATAGTCACCACAACGGGGCCAAAGGAGACTTGACAATCTATGGTCATACATAGTCTGTGAACCTTCTGCCTTGCCCCCTTGCCCTGTTCCGTGCGAACGCCAATAATACATGACACAATTAACTCAAAGGATACATTACTTGTTCACCTTTTTTTTTTCCTTCTTTCGGTGTCGTCGTCGTCGTCGTGGACCTGTCTGTTACGCTGGCAGGAACTGCCGTCACAATCGTCGCCCAACTCTGCTGCATCTCGCCTTCCATTCCAAACATCCGCTGCCCGCCTCAACAAAATCGACAAACAACCTCCCGAACTTGAAAGACAAGACAAACAAAAAAAAAAGGAAGGGACAAGTGGACCTCTGTGTTGTTGAAACATCTGGGACACGTTCTTTTTCGGCTGTACATAAAAAGGCCCTGTGCTCCCTTTGCATCCCACAATTCATCTCCAACTCAACCAGCACTCATATAAGCCCTTTTCCACAAAGACAAGCTCATAATCATACAACACTCAACACCAAGGAGCCTTACCAAACTACTTTATACACACACACACACACACACACTTCAGTACATACACCAATCTCATTTCACAACGTGAGTACTTGCGCTCCACAATACTTGGCCTACTTTGGGGGCGATACTGACATAATCAGCTATTCATCCTCATCCCATCACTTCTGAAGTTCTGGGTGAGGCAGATAGCAGAGACAAGAAACCAATCATCACCATTTTCAACACTATCGCCAGGACTTTATTGAGAATCCCTTCCTTCTGTCACCATGGCCGTTAGTACCAGCTGCGCCCACTCTTTCAAGATGATCAAGTCAGACAACTCCCTCATTCAATGGGCATGTAACATGTGCCACTCGGGTCCGCACTGGTGGATATTTGAATGTCGGTATTGCAAGGTTCACATGTGTCGTGCCTGCGCGCACAACGTCTAGAACCAGGTGGAAACCCTCCCAGAGACATGTTGATGTGCGGCCGAGCATTGGACTCTGGGTCAGGGAGGTGAAGTCTTCTGAGAACAGGTACGTAATGCAGCTCTTCAAACAAACCGAGCCAGCAAGGACAGGCTAGGCTGGAGATGGTGCAAAGCAAAGAAACTCAAGAGGCATGCATCCGGTCTCGGATATGCCTTTATGCCCAAAGGCTCTATGCCTCGACTGTCCCGTCTTGCAAAAATAATCATAACCTGGCATCTGTGGCCCGGTAGGGCGGAGGCAAGTTCGAATGCTAATTTTTTTTATTTCCTCCATTGCAGTATTTCAAACGGCCACCGCCTCTGTCAATGCACAATCATCTCATCGACGAATGAGAAGCAATTCGACAAGATGCAGGAAAAGCAATACGCCAACCTGTCAAGTAGGGATAGCCCTGGGACCACGTTTCAATGTCTCAAAGGGGGGCAGGAGATGACCTCTGGAGCTTTCCAAATGCGATCTTTCGGTGACGAAGGTCGCTCGTCTCTGTCTGCGTCTCGGTTGAGTGAGAGAGAGGGAGAGAGCTCTTTTGTCGGTCTGCACGTCATTCCCTGAAGCGGTTGCTTCCCGAGACATTTCGACCCAACTACCGGGAGGGGAAACGGCACGCGAGACTTCTCCTGTCATTCACTTCTTACTGTCCTCATTCTTTCACTCTCGTCTTGTACACCGCCAAATACCCACCCAGGTCAAGCTTTCATCTTACAAACGATGACATGACATGTTTCGTCATTTGATTTTTCTTCCTTTTCGTTTCTAGAGCACTCGGCGGCTTTCGTGCTTTCTTCTCTCCTCTTGCAGCCCGGGATGCACGGCAAGTTCCCGAGATCGGGGGCCCGCTGTCGTCCTGGTGCATCTTTGTATCGCAAGCCTTTTTTTGCTAGATTCGTTTTCTGAGTAACAGTGGAACGGGTCATTCCACTAGTTTCAGGCACCTTTGTTTTGTCTGTAATTGTTATGGGCTTTTTGTTATTGCTTTTCCTTTTTTTCCCTCCCTCCCTCACCCTTGATTCTTGCGCTCTGGCGTTTGATGAAACGGGATACTGAGAGAAGAACTCAACCCACATACAGAGAAAGAGGGACAGAACTGGCGGTCAACGTCGTTTGCGAATCATCAACTTTATGGTTCCACGACCTTTGTTTTTTTCTTTCCCTCTCCTACTTTTCCATGATGCGTTGTTGTACCTCGGAAAATCACGTGTTCACTTCTTCAAGCAGGCTTTTCGTTTGGGATAATCAATTTCTGGAAGGCAAATATTTGTTGAGTGAGAACCCTCGGGTCCAGAGGCTAAATCATTGGGAACAGACAAAAGGAAAATGGGCATTAAAATTAGATCGTGTTTTCTTTTTCTTGTTTTGGGCGTACGCATAGGGGGGATTGTTGGTAGATTCAAAAGTTCTAGATTTTACATTGGGATCGTTTACTGTTCTACTTCTCTCCATGCCCAAACTTGTGTGCACAAACCTGTTATATTGCGAGTGCAGGTATGACATTGTCCCTTCAGTCATTTGAATGACGCCTTGTTTGAACTTTAATTCTTCTCTTCTCGCTTCTTCTTTCATCCAAGAGCAATCTTGCTCTCGCGGCCAGGAGCTCATTTCATTTGAGACGAACATTGCCTGTATCTCGTACGAGTTGGCGGTCCTTTTGATGTCGGTGTGTCCGTCACCGACATGACATTGAGCTTGTGTTCAAGTAGGACACAGGCTTTTTTTTTTTTTTTGTCTTTCTCTCCTCCTCCTCAATTCTCATTTGAAAGATGCATGGCGGATCTGCCGGGACTGCTCATCCGGTGCTGAGCTCGATGCCATGTCATATATAGTACTTATATGCCACGTTGCAACGACATATCTTCACCAAACATGCATGGATTGAAAAAGCCCTACGGTTCACTACTGCCTGACTTGAGGCTGATGGTGTACAACCTGGCAACCTGGACAGCCATCTGTTGATCGCCAGAATCCTTACCCACTCAAACGCATGTCTTAGTCGTCATGCGGGTAGGGCTGCAATGGAGAATTTACGCTGTGCAACGACCCGGAACACTACACGGTAAGGGACAAGCGTGTACATTTTTTTTCTTCTTCTTTTCTTTTAATCATCCCCAAAAATACTTGTCTCGCCGCCCTGTCAAAGTTTCAATATTCATGGGAGCCGACCCCATCGAGCCCGTCTTCATGAGATTTGTCCCTGACGAAATGAAACATCCAGTCAGTGGAGACGGCCAAGAAAGGAACAATTCCGCCCCAGCGTCTGTTCGGGCGGAGTCTCTCTGGCGGGTCATGATGGACAAAACCAGTCACGATGGCTCCCCCAAAGTTTGTCGTTGCACAACGTCACGGCAAGCCAACATATCGGATCCTTCCCCGGGCCTTCTAGGCGAGTTCTCCATCTATAGATTTTCCCACCTCATCTTTAGACGCGGCAGTGTTACCCTACAACCCAGGGCGAGTACCGGATCGCAACATCCGTGGGGACCACCATCGAAATAATATGGAAAAAGAACGATAGGCGAGAGATGTGTAACCCAGCCGTTTCCAGCCCTCCATCTATGTAACATGGTACAAGAAGTATTCGGTAGATCACAGTTGTGGGGGGGATCCTGCATTCGGGCAGACCGATCGTGAAAGGTATTTCGCCGACCAAACTGCCCTGCTCTCTTGGGAATCCATGTGTCTTTCTCTGTCTCGCTTCTCTTCTCCTTTCTTCTTCGTCTTCTCATGGTTCCAAGGTCGACTTGGCGGTGTGATCAAAGTGTATGCTCCCCTTGACCCCTTGTCTCTTACAATTGAGATCTTAATCCGGCCCCAGTTGCCATATATCCGGTGTTTGCGAAAAACCAACATCAGGAGAGGGAAAGTTTGCTGGTACCTAACTCGAAAGAAAGAAACGGCAAGAAAGAGCCTTTCCACAAGTTTTCTTCTCGTCTTCACTAGGATTTGTCGTACTTGGACCAAGCCCAAACATCTGTCGCTCATCGAGCCACCTCTTGACCGTGACTTGATTGCAGACGCCCACGTCAGACAAGCACTGCCGTCGCTGACCCTAGCACAAAGGCGTGTCGACCAAAGATGAGCAACCACTTGCTTCCATCATCGACCACCCCCCACCCCCCCTTCCCCCTTCCCCCACGGTCTTGTCATGAGCTTCTTGAGCACAGAGCCCGCCTCGCCCTCGGCAACGCGATCCCGTGGCCCAGTTGTCAATGTGGTTGAACAAGCAGCGGAGGGCGCATTTGGCTGTGAGGGCGAGAAACGCTGCTTGGCTTGTTGTCCTTTGTTCGTTGCGACTCTTTTGATTGACATTGCCTTTTGTTCTCGCCGCCCTCATTTATTCACGTCGACATCGGGGTTACCATTGCCATCTGGTGTATCATTTGTAGCCATTCATGGTTGGTGGCAAAAAAGAAAAAAGAAAAAAAAATCCAGCTTGCTCCCAAGAAATCCACTTCCCACGACAAATGTTGCAGACGACACCGTATCTATCCATGATGTCGTCGGGTCGAGGCCCTCGAAATGTTGACGAGTAGCATTGCCGCCCTCATCAAAGGCTTGGCTGGTTGTGACCGTTTGATAACGACCATGACGCGCCATCTTCTCTCTCCTTTCCCCCCCTGGACCCTTCGGCTTTACTCCCACTTTGCCCGCCCCATGACGTATGAGGTAAGATTCGCCAGCCAGCCCGGCAGTAGCCCAGCTTTGCCGCCACTGCTCGTCTTCTCCTCCGGGAGGTGTGGGCCAAGACGGGGCCCACTTCCCCGTCTCCGTCCTAGGGGAAACGAGAATGATCTCGTAGCCAAAGTGAATGCTAAAGCAATTTCCATAATCATCACGCATGCAATGAGCCGTGGCGAAGCTCCCCTCCCATGAGGAGTAATGTCATGTAAATGGACCTAAAACAGTAATAAGCGTACTTGGTTGATCATAGGGGACCCATAGGCAAAAAGAAAGAGGCAATCTTTTCCATAATTCAAGACTCTATATGCATCTGAGAAGAAGAAAAAATATTCGGCATTCGTATTTTTCTTCCTCCTTTTCAAATCATCCACTCAATTACTCCATCACTCTTTAGCGTTCAAGGACTTTTCCAAATCCTCAAACTCGCCACTGTGCTTCATCATGTCATAGAATTGTCCCTTGGCATCATAGAGCTCTCTGGGCGAACCAGTCCTTAAAAGTAGTGTCAGTAACAGGACAAATAATAATGCTATGAAGCCAAGTCAACTTACTCAATCACGCTGCCGGCACTCAAGACCACGACCTTGTCATAGTCAATAATGGTCTTGAGCCGGTGGGCAATGGTAACCAGGGTTCGATCTCGGCCGTGTTCGTTGAGCTCCTTGCGCAGCACCTGCTGGATGCCCTGATCGGTCTCGTAATCCATGCTCGCCGTCGCCTCATCGAGGAGCATGAGCTTACTCTTGCGCACCAAGGCTCGGCACAGGGACAGGACCTGACGCTGGCCATGGGAAAAGTTTTCGCCTTTGGACTTGACCGAAGTGGAGAGGTTGATCTTCTGCGTGTCGGCATGGCCTCCGCTTGTGTCCTGGGTATTGTCCCCAGTGTCGTCCTCAGCGGCATCCTCGTCCTGGTATTCGAAAGATGCGATACCACTGCAATATTGCAGGGCTCTAGTCACCACATCCTTTGGCACTTCACCGGTGGGATCAAGGTTGGATGCCACATCCCCGCTAAATAGAACGGCTTCTTGAGGAATAATGGTCAATGCCTCGCGCAAGCGCTTGCGTGAGAAACTGGTTATGTCGACGCCGTCAAAGAGGATTTTTCCGGAAACAATGTTGGAGAACCGTAGCAATGACAATACAAGCTATATGGACACCGAGTCAGGACGGCTTCCATGATTTCGATGACAAAATATAGAAAGACAAACACTTACAGTAGATTTACCCGATCCTGTTCTTCCGACTACCGCAACTCGTTCGCCAGCAGCAAATTTGAGGTTGATATTCTTCAGGATATCTGGGCCGTCAGGGTCGTATCTGATTGTGACGTCTCGGAACTCAACCTCGCCGCTTCTCGGCCAATCCGCAGGCATTTCCAATGTCTCATCGTCAGTATATGCCGTGGACTCCTTGTATTCATCAGGTTTTTCTTCAGGTTCGACCAGAGCATATTCGCGAATGCGGTGGAACTAAGCAGTGTCAGATCAAATCAAGAGCCAAAATGAATTGTTAGTGTGGGTGATAAAGCTTACACTCTGCATTTCAACCTCAAGCTCGTTCATGCACCGCACAAGCATAATGATGACTTGGCTCAACGTCTTGAAGTTTGTTAGTCATGAAGCCAATGCTACAGGTAGATTTTGACTTACCGTGGCGTTTGTAAGAGAGAATCCAACCAATCCTGCTGCGACAGTACCAACCTTTGACACGGCGATAGCACCGGCAGCTACCGTGACGAGAGTAGTTGCCATGTCGACCTTTAATGCCACCCAACGGTTACAGTTGTACTGAGATTCCGACGCCCTCTCATAGATGCGTAGCTTCTCGGCGAGCTGGTCGCCAAAAGTCTTTGGCATGCCCGCCCTAGCGCGAATGATGGCAATTCCCGCCAGACTGTCGGCAAATTGTGAGAAGAGAGGAGACTGTGACGATGATACGATTCTCTTGACTGCCACGGCCGTTCTTGTGTACATTTCGCCGGCAATTACGCCAACAAGACAACATACTGCAGCGGGGAGCATGAAAATAGGCATGACGGAGCCGACGGCGCCAACCTGGAATACGAGGCGGGTAAATGCGTCAAAGCAGAACCGCAGGTATGTTACCAGGGAGTTGTCGAGAGAGCTCATGTCGCGAGAAAACCGGTTCACAACTCTGCCAATGGGTGTGGTCTTGTACCATGACAGCGGTACTGACATGACCGATTCGATGAAGATGTTATGCAAGGTTCTGGCGGCATACCAACCACCACTTTCATAGAAGACAAAGGTCATGGCACTAATTAATAGTTCAGCAAAACTCCAAGCTCCGTAGATGCCGAGATAAAAGGCAATGTCGCTGGCTTCGCCCCTTCCATAGGCATCGACCCAGACAGCAATCCACAGTCCAGTACCAACAGCGGATGCCGTGCTGAGAATGGTCATGAGGGCCGCACCAACAGCAAGTAGAGGATTTCCAAAATAGGCCATGTATTTGAAGACTACAATATTTGTTAGTTATTGTGTTAACCTGCTCGGTGGCACTTTCACTTACACTGCAGTCGTGCAGTCGGCCCCGTCTTCAGGGCCTCTTGCGTAACTTCATCGCGGCGCTTGGCCTCGGATGTCTTCATAGTCCCATTCGTTCCACCATTGGATTTTCCGTTGGATTTGTTGCCATTGGTATTACCATTTGATGCTTCTTGTGTGGCTGCAACCTCGACCGTGGTATCAACATCACCTTCATCGACCAATTCCATGCCGAGTGTCACGGGCTTTCGGACAATGTCTGGATGCCGTTCGATTTCCTTGACCAGGCCATTCTCGAGTTTAACAGCTAGATCTGCCTGTGGTGTGATCCAGGGAAGCTGGGTAACAAGAACAATAGTCCGGTCCCTGAGCAAGTCGCCACAAAAGCAGTCTTCCCAAACCACGGATGCAGTCTTGGCGTCGAGTGCTGAGAAAATATCGTCGAGCAGGAGTATGGGAGCCTTGGAGTAGAGTGCTCGGGCTAGCGCTATACGTGACTTTTGGCCACCTGAAAGAGTTGCACCATTCTCACCAACCTCTGTTTCGTCTCGATCCGGAAATTCATTAAAGTCAATAGGCAGACCGCAAGCATTAATGACACGATCATATCGTACTTGCTCGAACTCGCTGTTGAACACAATGTTCTCCTTGATTGTCTCGTTTTGAAGCCAAGCGCTTTGAGATGCGTACGCAATATCCTTGGGACAGGTGATGACTCCCTTTTCAAGCAGGGTCTCGCCTAGAATCGCAAGGAGCATCGTCGACTTGCCTGAGCCGCTCGGTCCAGCAAGGACATTCAGGCCGCCCTCGACAAAATCAATGGATATATCCTTGAGCGTGAATGTGGCCTTCTTGTGGCGCCTGATCGTGGCATTTTCCATGCGCAGGGGTCCGAGAGGATGGCGGGTCAGAGGCACCACGTTGCTAAAGTAACGATCCAAACGCTTGACGGAAACGCCAGCTGAAGTGATACCTCTGGACATGCCAGTCATCATGGCGAGGTTGCGTCGAATGGTCCTGATAAGAGTGATGGAAGTGAATGCAACGTCTGCCGTAAGCGGCTGTTTACGCACCGCCACATGAAGACTAAAGATGATTAACAGGGCAATGATGGGAATGGCTTCCGTAAATTGACTGAGAAGCATAAATCTGCACACAAGGGTGATGTTAGCCTCGATTCACATCATTGACGCAATTGGTTGTTTCGAAGACACCTACAGGACATTGATACGCCAAATTTTCCGTTGCTCATTCAACCGAATGGCCTTGACTTTGTTGATGATGGCATTTTCCCACGCAAAGTATTTGATGGCTCTGATTGATGACAGGTATTCCGAAATCACCGAGATGCGGGAATCCTGGATCTTTCTGATATCACGTTGTAGGTGTACCATCCTTTGGGCAATGTACACGCCAATGGGTGACATGGTCAGCATGAGCCCGACACCTACAGCCGCTGGCCAATTGAGCATGCTGTACAAGCCAATGAAGCCAACAATTGTGCCAGTTGGTAGACCTGCACCAACAAGTATCAGGTCTCGACCATTGGTAATGGCATCGATGTCGGAGCTCATCAGATTAGCCAGTCTGCCGGTAGAAGTCACAGTCTCTTGCTTCTTCTCGCCTTCCTTTGGTTTATCCGCCGACGATATATCCTGAAAGGACTCGTCGTCGAGTTCCATCGAGTTCATGGCCTTGTAGTACAACTCCTGAGTGAGAGCAGCTTTGACACGGACAATCAGGCGAGTCGATGTGAAGATGTACTGCTGAAAAGCAACGGATCGAGACAGAGGCCCAAAGAACAACAGAATGAGCCACACCCAGGGCCGAAGCATGGCCTTTTCAGGCGCATTGATGTACCCCAGTAGATTATACAAGGCGAATGGGGCTACTAGTTCAACCACGAAACAAGTCGCTGCCCAAACGGCCATGGTGATCAACTCATGAGGCAGAAACCTGAGAAGAGTCCAGGCGGTCGATTGATTCTTTTTCCGAGCTTCTTGGACCCTCCTTAGCAATACCAAAGGTTCGTCATACCAGGGCAGCTGAGGCAACTCCTCAATCGTCATCTGGCTGCGGATGCCGCGCCACATCAGGGGAGTTAGCCACTCGTACGTTACGTAGTACTCCAGCCAACTGCAGGTTTCCTCTGGCGACGGCTCGGAACACACATTCTCGGGCAGATCCAGGTCGAGAGAAGGCGGCACCCACTCGCGGCGAGTGACAAAGGCAACCAGGACAGCCGCCGTCAATGAAGCAATGCTGGCAATCAGCATGGGATCAATCGAGTCGTGCCACTCGACCGAAATCGTCGGGAGCAATTCGCCGGCAAGAATGACGAGCCAGGCGCAGAAGATGGTGAAGTTGACTTGATGCAGAGCAACATGTCTCCACTCCATGTCATTCACCAGCCGCAGTAATCCGAGCAAAAAGACATAACCCAAGACGACGACGTTGGCCCACTTGTCGCCGTGACGCACGGCAGCCACGATCATAAAGGCCAAGGCTGCGGCGCGCAAGACTTGCGAGGCGAGCTCGAGCGGCAGGGTAAAGGTCGAGGCATTGCCTTCAGGTCGCGTGACCTTGGAGTAGGAGCGCCGCACCAAGTGCCTGAGGACCAAGAGAGCAGAAAGCACAGTTGCAGTTATCTGCAGATATCCAGTCTTGGCGAACCCCGATAGATGGCCAATCCAGGGGAGGCCGGCACGGCTTGAACAGAAAAGAACCGTTAGTCAAGAACTCTATCTCGTGTGCAGCATACATAATGAGCGGATGATGATGATGGTGGTGAACAAAGCACAAACCAACTTACGGTTCCTGGGCAACAACATGATAGTCGTTGAATACATGTTCTGCATTCTGCGAATGGAAATGGGGGGATTCCCACGCAGAACCTATACCGGCGACAGACAAGAACTCCATGGAGCTGCGGTGTTGAGTATCGCAGCTTATTGAATGGAGGAGTTAATGACAGGAACGGCAGATGGTGTGGCTCAGGGACGGACGGGCGCTGTCAGACGGCGCCGGGGCTCCAAGAGGCCGACACTCGAGGCCTTGGGTTTGGGTTGAGGGCAATTTAGCCGGGGCCCTTCCGCGCCAAAAAATCAATAGGGTAGTAGTCTAGGTAGTAGATGGATAGCCCAGATAAGTAATGTAGGTACTAGATTGGTAGGTAGGTAAGGTTACCTATGAGGTAGGTGGGTTGGGATTTCACTTCTGCGGCTGCGTTTCCCTGGCTTAGACGATGTCTTGGCTCTGGATATACTACCGAGTGAATGAATAGAGGATTGAAATAGGAACTATACTCCAAAACCTGCAAATACAGTTTTAGTGGGGGTGATTAGATCGTCAATGATCCCAAGGGAGGGTTCGGTCGGTCCCCTTGCCTTGCCTTGCCTTGCCTTTGCCCCCCCTGTTTGCCCCAGTTTGATAAGGATCCTGCAATAAGTCAGCAGCAAAGTTGATGCCTGTCCATCATGTCGGCGCAAACGGTCGGTCGGTCGGCCCTGGCTGGCATGGCCTGGCACGCATGGCAGGTTCCCGCGTACTCACTCGCTCTTTTAACAATTACCTGGGGCCATTCGTCTGACTGCCTAATGATCTACAGCACGTAGATTTTTGGAGGGGGGTGGTCATGTCGGAATTCCGCCCAAAAGGCCAGGCCTAGATGTGCGGCGCAATGCGTATGCCCTTCTACTGCACCTCGACCAAAGTCCCTTTTGGACAATATCCGCACTATATCCACAAATCAGAGATATGATGGGGGTGTATGTCCAAGACGGGCAACGCGCTGTCCTTTTAACAAGCCTCTCCCTAGGCCAACCCCTACAAAAGGTCAATTGCAACAAGAGGCGGCTGGCATGTTTTCGCGGGTAGACACAGACATGTCAGGTACAGAAAAGGACGGCGCCTACATTAGGCAGGTCTATCAGTGAGCCGCGAGTCCCTGGCCGAAATCGACGCAGATCCCAACCAGGCGCTTTTATTTCTTTCCTCCTTCCCCGAGGTGATTTCATATCATCAACTTGTCGTTGTTTCTTTCTGCATTTACATATGGACTGTTTGTTGATCCAAAAAAATGCCCAGTCTGACATGTTCATTGACTATCCTGCATGTTTGGTATCACCTGGGGAATTAAACTTGCCAATGGATCACACCCGATGTCACGGCCCTTGCAAATTGCTGCAGTATGCCGAAGCTTAACGAGACTCTTAGCGCAGAAAAGATCCCGGCATGAAGCTGCTGCCTAAAACCACGTTTTTGGTGTTTCACCCATTTGGCTTTGAGTCAATACGGTATTCTGCCATTTTCAGCTTCATTCCGCAGGACATATAGGGCTTGCAATCATGATAGTTGCATTGCAAAAGGCGATAACAGAATGATTCACTGGTCAACTTGTTAGCTGAGGTTTGAGTATCCAGCTCGCACCTGAACCTCTTGTGATGTCCGCCAGTGGCACAGCATCATCTGCTCCTGGGTGTTGCAACCAAACGTGATATGACGTGCGTTATTTTTTTTTTTTTTTTTTTTTTCGTTTTTTTCAAACCACTGTAGTACATCTTTGCTATGGGCAATATCACTTTTCTCACGTCAAGCACAGGCTAATATAAAGCAAGCAGTGGCCGTGACAGAAAATGTCCACGGTATACGGGCCGAGAAGAGAGGAGTCACTTCGTTGGAGAAGAGAACACGATATACACTTGAACTTATCACTCACGACCACCTCTTGTTATAAGTTTGTATCAAGACAACTATTCATATCAGAATCTCTGGGCAAGTGATAGAATTTTTTTTTTTTTTTTTTTTTACATATATACTCACAACAAAGTGGCCGATTCCATGGTTCATAAAGGAATTGTCTTTGATTACAACTTTCTCACGCGTTACTCGACGTTGGCATCAGATCAAGATTGCCGCTATGATGGAGATGGAGCAATCAGAAAGCTGCAACAAATCATTTGACATGCAACGTTTTCGAAATAGATCCTTTACTTTTTAAAGATTGCAAATCGTTACTTTTACCTGCCCGTGAGTGAGATCGGCTGCGGAGCGACTGTGTAGCTTACATCATCTCATACGATTCAGTATAGCGCTTTTACATCTTGCTTCATTCTTTCATTTACTCTCAGTCATTCAAGTCTGGAAGAGTATACAACTGTATGTGTCTTATGGCACCGTTTGCTGCCTGCCGAGAAGCTATACAGATTTCTATAAGACACATTCCCAATGATCATTACCCTCGGTATCGATACAATATATTTAATTGAACTAGAGGACGATAGGTATCATTAAAATTCCCATTCTCTAGACGATGAGAAACAATATATCTCGGTCATGCGGCTTGCCAATAAAAGATCAAGTGAATAATGCCGTACTAGAAAAGGACTGCTGCAAACCGGTCATTTGCCGATTCCCTTGCAGGCCGAAAATTAATGAATTATACCAGAAACATGACAAAAAACCCGTCTTCCATAATTGAATGCAGAATATTGTTCCTTCATTCCCAGGAGATCTTAGTCACGCTGTAGGAGTGTACAAACCTCCGTCAATTGTTCTTCAACACATGATATTTCCTGACGTCAAGCTCACTGCTGCACACCAATCAATCCCAGTTGCGACAAGGCATTCCCAGTGGCATATCTCGAGACGATTCATGTAATGGCCGAATGCTTCTGCCCTATGTACCTTGTTCTGAGACAACATGGCTCGCTCGTCATTGAGTGAGCCGATGAAAGGATATAGGGTTATGATTCGGGACCAGAAAGCGAAGAGCAGTGCTGAATATCTAGCAAAATGAGTTTTCAAACGATTCACGTCAAAACTGAGAAGGACTTGTCTTCTCGAAAGCAATGCAATCAACACGTATGACCATCGTTCACATGTACAAACTCGTACACTGAGTGAACGCACTGGTTGATACTGGCGTACCACTGATACTACTCGCGGGCAATGTGCATTTAGAAAAAGAAAAGAAAAAAAACAGAACAATATGTCAGAGAAGGCATCATAAGGCACATGTACATGGATGATTACCGGGAGTTCGAGTCGAGTGTTGAGCGTAGTGTTCCCTCTTCCGCTGCTTGGAGTTGTACGGAAACGTTGTAGATTGTGTCCAACAGAGGCCGCACGGGCGATCGCAGCATGCTAGTGACCTTTCACAGAGATATACGATGTGGTAACTGAGCACAGTACAAGTACTGGTTACACAAGTGCAGGCTCTTTTCAGCCTCGAGAGCCAATTGTACATCATGCCGCACTAGAGTCGCGAGTACAAGATACTAGCTTCGAGAGCGGGCACACGAGAGGGAAAAAGAGAAGACCGTTCTGTTGCCAAGCTACCTCTCAATGGATTTTCCAATCTAGCATGGAAATGTCGTGCTTCCCCATTTCTTTCCAGACAGGTACCTTGGCAAATGGCAAGTGCTAGACTAGCTTATAGCAATAGGCCATCGATGCGCGTTCTATCAGAAGAGGAGGCGTCCTATACATGACGGGATGCACAATATATCACAGAGAAAAAAACACTTTCGCGGTAAATGTAGCTCAATTGATATTCAATTCCCCGAGATGGACACCTGATAACTTGTCACGACAACAAATTTATCTAATTGGCAACCACTTCAGTCATGTTGTACCAGATCGAGTATCGAACATTCTACCACGGCCGACGATCGAGGAATGGTCAGGCTGAGGAGATTTATTGGACCTTCTTCAGCTCGACGTCGCTAGAAAACCAATTGTTAGCAAAGAAGACACAGACATACGACGAGGATGTACTCACAAGATCAGGTCAGAGTTGGGAGGAATGTGGCCAGTGAAGCCGCTGTGAATCATGTCAGTAACAATTTCCAAGGAAGGGCCTGATGTTTTTCGTTTGGCAGGTCCGGTAAAATAGAGATCACCATGCCGGATACCATGTCGCCCGGCAAGAGGCAGTCTAGGGAAGGAAGGGTGGGCTTACCGAGCGCCGTAGCCAAAGTCGCTACCCAAAGGTTAGTCAGTGATGGTAGAATTGGGGGGTGTAGCAATAGCACAAACCTGGAAATGTCCAGAGTAGACTTCTCGCCAGTCTTCATGGTGAGGACACCCTCGTCCCAGCCTAAAGACAAGTCAGCGAGCGGGAATAAAAACAAATCACGGCAACCCGAGACCAGCGGCTGGTAAAACTTACCTCGGATGACCTGGCCGACGCCGATCTGGACGACGAAGTCACCACGGCCGACGGAAGAGTCGAACCTAGATAGCAATCGTCAGTTGGAGCTCCGGGCATGATGCGTGGCTGTCTAGGTGTGGCCGACGCATGCACGAGGCGGGCTTTGCTTACTTGTTGCCCTTGCTGTCGGGCTTGGAGGTGTCCTTCAACCATCCAGTGTACTCAATGGTGACGGTAGAGCCCTTCTGGGGCTGGGCACCGGAGCCCTCCTTGAGAACGGTCTTCTGAACACCCATTGTGACTGTGATGAAAGAGTTTGATTAGTTGATGGCTTGGTAGTGATGGATTGGAGATAGCTTGTTGAGTGATGGTTTAAGGTAGAGAGGAAAGGGAGAGAAGGAGAGCTTTGGACTGACGTATGGCGGGGTAAAGTGGCAGAAGTTGCGTCGTTGTGGGTGGGATGTTTAGCGTGGAATCTGTTTTGTTGGCTTCGTTAGGTTTGAGATCAGATGGAGCCAAGCGGCAGACGTGGGAGGATCTCGCACCTTCTTTATATGTGTAGAGAAAGGTAGGTACACATCCTGTCCTGTGCTATGGGCATTGAGAGTACCTCGACTTCTATCATGTGCGTTGATGTCCATGGGCAGGGTGTCGTCCTACTCGAAAGCCAATGATCACATACAAGGCATGATTCATGTCAAAGAAAGGGCAGTCAACTCATCTCAGCTACAGTACATACAAGCATGCGCAGATCGGGGATACGTCAATTGATTGCTTTTGTGCCCTGGAAACACTCTGCCAGTAGACAGGTACATTGAAAAAAACCACCTCCGCAAGAAGCGGCGGAATGGGTCCCAACCCAACGATCCTTTCCCTCGTCAACGAGTGAGAGAGCCAAGAGAAGGCCCCCCTCAAGCCCCGTTCCCAAGCACTGGCACTTTGTTGGATTCGTCGGAACATGGTTTTATGCAAGGTCAGCTTGTCAAAGTTACCTCGAGTCTAAGCGAAACACAACTTGAACGTCGTCGACTGCTCTACGCATTGATCTCCTCACTGGAAGACATTGAGGCGGTCAATCATGTACGACAGAGCTTCTCGATGCAATGACAGCCGGCTTGGATACTGTTTCAACTATTATATTTTGCCAGAGAACAACCAATTGATGTGCAGCAATGTGCCGAGTCGACATATGTACCTACACAGTAAACTCGAAGATCTTGAGCGGGTCCGTTTCCCGGGGGTCGATGGCACCATGTACGTATCGCGATTATACGATCTATCATCTTGCAGCTTTTCTTTTGCGGCAAGCAGCACTGGGCCGGACCTTTGGCCCTCTTTGCAGCCCTTTTCCCGACCGGCGTAGGTCACCATTGGACATGTCATATGTGCCTGGTCTGTTCGGCCGGGTCCCGGCCGTTTGGGCGGCTTTTCGTCAGGCTCTACACAGCGTGAACGGACAGGCATATCCGTCCTGGGTCCTGAAAGTCGGCATTTGTACTGCACGTTGTAACTGACCTGCAGCTCATGTTCGCCAGACTTGCTCTTCGTCTTCTTCTTCTCCTTCTCCATTCCTCAATGAATACAAGATAACAACTTGTGGCTTGGGCACTGTATCTGCCAACCTGGGAGATACTGGCTCCATCGGTTATGTGTTCCCTCAAAGGCGGAACACAATGCTCACCCGGTGTAGATGGCTTCAAGTATTCGGCATAGTAGACTGACACAATTTGGCAACTAAAAATTTCTGTCCCGGCCTCACAATGTGGCCCTTGTCTATCAAAAGTGATAGCACGAGCGACATGATTCCTTACATGCAAGCGGCTGCGCATGTTGTTTCTTTAGGGAAAAGCTTGCGACGGGATAGCAACTAGCAATCGGCATTGTGACGTCAAAATAAAAAAAAAATCAAGAACATCAAAAGACTGAGTAAGGGTTGATTCGTGCAAGCAAGGGCCATGAGCTGACTACACGCTGGATTGCTTGCTCAGCAAAGTGATGTCTTATTGAAGAAAATGATTTTGTGCATATTGGGGATTGCCGGACCCCGCTGCAATGGAGAGAACCAGCAATGCTTCCACGGATGAGGGGTTTGACTGCAGCAAGCACCATCCGGCCGTTGCGTGCCAGCTGGGGCTCAAGATGATGAACGAGGGTCTAGGTGGTGGCAAGCCATCGGGTAGCTGATGATCGCCCATGATGCCTCTCCTGGTTGTCCGCGGTAGACATTCGAGCGCAGTTTTCTTGGAACAACAAGCTGTAGGGTACGGCATGAATTCTTACGAACCTACCCTGCTTTGTATCGTAGGAAAAGACAACCTGCTTACAGCTGTCTAAAGCGCCGTTAACCTCGGACATCAAGTACTGGACAGGCAACAACAATACTCAGCAGACGGTACAAGCGGAATCACATTTGATCGACTTCGGATTCCATGTTTCGTCACGCCGATCAGGTCCCGTGTTCTAGAACGCCTCTGTTGAAGAATCTTTGTACAGTATGATCCTTATGACGAATTACGCGGGAGGCGCCGTTCAGATGCCAATCGTTTTTGTGTTGGAATGGTTTGCCTACACACTACTAGTAACCTAGGAACACTACAACATTCTCTATAAACACACAGTGAAAGACTGTGATGTGTGTGATGAGAGCAATTGTCTCGGCTCCGCCTACTTATTAAGGGGACAGCCATGCCACACGGCTGTCAACCTTGTATACGCTTGATGACCAGGTGCGGAGATTGAGAAGCTGGGCAAGCTACTATGGCTACGTTTCATACCTGACTCACGGGCCGGCCAGGTGGAATGGCACTTGGCATTTGGGATGAATTAAGCTCTACCGTTGTTTTAGACGAACAGCCAATCTGATCTCTCGAGCTGGCAGATGACAGATGTGTAGGTCAGTTTCATGGAAACAAGTTCCCATGGCTTGAGTAGGCATAAGTTGGGTTGCGACAAAGCCCATGTCTATCTGGGCTTCCCATTCGCTCCGTAGCCAGGGACGACGTCAAGGACTAGTTTTGGTTAGTAGACGCCAACTATCTTCTGTCATCATGGCGGCCCTGAACTAGTCAGGTACGAGATCTGACTCTCACCTACCTACCCTACCCATCTACGACCACCTGTACCTAGTGCTAGGTTAGCGACGGCTGACTGACGGTGTTGGAGGGTTTTTTTTTCTTCTTCTTCTGTTCTGCGGCATTTGGCGTCAATGGTGGGAACCCTCGGCCCCCCAGACGGAGATGGATGGCGTTTTCGGCATCGCAACAGCCGGACTATGAATGTCTAGGGCTACTACGAGCAAGGGACCGTGTGCGCGGCTGTCCTTCTAAGCAGAAGGGATCGGCATTGCAAATTCCAACAGTGCAATTTACCGAAATGGCTGCTCTGAGGTAGAACTCAAAAGTCATCAATAGGGTCAGAAGCAGGACGACGACTTTGGACGTTTGAGTTCTTTTGGGCAAATTGCCGCCATGCACGAGGTCGATAGAGAGTCGATCGTTGCCACAATGGGGTAAGCAGACGGTAAAATGCATAGCCTTCCATCAGGTTCTCGACAGGAGGAGGGACTGCACGTGGGCTCGTTCTTGTGGGAAACGACACGCAAGACCATGGAAAGTTGGGGGCCTCAACCAGGATTACAAGCGAATTTACGAGATTGAATCTCAATTGTCTCTGGGACATTCTGCTTGATCAAGATGTGACTTACAAAAACCATGCTGCTATCGCACAAGGGATTTGGACTATTACTTATATACCGACATTGCCTGAG
Organism: Pestalotiopsis fici W106-1; assembly: GCF_000516985.1. NCBI lineage: Eukaryota > Fungi > Ascomycota > Sordariomycetes > Amphisphaeriales > Sporocadaceae > Pestalotiopsis > Pestalotiopsis fici. The sequence continues at coordinate 5,083,673 of NW_006917093.1, read as the reverse complement.
CCACTCGGTCTTTCGTGCCTTGGACTTGATAAATTTCAGGAAATAAGAATTGCGCAGAGCCTATTTCTGGAAAAATGCGGCTGAATAACTAGAGTAGTAGATAAAAGACAAACTCGATGTCGCGCAGGACAGAAATTTCAATATATGAGGTGGCCTGACTCCTGCCAGCCACACACAAATCTCCCCTCTAGGATCCTTCCAATGTATTGAGCTGCAGTCATCTTCGACTCCACCCAATTGGCCTGGGCACGTGTGACATATAATAATAAATATAGAAATGGCGAATAAGCAAGCAACCAAAATCAAAGAGTGATACGATGCCTCATGTGCTGTGAGATGACTACCATCAAATAGTTGTAAATGCCAAGCCGCTCTGTTCGGTGATGCATACTATGTATCGCTCGTGCTACTGTACATAGTACGCTACCTTGGTTAGTAGTAAAGCGATCCGGGCTCCTGGTCTATGAAAAGAGACCAGAAGAAAGAATAATTTCGAGATTTGTAATTCTCGGAGGAAAAAAAAACAAAAAAACAAAAAAGGAACGAGCATAGGCGCATGAGGGAAAATAATAATGGGACTGAGGTGGTTTGTGTTAGAAGATCAATGCTCGTCGCCGATAGACACATGAGGCATTGCCGTGGTGCACCCGCAGTGTACACTTTGTACACACGGTACGAAAACAACTCGAGAGTCGAGACGACTGGGACTAGGTAGCGATGTAGAGCTTGAGCTGGCAACATATGCTTCTGTTATGGAAGCACCGTTGACTCGCCCTGCTGGCCGTTGTGTTGCGTTGCGTTTCTTGCCAGCTCGGTAGGTATTGGAGGCACCTGGCGAGGCTTCGCAAGGGTCTGCAGTCCGCAGCATCGATTGTGAAGGACAACATGCGAATGGGCGTGTCCTTGCTTCCATGGCTTACACAGTAGTGTACATTCATCCATCCACCTTATTGCCTTAGGTGCGGGAATAGTGCAGGTACCTTTTACTCCATACATTAGGTGCAGTCGAAGTGGACATCGTGGATAGCTACTAAGAAAGATACCGACCACGGTGCCTGGCGCTTGTGCCTCTACGGCGCGTGGATCAATCGGTCTGGCCCTCGAGTCCAATCTTATTTTGCCCCGGAACAGCTTTTTCCAGGTGTCAATCTTTGCTGGAAACGACAATTCGACGCCTTAGCAGAACGGTCATTTCTTGCTTCATCGATCGGCCAACACATGAAAAACCTGACCCAGTTGTTTGCGAAAAAGAAAGGGCAGGTCTGCGATTTAAGCTCTGACGCACGGTACGTAGGGGACATGTGCGACCTGGCGACTTTCCGGATAGCCAGCCCCAAGCTAGCTTTGCGCCAAATGGACATCAAGCGGTCGCCTTGTGGCGATGGCGTGTGCGTATGTGTGCGTGCCATGTGTGTGTGTGTGTGCTCGCAAAGTGCTGAGGGTTCGGTAGGTACTGAGATCTCACTTCACCTGACTTGGGTTTGCTGATCTATTACAATATTGAACGCTGCCGTGCACAACCAAGCCAACATCGCACTACAATTCTCTTAGTATCTACATAACAACATTGCGTGACCCAACTGTATCTGATGTACTCCCACCTGAATCTGCTCAGTCGGGATGGTGGTGGGGGCTATGTACATACCCTAGGGACCTCAGGGAGTGCTATTGACCTGACTGCATCCTACAATGTAGTAATGTAGGCAAGTACAGGTAGGTCTCTCACGCGCAGTCCAATTGCATATTGCGACTTCCTTTTCGGTCACAGGGGCCACGGGAATGCGATTGCGTGGACGACGCATAATAATCGGCAGAAGCCATTTGTTCTCTTGTGGCATTGCATCAGCAGAGGCGCATTTGATTTTCGTCTGATGTATGGCTCAACCTATATAGGTTTTTGTACGAATGGGGTCTTACCTTTTGCCTCCTCTTCGAAAGTAGGTATACTACACAGTACTCGACTACCGTTTGTGGGTAGTCAATGTGTCCACCCCCTCTTCTTTGATGGGGTGCATTGTCGCCCGTTGGCTGGATGGCTGGTTGCTTGCTTCGCTCGATATTGGGACGAGTATGCACTCACTGGCTCGTGCAATCGGCAAATGGTTCAATCAACCACGGATACAATATACAGTAAACTGCATCCTCCAAGGAATGTCAAGTGCTTACCAACTAGACAATATTGCCAGTTAGTCAATTCATCGACCGTATTTGGGCACATTGCAACGCAATAACACGTCCGCCGTCGGCGCTGTGCTGGTGCTGTGCCGGTTTGTGGCTCCTCCTTATTACCTCTCCAACCAGCAAACAATACCCGGCGGCTGCACCGACTCTTTTTTTTTTTTCCCACCCCTCGAACACAGCTTGCAGCCGTGCGAGGGGCCGGGCCCATGGAGTTGCAAGCGCGTCTTTTTTTGTCCATGGAGCACAGGTGCAGGTGCAGGTGGCTGCTGGCTGCAGAGCAAACCTACCGTATATTTCGTGCTCAAATCGGCTAGGATGTCAGCTCCTTTCCCTGAGACGGGGAAATTGCCCGTGGCAGATTCCCCACTCGATCGCCCAATCGCGAGACCTTGCCGTCCCCCTCTGCCCACCATGGCGCTGTGCCAGGACGAGATCCCAAGATCCTGGAGGGACATCCAAATTACGACCCACGGTATCGAGGATACCTTGTCGTGGCCCGAATCCCACGCCTTTCCCAGGGCGCCAGGCCGTCTGTTTGAGGTACTGCTTGATAGTGCTGGCTTTGCCTGGAATGCCCACAGCACGAGAGAGAGGAAAAAAAATTGAGCCTGAAGCAATCTTCTTCCTGGCAAGCTAGCACCTTTCCTATTCGAGGCCGCGGAGTCAAGTTAGGAGGAGCCACAGGCTTCCTTTGACACGAGCCTGCCCACATCATCAAAGACACGCCAGGCCGAAGCCTCAAAGCCAAAGAGCAAGAAAGACCCCGTCTTCTTTGGCCGTGGCCCGTCCGCTGGAAAGGACTCCGTTATCTCATTAAAGAATAAGCGTCAACTAAACACTGACTACCAACATTATACCATTCTTATTGTTGTTGTTGTTGTTGTTGTTGTTGTTGGATATCACAAAGCGAGGAGAAGGAGAGAGAAGGCGAGAATGCCTGAGAGCTTCTTGTCAAGCGACATGCGAGTGCTTGGTCCTTGTGCGCGCAGTGGAGAGCAACGACGAGGGTGTCCTCGTCGGGGGAACATGACGGTCCTTGCGTACATTGTGTAGGAACAGAGTACACTGTACGTACCTGACTTACCACCATAGCGTGCACACATTCAATGAATGCCACACAGACTAACCTTACCGTGTGTGTACACCCCCCCTGCCCGAACGGCACCTCGCTCAAGAATAATACCACAGGCGCTAGGTAACTTTGGTTTTCCTTGGTCATACCAGCCGTGGCGCCCCCCTGTCAATAACGGCTCTCACCCCAGTCTGTTCAGTCTTCTCCCTCCTCTCCCTTGCTCGTTTCCTCCGTCCATTGTTTCCTGCTGTCACCCACACTCTCTATTCGTCTTTCCTTTTTCTCTTCTACCAGACCTTTGCCTCACCTCCCGTCCCTCTTTTTTGCCCTCCAGCTTCTCCGCCGACCTCGTTAGGTGTAAACCCTTTCGACGACAACTTCCCCTTCGGCGGCGACAGACCCTTCCTTTCGAATTTCTTGGTTTTTGCGACTCTGCCAAGCCGACATCACACGCGAGACTCGAAGAGGACCTTTGGAGGCATTGTTGCGAGAGACTGCCAATGCATTTGCCGATCATCTGTTGAAATCTGGTCGTGGAGGGCGATTATCGAACAACCAACTATTGACGAGTTCCTCGTCGTGTCACTCTTTTCTCAACACTGAGACCCAGCAACACCTATAAAAGGTACGGGGCTTTTTGGATACCTTTCTCAAGACACAGACCTCGCCTTGTTGTTTCCTCTGGCTCAACCACGGCGATTCTGTATCTTCGGATGATCTGTGGATCATTTATGCACGCCTATAATGTTTCACCATCGATGTTCTGTGGACGACTTGTTAACTTGAATATATTCACAGCATACACTCGTTGACAATATTGTCATTTACACTCGTTATTCAGATCACTCTGAGAAAACAAGTGCGTTCTTTGCGCCACTACACTCATTAGAGCCTATTGAGGCTAACAGCACGAAAGAGAAAAGAACGCATACTCTAATTGACTGCCACCAGTCTAGTTGCGAGATCGTTGGATACTATTTGGAAAAATTGGAAATTAATTGAATTAAAATGCATACCAGATTGGCCGTAGCCACGCTCGTGGCCGCTGCCTCGTTGGCGAGCGCTGTACCCGACAGACCGAAGATCTACTTCCCCAAGAAGATCAAGCGAGAAATCACCAACAGCACCATTACAAGCGCACCTGTTTTGTCCACGCCAGAGAGTTCGGTTTCTAGCTCCTCGGATACCACAAAGAGAGATCCGTTTTCGCTATCCCAGTTCTTCAGCAGTCTCACTGGAGACCGTGACTCGAGCGCATCCTCTGAATCTGGTACTTCGTTGTCCGACGATACGACGTCGCTCATCGTGATTTCGCCGAGTACCATTACTTCGGCGGCTGAATCCACGGCGACTTCGGCAACTGACAGCACTGCTTCGACAACCACCGCCGATGATGCGAGCACAACCGATAGTGGAATTGAATTGCTACCATCTCTTAGCATCGACGTGCCGATTACTCTCGGTGCCACGTCTACCGATGTTACTACTGCAAACGCGACGACCACAACCGATGCAACGACCGCAACTGATGCAACGACCGCAACTGATGCAACGACCGCAACCGATGCGACAACCACAGCAGATGCGACAACTACTGCCGCCACCGCCTCTGAGACCGCAGCATCCTCGACCGCTGATTCCACTACCGCTGCGACGGAGGCCGCGACCGACAGCACGGCCACCGTCACTGACGCTGCCAGCGATACGTCTATAACCATCTTGCCCACAGTCACGTCTTCCAGCTCTGGCGATGGCGGTCTGATTGGCATTTTGACATCTGTTGTGTCCGACGTCACCAGCGCTTTGCTTGATCCCACGGCCAATGCGACTGACTCGTCGGCTTCTGTAACTGCCAGTGCCACTGACTCGTCGGTTCTTGCTACAACCACTGCAGCATCCGATGCAGCTACCACCACTAGCTCCAGTGGTTTGGACTTGGGTTTGACCTTGACGGACATCCTGCCCACGGTCGCAGACCCGACATCGACCACGTTTGTTGGTACCGGTACTGCGGTGACTACTACTGCAGACTCTGCATCTGCATCGGCCACTAGCTCTAGCGGACTGGACCTGGGTCTGACGTTGACGGACATCTTGCCCACGATCGCTGACCCGACGAGCACTACATTTGCAGGCACTGGAGATGCCACGACCTCGGCCTCGGCTACACCCACCAGCTCTTCTGGCTTGGATCTGAGCTTGACTGATATTCTTCCCACAATTCTTGACCCTACGTCCACAACCTTTGTTGGCACCGGTAGCACAACAGCATCGGGTTCCGCGTCGGCTACTAGTTCCTCTGGACTGGATCTGAGCTTAACTGATATCTTGCCTACGATTGTGGACCCAACTTCTACAACTTTCGTCGGTACCGGCGCATCCACCACTGCCACTTCGAGCGCCGCCATTTCGGATATTCTTTCATCTCTCGCGCCAACCGTCACTACTTCGGCTGGAGTGTCTGTCAACAGCACCGACTCGGTATCAGCTACGACGACTTTCACGCCGCCGACCTCTATTTCCACCCCAGTGTCAGTTGGTCAGAACACTACCAGCATTGATTCATCCACGATCATCCCCACCATTTCCACCAACACCACACAGCCAGAGTCGACTGCCTCGACTACACCCGAGACCAGCTTCACAACAAGCGTCTTCCCCTCTGCCACGCAGAACACCACTCTTCCAGAGACCACAACCGAGACTTCTTCCGAGACGCCTACCATTACAACCAGCAGCTCCATTTCGACTACTCCGGTCACTAGCATCCAAGCGACTGCCACGATCACCAACTCCCAGTCCTGGTTGCCCACCACTATCATCGTGCAGTCTTCCATCACTGAATCCGCCGTGTCAACAACAGCTACTTCGACGGGCATTCCCACCACTCTGCCCAAGTCCATCACTCCCTTCGAGACACCGTCGGCTCAACCAGAAGGAACGACACCAATCCAAATTTCTTTCGGATACGGCTTTAACTATGAGTGGATTGCTGCGCAGTCCATGGCTGCTGCCCAGCTCTTCTCGCTGCTCCCGCAGGCCATTGCGTTCGATCGCAGTCTCTCCACCGATGATGTTGTCATGAAGAGCATTGTTCCCTACGACACAACTGCTCAACTTGGATTCATCACTTCCCAGGCAATTCTGTACATCCCGACGTCCTCGGTTGAGCTGTTGAGACTGGACCACAAGATTCCTTCTTCTGCCCTGTACACGAACCCCAACGCTCTCGTGTACAACATGACCAGCCAGATCAACCCCGCCATTGATATTCTCATTGGGTCAACTCTGGATGGCAGCAGCACAACCTCGACCGACGGATCGAGCCCAAGCAGCAGCAGCTCATCAGGCGGCTCCAATGATGCTTTCGGATCCAGCTCCTCGGGCGACCAGACAAGCCAGCAAAAGGGAACCACTGCTGCTATTGCCATGGGTGGTATTGCTGTTGCTGGAGCGTATGGTGCTGCCATGTTCATCATTGCCCGCCGGTACAAGCGCAAGAAGCAGAGACACCAGCGCACCAGCTCCGTCAACTCCCCTTCGGAGATGAGACAGACTGGAAGCCCGGCGTTGATGGGTGGTGCTCTTCTCAGCCGCGACTTCACTGCAGCTGGCTACGGAGGCGTCAATGGCCACAACCAAATGGGAGGCAATATGCGAGACAGCCAAGGCAGCGGCAGAAGTGGTATGAACAACTCTGGCCGCACCGCTTTCATTTCGGCACCCGTCGCTGCTGAGAACTCTCTTGGCTGGAACTGAAGACTGACGCATACGACCTCTACGCCCGTCCATTGATTCATACCTTTTTCCGTACTATTCGATACCCCTCCGGGAAGGCTCATCCCGCCCATGTCTTTTCCCAACCTTGGCATGGTGGCCGGCCCCCCCAGGACCTGCGAGCATCGCTCAAAATTTTTCTTGTCTTTTACATTTTTGTGGTCGTATATCTCAATATTGAGACAGGTGCCAAAACATAGTATCACACATTTGGGCATCACCAAGAATCTGGACCCACCTTTTTGCTGGTCTTTGGTTCGGTGCTCCGATCAATTTTCTTTTTTCAATCTAATTTTGTTTGTAGCGGAGAATAGGGGTTGGGGCTGCTGTAGATGACGGAGGGTGGCGGCTTGGTGATGGGAGATGGGGTGACGGTATGCCGGAGGGGTTCTTCGCGAGGTGCGCGGCGCTGTCAGTGTCAATGTAGAAAGCGCGAAGCAATGTCAATGCTTTTGAAGCAGCCATGTTTGCCGTGTTGCGACACGAAATCAAGGCTTGCAATTTCAAGATGAACAACAGTGCAGTAGAGCCTTCTGGGACCATATCGTAGTGTATACATGGTGAATAGACCCAGAAAAAAAAAAGAATCTTAAAAACATTTTCCAAGAATGAAAGCGTGTTTGTATGAGGCTCGTTCCGGGACACCGCGACTGTTGTAGGACGTCGATGAGAGTGCGGCTAAAGAAACCAAGTCCTTGATAAGTGCAAGCTTTGAATATGCATGATATAGGACCGGCTCCACGTGTATTCTCATGTGAAGATGAGTTCTATAAAAACCCCCAAAGTATCTTGTCGATGGACGTGATATTTCAAGACCTGTTTTAGGTCGCTATCAGTTGAGCGAACTACTATAACAGGCACCCTCAACTGATGATGATGATGATGGTACATATCCATGCCAACGCGCACAATATTCACGACAAGGGCAAGTCCGTCAGATCATGAAGACAGGCAGGTTTGATTGATGAATGAGATGGCCTCGCTCGCACTTGGCGAATTTCCAACACAAATGGCTGCTCAAGTGTCTGTCTGCTACCAGCCTACCTACGCTGAGACAATGGCAGTACTATGTACACTACTACGTTTAGTGACAACGGTAGAGTCTTGCACACTGTACGTACAGTACATGGTAGACCCATAATGTTAGCCCCTGTCCCAATGTAGTTCAAGCAAGACCCTTGGACACATTGCCTTCCCCAGCTGATGCCGCCGACTTTAACAACCATTTCTTCATCCAGTCTTTCTTTTTCATTGCCCGATGGAGGCGCACAAAGTCTTTTACGCAGATTGACCCAAACCACTGCATTAGTTCCCCTTCTCATTCCTATGGAGTCAGAAGATTTCGCTTAGCTATCTCCCTGTCCGGCTAACCTCGGTGCTAGTCGACACAGATGAATGCAGCGAAAGGGGTGTCCAAAGGGTCCGCGCCGGTCCCCCGTACAGCCAATATGTCCATGAAGGCCGCAAGCAAGAACTCACGTCTTGCACAAAACAGCGAGAGTGATTCTGATTTTGAAGATGCCCAAGATGAAGTAGCCTTCTTGGGGCCTGGCAGCGACGAGGTTTACGAGCTGCAGGAATTAGATCAGCATAAAACCCATCGTCAGCAATCCCGTGGGCACCATGGTCTCGAGGAAGATGACGATGACGACGATGACGGCCTTCATCCTATCGTGCGCAGAAACCGGCGCCTCAGCAGCAGCACTGCCGCCAGTTTCCAACTCTACACCCCGGACGAGGAGCAGAATGTCGTCCGAAAGTTCGACAGGCGATTGGTCTTGTTCCTGTCTGTTTGCTACATGATGTCTTTCTTGGACCGGTCAAGTAGGTTACTCATGAACAGTCTTCATCTTGTCGTCCTGCACTGAAAACCTCTAATGACTTGCGTAGACATTGGCAACGCGCGTCTTGCCGGAATGGAACAGGATCTCCAGTCCAGGCCAGCCAGAAGTGAGTGGTACGCGTGGTCTTTGACGTCCTTTTATATCGCCTACATTGTATTTGAGTGGATGAGTCTGCTCTTCAAAATCGTACCGGCTCACATTTACGTAAGCATACGAACATTTCCATCCCCTGAGATCAATAATCTGAATGAACTAGATATCCCTCATCATCTTGTCCTGGGGAATTGTTGCCTCATTGCAGTCAATCGCAGTTTCATATCCCGCCCTCATATTTCTTCGCACGCTGTTAGGGATAGGGGAAGCAGGCTTCTCGGGTGTGCCCTTCTATTTGTCTTTCTTCTTCAAAAAGGATGAATTGGCATTCCGAACAGCACTTTTCATTTCCGGTAAGATCCAGATGACTACCTGCTATTCATATTCCGCATATGCCTTATTCGCTTGCCCTTCGTTTGCTACATCCTGGCTTACATATCAATCGACAGCTGCCCCGTTAGCCACAACCTTTGCATCCTCATTGGCTTGGATAATTCTGAAAATCGGCGAGGCAGGCCCAATTGCCCCTTGGCGTCTGTTATTCTTGATTGAAGGGTTCCCTTCCGTCATCATTGGAGTTGTGGCCTGGAGCGTCATTCCTGATCATCCCCAGGCCGCCTCGTATCTCACAGAGAGGGAGAAGAAAGTCGCCCGCCTACGCCTCCGGCATGAGAAGCCACGGACACGAGCACATAAAGGCGCCAACTCCAAAAGATCTCCGCTAAAATCCAAAGAGGTGCTATCTGTCTTTGCCGACCCGAAAGCCTGGATCACAGCACTCATGTTCTTCTTGACGAACATGGCCTATTCTTCCCTGCCAGTCTTTCTTCCCACTATTTTGCATGAAATGGGCCACACTGCATTGGAGAGCCAAGCCTTGAGCGCACCACCGTACCTAATTGCATTTCTCACAATCCTCGTCACTGCTCATTTGTCGGACAAGATGCAAACACGAGCTCCATTCGTCATTGCCCACGCCTTGTTGTCTGCTTTGGGCTATACCGTCATGGCACTGGCGCGGCCACTGAACATCAACCCGATGCTGAGATACCTGGCGGTGTATCCCGCGGCAAGCGGTTTCTTCAATGTCGTCGTTCTCATTATTGCCTGGTCCATCAACAACCAACCTACCGAGTCCAAGCAGGGCGGCGGCTTTGCGCTCATGCAAATAATTGGCCAGTGTGGGCCTTTGGTAGGCACGAGGCTGTATCCCACCAGCGACGAGCCATTCTTTGAACACGGCATGTGGACCTGCGCTATAGCCATGTTTGGGGTGGTTGTGCTAGCCGCAATACTGCGGTTCTACTTGATGAGGCAAAATAAAAAGCTTGACCCGGGTGGCAAAGATGGGAACGACGAACTGGATGCGGAGGAAGCACAAGGCCTCGTGGAAGGCAGCAACGAGGCCGCCAGAGTTGAGGACGGTCTGGTCGGTTTCAGATTCATTCTTTGACCATGGAATTCTATATGTACCATGCAGCGTTGCGAGGAAGAGGAAGCTCGAGCTGCCGCGTAGTAAATTCAAACGCGTGTCTGCTAGCTTTCAACAGACGGTATAGTCATATTTCTGTCCGGCGCTTAAGATGAAGAACTGTGCTTCAATAGTTTCCCAATTTCATATGCTCTCTGTTGAACTCCATTTCTTATATATGTACATATAAATCAGGCCGGAAAAATGCCATGTCAAAATTTGGCTTGTTATGCTCAAGAAAGAACTTATTATATGATCATCTTTGGTAGCGTAATCGAGGTAAGGTGAAACGATTTTGCCACGTGCAGGTCCTGTCAGTTCCTACATTATGTACGGAAGTCAATAGGTACGTATGGAGCTCGGTAATGTACCCAGTGGGGGCCTGCAAGTCGCCTGAACACTACACCCGCTAGCTACAGGTGTTAACGAAACCAATACAGGGCCCAAAAGCCCGCAATTCCCTGCATGACAGCCTCCATCCGCGAGAATCCAGAATCGTGACGTGAATGAGTCAGATAACGCCAGGCCATCATTTGCGCCCAATCTTTTCTTCTTCACAACTCTGCAACCAACCGATACAGCAAGACCAGATAGAGCACAAAGTCATTTCAGCAGCACACATTACGCACCACACACTACGCGACACACCTGCAATACCCTCCAATCCGACTGTGCCTCGAATCTAGCACAGTCGATACTTTTCTCACCTCGAGTCCTTGCCACCGTACTTTATGCAACAAGAGTTTCCTGAGGTTTCCCAAAGCTCGCAAGTCATCAGCACCCTCGTCTCGCCCCAAACTCCCTCCCAACATGGCTTTCACCAGCTCGAGCATGGCGGCTCTGACCGTGGTTGCGACTCGCGGAGCTCCTGCAGCACATCGCCACCCTCTGCCTGCAGCCGCCGTGTTGATGACCACGAGTATGGACTCGATTCTGCGGACGATGTCGATTTCGACCGATTCGACGACAAATTACACGGACTGAGCGTGCAGGACCCTCCTCTCTTGTCCCCTGGTCAGCGTATTTCGGAATATGAAAATGCATTGTCGCCTTCGATGCCACGACAGGCAATGGGTTTCAAGGTCGTGAAGCGTGTCACCCCGTCTTCAGACGGACCGCAGCTGGCTGATTTCCCCAATGGTTCGTCGACTTATATGTAATGATGACTGGAATGGCAGCAACTAATCCTTTGCAGAGATTTTGACGCACATTCTCTCGCATCTGCACCCCGATTCTCATACCGCCGTTGCCTTGGTATCGAAACGCTTTTATGGTTTGGTTACAACTTCGCATGCGTGGCGTATGGCGTTCCAGCGTTTCTTTCCTGGCCATGATACTCTTCTGCTGCCCGGGAAATCAAATGGAGTTCTAGACGACGATGACGAATTCATTCGGTCCGAGACTCGCTTCTTTACGCCCCTGACAGCCGATGCTTCATGGCGCAGCGAATATCTTCTTCGTACTCGTCTGCTACGAAGTCTTGCTAGAGGCAAGCCCAGCAGTTCGCGTGGTATCGGATCTTCCACGCGCAACGCGCACGTTGGAAAGAAATTGAGCGCCGTGTTGACGTATAACACAAAACTACCCTCCATGGTCACCAACGCTCATGCTACATTTGCTTCAAGCGCCAAGAAACCGCCTCGGGTGATACATGGCGCAGCAGATTTGAACGCCTGCAGTGCCAGTGATCCAACCATCGGAAAAGTAGAGAAGTGGGGTCTCGACGACCCTTTCACCTTTTCCCAATTCGATGAGGTCGTGCCCCAGATTTTGCCCTATGGCGTGGGTGAGGGCCCAGCTGCGGTGCCAAATGTTATGGATGCCAGTCAGCCATTTGGAGTCGTCGCTGGAGAGGGCTTTCCGGGCGGGCGCGCCTTCTTCCGCCCATCAACAATCTATCGGGGCAAATATCTCAGTCCAGACTCGAGCATGGCCGACGCTTACCCGGATATCCCCAAGATACCAGAACTCTCCGAAGGTATCTGCTCAGTCTGGATCGCCAAGTCTGCCGCGGTGCCCTCTCTTACCCAAACCATGATGGGGATTCTGACAGGCTCTACTTTGGGTGTGATTACTGCGTATGCTTTGGCAACCGAATCTACCGGAGCTCGTTTCCCGACGGGCCAGATCACTGCTCGCTGGGCTTTGAGTCCAGGAGTTCCAATCATTGCAATTCAAGTTGATGAAGCCTACAGCCAGAAGCGAAAAGCCGCCAATCGTGTTTTCGCGGTTGCCTTAAACGCACTCGGTGAGGTCTTCTACTTGACCCAGCCGCCAACACCTCTGGTCCACAGATCCAAAGCTGAGGATGCAACAAAATGTGCCTGGTACGCTGGTCGATCCACTTACTGGCACCTGGTTGAAACCACTCGTCGCCAGGCACGGCCTGATGAATGGGAAAAGAATGCGCTTCGAGGCACATATTCACCGCGGTCTCCGTCCAATGCCATGGACCTGAATAAAAACCAACTCATTGCAGAAGCTCGAGAGATCGAGAAATTCTTACGCTACCAGCCAAGCCATTTCCGTAAGGTGTGTACTGGCTGGGACATGCGTCGCAAACTTGAGGTGGACTTTTCTTCTGTAACTGCAGATGGAGCAGGAGAGGCTATCTTTGTTATTGAGTGTAACCATGACGAGGAACAGCTGGCTTCGATAACTCGCTTTTCGCGTGTTATCACTGGTGAAGTGGGCTTGGCAGATATTACACCAGAGGCCGAGACTGCTCCAGTACCATCTCTGTTTGGTGACGGTGTGGTCGAGTCAACTAAGCCGAAATTTTCAGAGCCTCAGCAGACCGTGGCATCCGGAACACAATCACCAATGACTTTAGGAGTGGGCAAACCCCATGATTGGCAAGAGACGAGGCTCTTGATGCCCAATGATGCCGTCAGGATAACCACTACTGCCGTCGATATGTCACTGTTCGCCACTTCGACGTCATCAGAGAATGCCTCGAAGGACGGTACAAGCGCATTATCAGGTTCTACAACGCCTACCAAGCAAGCTGCGGCAGACATTCCTGGCCGATGGGCAAGGATGATTGGTGTTGGCACCAGCGTGGGCTCTGTCTGGCTCTGGAACATGAGGGCCGGGCACCTTGTTGACGGTATCAAGCCCGTCCGAATCATTCAAACCGAGTCACCTGAAATATCTTGTCTGGCCATCTCCGCCTTATACTTGGTTCATGGCGGTAGCGATGGTCTTGTGCAAGCATGGGACCCTTTGGCATCCACCTTGGATCCTATCCGGACCCTGAATGCGCGCTCGATGGGCCGCGTACCGCGTATGGTGCTTTCAGCAAACCCAAATTTACGGCATAGCGCTTTTGCTTCTGTCGGTGCCCTTTATTTGGATCCGGACCCAACTGTACTGAGGGGTATCGTATGCTTTGGCACATTTGTGCGATACTGGGCCTACAGCTCCACGGGCCAACCAACAGGCCGAAGACGCCGTCTTCGTCACTCGGAAATCCATGGCCGCGCCGACAGCAGCCGGCGGGTCACCGGAGGTCTCAAAGGGTACATTGCCGCTGAAGCTGAAATGATACGGGTAGAGGAACATCGCAAAGCCCAAGAGCAAGCACATCTCCGTTCACGATTTGGTGTCGGCTTGGCCGATCTAACTGAAGAAGAAGCACTGCAATATGCGGAGATGATATCTCAAGAAACATTCTTGCTTGATGGGCATCGTCGAGTCAGCGCCAGCGAGACTGGTTCTGCTTTTGACACTACTTCAACGAGCGGGCGCAGTCTTGACACCGTCACGCCCGATCCCAGTGTCACAGGTCTTAGCCCGCCAACTGCGAGCAGCAGCAACGTGCCTCCTCCTCAAGCTCTGAACGACGAGAGTGATTTTGAACTGCAGATCCAGCAAGCCTTGCGACTTTCTTTGCTCGAAGATGTCAATGGCGCAGACCAGTCCCCCAAGGGCAACAGCTCTGGTGACTTTGGGTTTCCAGTAACCTACTCTGAGAAACGCGGTAAACAGACACCGTCGACGCCATCAACGAGCCACACACCAATGGTTCAGCCTGGAGCTAATTCTTCTCTTGAAGCATTGAGTCCCGACATGGACGACGACCTGCGTCTTGCATTGGAACTGAGCCTGGCTGAGGAAGAAAGCCGAAAATCCTTCCAGCAGAATCAAGGAGGCAGCGATGATGAATTTCCAGCTCTAGTTGCAGGTGGCAAAGGCAAAGGCAGAGCTTGAGGATTGGTGATGATTCGGTTGTTGATTTCTCTTCTTTATTTTCAAGTTTAGCACTTTTGTTCACTTCGTGTCTAGCGCTTTGGCCCTAGATTTACTTGGTAGCATATATTTTCAAACCAAGTCTCTTATTTGTGGATTTGTTTCGAGACGAGATGTTAGTTCGTTCTTAATAATTGATACAGGCATCTGGCCGGAATTCCTTGAGCTTCGTGGCACGGCCAACTTTTGGTTCGAATTGCCCATGCCATCCATGATGACCATATACCCCCTACAATGACGATGATGTGCTCTTGAGCCGAAGATAGAGTTACAGTCTTTATTCTCCTCTGCAGCCAAGTCGACAATATGCAGGCGGGGGAAGATTGTGTGATGTCTCATGTGCGGAGAATATACTGGAACTCTAATTTCAGAAATATGACATAATCATCATTCAGCCCATAAAGCCTCTAAGACGTATCGTCGCTTTGCAGTCATGCTAGTTTCATCGCTCTTTTACTTTTTCAACATTGACGTAATTACGTATCATGTTATTTAAAACTAAATATAGTCAGCTATGGCTATCATAGACGTTTCCAACATCCTTGCCAGTACGTGTAATTCGCGTAAAGAATAGAGGCCTGAGCTGTAGCCACGAACTAATCAAAAAGCAAGCCAAACGCCGTCGCTACCGATGGATAACAAATAAGATGGTGGTATAAATAAGATGCCTTTGTACAAGACGGGCTTTCAAGCACGCCATTGTGAGTCATGAGTATTGACCGCAGTCTACTGGGGCGAGCTTGCTTCCCAGCTGTACCTCTTCTGCGCTGGTTGAGGCACATGGACCAAGTCGAAGCCGTTGAGGCGTTGCGTAGCTGATGTAGGTGTTACCGACGGATCTACTGGTGTCGGCACATGGACAAAGTCAACTCTGCCTTGGAGTCGTCCTGCATCAGATACAACCGACGCCGGGATTGGTCTCTCGGGAATGTGAATCAGCTCCAACTGACCGTGGCCTCCAGTCATATGGTCGGGTGAGGGGTCTGGCTCCTCTTCCTCAATCATTGCTCCCGCTAGGCCATATCCACCAAACGTGTCGTTGTGCTCAATCTCGTTTCTGAAGATCTCCTCTTCTTCCACGGTAAAGTTGCTGCCCAACGTTTCTGCTATCGATTGGCGGCGCGATTCTGCTGCTGAAGAAATTGTGGGCAGCGCAAAGTCTTGCCCGACTGAACTGCCTGATCGAGGTGGTACAGTTGGGCCCGGCGGTCGGATATTGCTTGGGAGCGGACCTAAACACACTACTTTCTGCTGGTCGATGGGCGTCCGTTGGAAAGAATGCATATGTTGCGCAAAGTGCGACATGGGTGACGTTGGAGACCCAGCGGTTGATGCAGATCTGCTTATAGAGCGTCGCCGTTCAAGGGTATTTAGCGACGAAGGTGCGTAGCCGGAGCCAGGGTTTGATGTTGATCGAGGTAATGTGCTTCGGGGAGCAAATGGCATCGGTGACGAGATGTTTGGCATCTCACTGGGCGGCCAGTCCATGTTGTGAGGTGTCATTGGTGAGGGTATTGGAGAGGGTGTTAGATAAGAGTATTCATCATGCGTGGGTGTTGAAGCAGGGGAAAGGCTTCTGTTGTCGGAAAAGAGAGAGCGATCTGACCGGCGATGATGCGGGACAGAGCTAATATCCTGATAGCCCTTCTCGTAGCTGTTTCCATGCGTGTCTATTGGTGATGGACCAGGCGTGTACTCCGGTACCGGGCCCTGGAGCTGCTTATCCATCTTGCGTCGTGCGATCTCATACGGACTTAGATCATGGGTGTCGTCGGTTCCAAATTCAGTGGTACCATTGATTGAGTGAGCATCAGTCGCATCCAGCTCCACGGGCGGCGGCGGAACAGCCAGCTCATATCTCTCTTGCCCAGCAGCTTCAAAGGGCTGGGCGGTATCGCCAGACACTTCATATGCTGGAATCCTCCTACTCCTCCTGCCTGTGATCTTCCTAGTGATTCTCGAAAAAATCCGAGCCACAGGTGTCCTCGGGCATTCTGACTCAACAGACGAGGTAGTGTCCTTGAAGCTGTCTGCTTCCACCATGGTGCCCTTTTGCTGCTTTCGCCTCCTGCGGACACAGAAGACAATCAATGCGATGAACGATAGGACGATGCAAGCGCCCACAACAATGCCCACAATGGCAGGTGTGCCTAGTGCGCCTTCCGGGGATCCGGATGAAGATGCTGCACTTGGATAAGGATTGTCTGCAGAACTCTGGACTGCGATGATTGTTTTGTTGGTGTCTGCGTTGTCT
This sequence comes from Pestalotiopsis fici W106-1, assembly GCF_000516985.1. Taxonomy (NCBI): domain Eukaryota; kingdom Fungi; phylum Ascomycota; class Sordariomycetes; order Amphisphaeriales; family Sporocadaceae; genus Pestalotiopsis; species Pestalotiopsis fici. The sequence goes on along the minus strand of NW_006917093.1, from coordinate 5,066,730 downwards.
GGAAATAACGCTTGGTGCAGAGAAAAAGTGCTCGACTCATAATTTGTCTTCATATATGACTCTTGCAAAAAGGCCCTTCCTATGATGATTTGAGTGCCATTGTCCGCTCGTCGGAGTGGAAAGTACGGAATTGCGGCATCACCGTATTGGAATAAGTTCATAAAAGGGTAGCGAAGAGTTTGGGCGAAAGCATTTGCGGAAATTGTTATGTTGACAACACCAGCCACATTCAGTGGGTCTCCGAAATTGTCCCGGTTGTCGCTGCTGGAGAGGGAAAACGTAAATGCCAAGCTGGTGTCGAAGTAGCTCTCATAGGTCGCATTACTTGCAAAAGTATAAAGACCAAATGTTTCGTTCCATGTCAAATTGAGGGCGTCTGCAAAGCGATCACAAATTACGGTTGGAAGCCATAGATATGGCGTCGAGCTGTCAATAAGAGCCACAACAGCTTCGTCAAATGCAGAGAGCGAGATCGACGTCGAATTCCACCCGGCAGAAGCTTGATCAGTGCTCGACATTGATGCTGTGATGGCTCTAATCAGAGCTTCAGGCTGACGTGTGGTTGAATTTAAGCTGAACTCCGTGTTGTGTGAAATGAAGCGGTTCTGATCATAGCCTCCAAGCACCAAGGACATGGGAGTTCCATATTGGCCGCCATAATATGCGCCAGCAGTGTAGCCGTAGCTATGACTCGGAATAATTCCATCTCGTTCAACCATTGTGGCTATAGGGCTCTGTACGACGGTATTTTTGAAGCGACCGGGAGTGATGCCTAGACCGAAGAAGCCAGTGTAATAGTCAGTATCGTTGATGGCAGCAACGACTTGTTTGTCCAAGTTGGTTTGGTTCTGCGTGACAGTGTTGTAGACAGCAACGGCTTCGGTCGCGTAATCGCCGTTCGCCACCTGCTGGAGGTAATCCAGCCCGAGTTCCCAAGCCCCAAGTGACTCCCAGTCTGTTGATGCGCTGATGTTGAATACATTGCCACGAGCCGCGGTACAGAGGGCACCTATGTCGTCGGGTTAGGTCATTCCACTTTCCATTACTTCCCAGGTAGGTCATGGTGATCTTACTTGCACCGCAGCCATTACTTTCAACTACCCAGATCTCCGACAGACTGGTGCTGACGAGTACGTCGACTTGTTGTCCAGGCACCCCGGCATAGAGGCCCATGGCAGACCAGTTCCCATCAATACCGTACCTAATTTAAGTGTTAACTCGATGTCCCACCTGCGTATAAAAGACCAAAGTATCAAACATGCCATTTTGTGGACGGCTCCAGCCACAACGCATCAGTATCAGCCCGGGCGAGGCCGACTATGAGCAAGAGACGGCCCAGAAGTGAAAGTGCATGGCGTGTCGATGCCATTCTAGCGTGCCTTGGAGGACCTCCTGGGAGTTATCGTGGGCAGGCGCGTGAGGACTACCGACACGCTACGAAGTGCTTCATTACTAGGGCGTGGAATGGTTGTTGATAGCGCTGCCGCAACCCGCAAGATGCCGTTTGATATAGTAGTGCAGGATGCCTAATCTGCTTTCCCCCCCTTTGGCGGACGACCTGCTTCAGAACAGCATCTGCTCTATCCAAACTTGTCCAGGAACGAATCGATCGCGGAATCAATCACGGCGAGAAAGAGTTGAGCATGAAAGAGAAAAATAATAACATGGCACAAGACACACGCACACAAAGCAGACAGAGCAGACAGAGCAGACAGGCAGGCAGTCAAAAGAATGAAGCAGGGTGGTGGGTAGGTACAGGGAGGTCAAGGTAGATGATGGGTTATCGACCGACAATCTCGGCAGTGAACGAATCGCGGTACAAGGGCTCCAAGTCGAACTTTTTGGAGCAGGTGGGAGGTGACTGGGGGGGGTGGAATAGGTGGCAGGTACATATTCTTACAGGGAGGGACCTCATGTCTTCTCTCTCTTCTTACTTGAGATCCCAGGATTTTAGCTTGTGTGGGTAGGTAGGTATAGGTAGAGGTCAGGCAAGTCCTTTGAGTGCCAAGGTTGAAGGTACACAGTACACAGGTAATGTAAAAAGTGCCTGCCACACCCCTACATCGTTATCCCATGCCATGCAAGCAAGACCGGACCCGACAGACGGACAGACGAGCAGGCAGACCGGGGCTTTCAGTGGCTGCTTTTCATGCCCCCTCTCTTTTTCCTCTCTTTCCCGCCCAGGGAGCTGAGATTATGTGTGAACTTGGGTCTAAGCGATTTACGGAGAATTTAGACGATCTCGCCCGCTGTCCCCCTTCCTTTTCTTTGCCTCCCCCTTCGTCTGACGTGGTTTTGACGTTTTTTTTTTTTTTGGGGGGGGGGGGGGGGGGGGGGTGCCTGTTGTTGAGTCTCGTCCATACATGACGCATAAAACAGATGTCTGCTGAGCAAGGCCAGGCACTTGGTTGAGTTGTAGCTGCGCAGGGGCTGTGACTTGGCCTTGGGGGGAGAGGGGCGGGTCTTGGGGGGTTTTGGCAGAGTGCCCACATACTACGGGACTTGGCCGGGCGATGATCCACGCAAAGTACAATTCATTCTCCATTCTATTCCGTACTCGAATGTCTTTTCTCGCGTGTGACTTATGGGCTCTGGTGGCTCTCGAGTCGGCGGGCGTGACACTACCGCCCGCTGGCCAAAGAAAAGGACTCCGCTGAAATCTCGCTAACACGAACTTTTTAGTGATGCTAAGGAGGAGAAACGGACGACGGCAATCCGGCCCAGCCCGCTTACGCTAGGAACTAAGTACACCACCAGACTACAAGACACACCATCCGCCCAACTAAGCCTTGTGGGCTCTACATATCTTGTAGTATTACGTACAATTACCTGAGGATCTGTGCCAAGAAGACTTGCTTGAATGCATTGTTTGAGGGCGATATCTCCTGTATCTACACAATCGTTCAGCACAAAACAATCGAGCCTGTTCGTCATTGGTTTTTTTCAAGTCTCACTAAACTCCATCAATCCTTTCTTTAATATCTGTTGTCATCTGTGTTTTATACCTGGTATCGGGGGGAAAGAAAGTTTGACGCTATCAACATTATTTGCTCTGGGCACTCTAATCTCTATTACTTCCAGGGGATACCCACAGTTCATCTGCCTCGCCTCGACGACCACATGGCTGAAACCTCGCGTGTGCTACACCGGGACACGAATGTCATCCTCCGCCTCAGCAGGGCTCAGTAACAGCAGCAGCAGTAAATAGGGCCAATTGAACGCCTCCCAACCGCGTTTCCTCCGACTCTTATCCAAGGCTGAGTTTCAATGCTGAAGAGAAAAGCAGCCAACATAGTGGCAACCCGATTTCGTTTTGGGTGCGCCGTCGGGTGATTGGAGACGGGGTCCACGTTGAATTTCATTTCAGGCCAGCTATGCAAACCCTTGTCTCCTGGAGAGATTGACCCAACCATCCAACATCGTCCATGGCATTTCCAGCATACCTGGATATTTGGATAAATACATGGGCAGAGCAACTCCGCTTTTACCGACTGGTCAAGTAATATGCTTACAGTACTGAATTGTAGATAGGTAGTAGACTGATGATCTCTCTTTGTGACATCTGCCTGATGGTCACAAGGTTCACGCGTAATCCTTAAACATTCCTGATGAATCATGTACAGAGAGGCCTGTACCTCTGCACCGTGTTCTGAAGCACGTCTTGATGTCATTCGCCATCTGTAGTACCTATCCTCTACGTTTTACCGGTTACTTCTCCCGCGGGAGTGAGATGTATTGGCTCCTGTACGAAGCTTGAGAGAAAATGCGCATAGGTGGAATTGACAAATACAAATGTTGTTTTCTTCTTCTTGTCAGCATGCGTATTTGACAGTTTCACCCAGCGAATTGTAGATTTGTTCGCGTTATAACTAATAAGCGCGTGTGCTGTCTGCGATGCCACCAAACTGGATAGGCAAGGATCTTCAGGGCAGTACTCTGTATCTACACTACATTAGTTAGTGCTCTACCCCGGAAGCTCGTCCGCTTTACGCTGAAGGTGTCGGTGCACATTATCAGACGTCTCTGTCTGATATTATAGCAAACGGAAAGTAAGGCCTAGATTTCTGACGATCGCAATTGTACATGCCGCGAAGCCCAGGCAAGTGTTTTAGCACGAGAGCCACAAATGTGCAGGCTCAACCAAACCCTCATTCACCGCTTGAAAACAAAGCCCAACTTTGACTTCTTCGTTTTTCCCACCTTGCTACAACCTGGTCAAAATCAAGAGTTTTCTTGACTTGGGAGGGGATCGATTGATGGCGTCCGAGCCTCCGAGGGACATCTCCGGAGACGACGAAATCCGGCGGGCTAGCCCCCGTCACCTTCTACAAGGGGCAAGGTCTTTCGAAATTTGGGCCAAAGTCAAGCCGCACCCCCTCCAACTGCGCAAAAGAGGCCGTCGACCCTAACAAACTACATGGACCTTGTACTATAGGTTGTTGTTACAATCCAGACTGGTGGTAATGGGCATTGACCCCACCAGACACACAAACGAACAGGTGGTAATGGTGAACCCAAGCCAAAGTGTGAATGCCAATGGTCAAGACTTGTCCTGATCCGCAATTGGTCTGTCTGATCTTGATGACTGTGACCAAGCACGCGAAAACTCTCCCAGGCGATATGAGTTGATTAGGAAGGCTGGAATGAATAGCTTCGATCTCGCCATATATTTGAACACGAGACGGCCAGTGCCTTGTCGTCTTATCTCTTTTTTTTTTGGCGTCTCAAGAAATATCTAGGCCTTTTCTTTCTTTCTCCCTTTTTCACATATGAAGATCCGTAGACAATAACGCGGAGCCGAGCGTTTGACAAACTTGCAACCTGTCCCGTTGATTAGCAGAGCCTACATGCACGCTCAGTACAAGATACGGGTATATTTTGTATTGGGTGTTGCGCGTCCCCAAATCAATAGCGTCTCATTCTCGCCTTCGGTAAATGGAGGAGGGGGAAAAAGTGGTTGGGTTCTCGCTACTCAAAGAAGCGATCATCAGTGAACATGATCGAGTGCCGCGTCGTCGGTCCCGTCCCACCTCCACTTCAGTCTTTCCCACCCCTGCAGAAGAGCACCTCCATACAACTCACAGGGTTACCTCTCTACCTACACCATTGCCATTGATATCCCGAGACTGAAGTGACGATTTAAGAGTTCGTATTGCTTTGACCGGAATGCCTTGTATCCGCTGCATGCAAATTCGGTACCGGTTGAAGAAAGTAATTGTACGCAAGAAAGACGCGACGTTTATTCTTGTTTTGTTTTCCTCCCCTCCCTCTTCTGAAGCTTTCGAATTTGAGCAATGCTTGGTGAGGTTGCATAGTCCGTATGACAGCTCAACTAACAAGTGCATATATCTATTTTGCTGGGGACGAGTAGTCGACGTGGTCAAATCGACCTATAATTATCACGTCTCGAAGTTCGTCTCTTACACGGTAGAGTTCTATTGAGTTTCAAGCTCTAATTGGCGTATAACTATTTCATTGCAGAAGAAGAAAAAGAGTATATTTTGGATACCGAACAAGTGTGGCAATCTTTTTGAGTGGTTTCCGGCATAGTGGAAAGTGTTCTTCTATTCAGCAGTTGGATTGATTTGCTGAACGTGTTGCTTGGAGTATTGCGCGGATAAGCTTAAAAGAAGATCGCCACTCCATGGCTAGGCGGTCCGGTCAACCCATGGGGCGCGCGTAGGGCGACAGGCTCATACAAGACTAAGAACGCCACAAGCGCACAGCAGGATCGAGACGATGAAAACCGCTCGAGAGGATGACTTGCATGACTGTTCTTATCTTCTCATGTGGCGCGTGTATTACAGTGAGCGACCGTCTTTAGGGGCTTGCAAGAATCATTAGTGTTGTTGACCGAGACACACGGCCAAGGCCTCTTTTCAAACTCTCCCTACTCTGTTGTACATGTTATCGCACACCTGTGGAGATACGGCACCAAGCTCCGTACGAGAGATTCTGGTCCTTGCCGCGCTGCTCTCTTCCCACCCCGTACAATCGGTGTCCCATGAGCCCATATACACATGCAGCACACCTCACAATATCTGCCGTCGGGATAAGTAGATGATACCCCTCTTCACTATGCAGCTTTGCTGCTGTTCCAAAGTCCAGACTTCTGGCAATTTATGTGGCCGGCGCCCATGACAGAAGTACAAGGTGCGCGCGGTCGAGCTTGGGCGGAGCGAGCCCAAAGAGGCTTGCCGTTGTTAATGACGCGGAGGACCTTCCAGTTTGACGAACCAGTCATAGCACCTGCCTAGCTCTCGGCATCTCTAGAGAGAGGGAGAGAGTGTGAGAATGAGATAGATGGCCCTGGGTAGGCTCATTGTGAAGAACAGTCTCTGTCATCTGCTGTCATCACCCCTCTGGTCGAGCAAATCGTGTCTCTCTTCTGGGACCAGAGCGTTGGATGACAACCTGGCATTATAGACCGGCTTACCTCGTAGTGAGCTGGATCGTATTCTCCTCCAATGCAGGCAATGTTTTATCCATCTCGCAATACGCTACTGCCAGAGGAGCAAGCCACCTGCAGGCCAAGCCGAAAATGCTGCTACACATCAATGGCTGAAGAGTTCCTTGCAACCCTTCATCTGCTGGTGGCTGCGCAACGGAACATTCGCCCAGGCTGGGCGTTGCTCGTCCATGCCCAGTTCGGCTGTTCCCCTGTTGTTCCCCTGCAGTCCTCGCATTTTGGGGTCACGGTCAGCAATGGTCATCAGTCAGGGTCCCAGATGAACCGACCCACCAGCTCCGGCTGATACCATATATCTCCAGTATGGCTTCGCATATGCCGTATGGGAAAATGACTTGGATTATTGAAGAGGGCATAGTAGACTTGGTATTCATCACTCGCTCATATGTACCACTCAACTGTGCTTGCTGCCTTTTAGCCTCTCTTGTATTCCTGGCGCCCTCTCTCCCCTCCCTCTCCCTCTACGTAGGTGCCGAGCATCAGTCGGCGGTAAAGTATCGCCTTTGGGACGGGACGCCCGCCTTCTGCTGCACAGCTGAATTGGCTGTTGCCCTTTTCGTCAATTAATATTGTCTTTCGATATTGTTACGTCTATCATATGAACACTTGCGCCCACCATTTTCCTTTTCTTGGTCATTGCCAGTTCACTCACATTGAGGGGCCTTGACTTGACTCTTCATCCAGGCAAAAGGAGAGCCAGCGCCATGTGAAGCTTCTTTTTGAAAGAACCTCCCTGCGCACCACACGCAATGTTACTTGTCAGTCGGAAACTGCTGTGTCTTGCAGCTCTGCTTTGCAATGGATTGGATCAGGCTGTGGCAGGTTTGTAATAGAGGTCCTACTGCATAACTCAACTAACACACATTGCAGCACCCCACATGGGTCATGTCGAGCGACGACTTGCGAGCAATAATCAGACCGCTGCCAGCATAATAGAATCAAGTGGTACGACTGTGCCAGACTCCAACCCATCATCCACATCAATCGAGTCTACCAGTATAACTGAAGACGGGGTCGTGACTGCACGGCTCTCGGTTGCCTCTGTCTCAACATCCAGCACCGTTTCGACCTCCTCAGGTCAGGGATTTGCGCTTCACGGCGGATTGGGATCCATCACCACAGTTGCAAGGCCAACCACTTTCACACTGGGATTAGGCACGGCCGCCACGACATCTCAGAGTAGTAGCCAGACTTCGAGAGAAACCTCGGCAACCTCGTCAGAAACTTTGAGGGAAACCTCAACAGCTTCGTCAGAAACCTCGAGTGTTGCTACAAGCTCCGACTCTTCCACGTCAAGTGCAGCGTCCCTTGACCCTTATCCGATATCATACATCAATGCCAGCAGCACAACTGTCCCTTCAATTACATTACCAATCAACAGCACGGTTTATGAACTGGGCTGGAATTCGACAGCAACCATCAGTGGAGAGCCAACCATAATCACGACTGAGCCGCCGCTCATCACCACCTCCTATGATGTTTTGACACTCTCTACACCCACAGATGAACAGACGGTGGATTCCTGCGATGTCACAACCAACAGCAATACTGTGACTGTATGGTCGACCATTTACACAACCACCATTACGTGGACATTGCCGCCAGAACAGTATACGCCACCGTATCCAACCACCACTAGCACACCCATAATTTGTGCAGATACAACTGGCCGCTTTTCTGTGTCCAAATGCGAAGGCTCAGCTTGCACGCAACTATCATATCCCGTGGGTGCGACGAGTGTCCCTCACGTCGACCCGACTGCTACCAAAGGAACAACAACTGTTGCTGCAAGCAACTCTGGAGGGAGAGCAGGTGAAGCGACTATTACTTTTTACACAACAGACAAGAACCCGGCAGTTGTGTACTCATCCCGAGCACCTCCAGATTATGGCGATGACGGAACAACTCAGGTTCAGGACCACAATACGCCAGACAATAATGATGCTGCCACCGATGTCCCGCAATACGAAAAGGGAACCACGACTGTCATAGATGCTGGAGCTACTGGTGGCAGTGGTGCTGCTGCCCCAGGAGGGAATGGCGGCGCTGGCAATGGCGGTGCTGGCAACGGCGGTGCTGCACCGACGTCCCCAGCACCTGTCCAGCAACCGCCATCCCCTACAAGTACAGCCATAACCGTCATTATTCAGACAACGCAAGTCATCATTAATGATCAAACTTTTACCGACAGTCCCCAGAGCAAGACTGAGACCGTCGTGGTTGGTACCGATACCTTTGTCATCAACCCAAGCGAGGTTATCGGTGCTGGCGCCACAGTGGCAAGACCAGCTCTGGGAGGAGTCTTTATGACCACGGCCACGACCACTACAATCGCCGGAGTGCAAGTTGTATATACTCCAGTGGGAAGCGCAGCAGCCAATGGAGGTTCTACAGCCGCCGTGGCTACAATCGATGGCACAGTCTTCACGCTGGGTCCAACAACATCGACCGCCGTGGTCAAGGGTCAGACCATTACGCTCGGTCCTGGCGGCATCGCCTTTGCCAGCCAAACTATTCCGATCGTGACAGCGGCAGGAGGAGCTACAGAATCTGCTGTGCTCGGCGGCGAGATGATTACAGCGATTGGAAATTCGGTCGTGGTCGTTCACGGCACAACGATCACTTATGGGCCAGACACGAGCCCCATCACACAAGTCATAGATGGTGATACCGTGGTGATTGGGCCATCTGGTGTCACTGTACATGGCATAACATTCGGAGGCCCGACTGCCGCGCTGACCGCAACAACATACGAGATTGTGGGCGGAGCTACCATCACCGAAATTGGCGGCAGTGCCGTTGTCATTGAAGGCACGACATATCTCATCGGTGCTGGCGCTGCTACGGCAATAACGACTGTGGTTGATGGCCAAACCCTGACTATTGGCCCCAGCGGTGTAGCCATGTCTTCATACACGTTTGCACAGCCATATGCCACGAGCACCGTGATTGAACCGGGTGGCACGTCATCGGTAGCGGCAGCGACCACGACTGCAGAGAGTATGGGCTCCCAATCACGGCCCAATTGGAGTACGGGAATAATCGGAATGTGCATAGCGATCGGCGTTGGTTTTGTTGGGGGTTTGATTTTATGATAAAGACAAGGCATTGAACACGACTCAGTGGCTTTGTCTTTTCTTTTTTTCTCACGGCGTAAACGGGATGAAGCATTCAAAGAAAGGTTGCGAATGTAAACGGTAACGATCACGACAATGTAAAAATACCCCCTCAAAACCTGCTGTTCGGGAGCATCAAATTGGCTGTCAGCGGGTTCGTGTCGTTGGTAGCTAGATATACCATAAACCACGTGTGGCTGTACATATCAAGTACAAGAAGTAAATACATTTTTGTAAACCAATTTCAAAATATTTACACCCATTTTTACATCCACGTACAAATCAAAACACTGTTGACATTCTCCAAAATTTCATATTAGCATTATGATCATGAATGTCTAGAGCGTCCAACACTAATGAGACCATGATCTATAGAGAGCAAGAGAATGTGAAGCATATGGGCTAATGGCAATCGCTTGTCCCGATTGCGTGTCTGTTTTGCCACAGGCTTGTATCACTTAACCATCATCACTAGAAACGGCACTCGTCGTGACTTTGCCAGACGCGCGGCAAAACCCAATAATTCCCTAAAAGGAAGAAGGATCAAGCCCGCTTCATCCGATAGGGTACCAGGAAAGACCACTACTCAGAAGGAAGCAAGCCCAAGGGGGCGATACACAGAAGCCTCTCGGATCGAGCCGTGATGGGGAACCACACAACATGGACGGAAATCCCGGTCATCTGCCAATGCTAGCTTGGGCAGCCATGGAGAAGTAAATGCCATGCTTTGGGACATGCAATTGATTTATTGACAGCCGAGCGAGCCCTCAGCTCTTTCTCTCTATAGGCCACGAGATCTCCATGGTCTGCGTCTCTGTCGTCTAAACTTTCCTCCCCCACCACCAATTCCAGTCGACCGCATCTGTAAGTTGCAGATCGTTGCCAGATGCGAAAGAAGCCAAGTTGCGACTATTCGCTTGGTCCTGCTCGGATATGGGCGGGAGATGTGGGGTGGGAGGAAGGGGTGGTCGTGTCGTTTGGGGGGGCAGCCGAAAAAGGGACAGCCATCCGCAAGGCACAATATGGTGTTCATGGTGGGCTGCTGCTGCTGCTCACATCCCAATGCCGCGGTTGAAAATGAATAAGAAAAAGAAAAAAAAATCTCCGGGCCCCGCGGCTGTTCCTGAAGGTCTTTCCCGCTTTCAGTTAAAAGTGTCTTGGACGTTTTGTATCTTGAATAGCCATGTGGCCTTTCCCCCCATCCTACTCCTTATGTAGCTACCACGGTCTGAGAAGTTGGCCAGAAATTGCAAGATCTTAATACACATCACTTTGGATAGAATCATAGGATCACATAATAATCGTGCGGAATAGACACACGATAATCAGTTTCATGTGTCCCGCAAATGTAACCCCTAGCAAGAAGAAGGAATAATTGATCAGTATCTCATGCAGGCAATTGATTGACCACGAGGTGGCTTTGGAAAAAAAAACCCCCCCCCTTCTCGGCCAATGCGGCCGAGCTGAAGAGCCATGTCGCTGCATATGGGTGTGAGACAAGTTGCCCTCTTTGCTCCAAATTATGCACAGAGAGAGCCCATGCGATGCGACGTTTTTATTCTGGCTGGACTCGGACAAGAGAGACTGCGGAGAATCGAAGAAAGAGACAGCGATCAACTCTGTCTGGATTTTTCAGTTTGACCAATACCGTGGCCGTGAACACAGTTTTTTTTTTTCCCCCGGGAGCGTTTGGGGAATATTCGGGCCCGAGACCGAGAATTCAAAAGGCGAGTGGGTGTGCTGCCAAACGCGCCATTCAAGATCGTTTGTGCACGCTCAGGAGAGAGAGAGGAAAATATATGCGGTGCGGTGCGACTCAATAGTACCAGCTAACCTAGATATATACATGCGAGGGACTTACAGACCCCCGCTCGTTGCTTTCAGCTTGTTACTGTCAAGAAAACATATCCTGTCCCTCTATTCTCTTGTGCTGCATAAAATGCTTATTCTACGTTTCTCTGCTTCACAAGTCTGGCCGCCTCTATACTCTGCATTGATTGTCAAGAGGCAGATGAATACGAAACGCAGCATTGCCGGATTTGTCGGGAATCGCGAGCTCCCGATACGATGGTGTCGCTTGTGGTCAACCAAATACTATCAAAATAGTAACCGAAGACACTAATCCATGCTTGTTCCTCTTTCTATTCTAGCTGTCAGTCATTCGGTATTTGAGGCCAAGAGAAAGAAGAAGCAGCTCTTGGGCCGAGTTAGAACCAAGCAAATCGTTCATCTGCTTTGCCCCAGAGGACCTCATGTCTTGAATTACAGACAATGTCATTTTATGCTGATACGTACACTCTTTAGAATCACAATGACATGTGTTTCTCATTCAAAGTTTTTCTCAGTGACCCAAGACGCCGTAATGGATGATATGTCAATGCTGATTTTAATGCATGGAATGTGTGCCCTGCCAGAGATGTTACGCCTCGTCAAGAAATATATCACTCCGTCCGAACTCCTATGTCTATGTTGTTGTCTCGTCTCATCATTCCTTTGATTTACCATACCTCCTCCCAGACCATGTTGTTGCGCACAAGATAGTCCCACGCGTCAACATTTGGGTCGACGACACCACCCCGAACCATGACTTCGGCAATGGCATTCTTGACGGCCTCGGGCATCGCACCCGAACTTCCACATACTGCGATGGTAGCCTGGGCTTTGATCAAGCTGCAGACGAGTTCCCACTGGGTCCGTATGACATCTTGGACATAGATTTTTTGTTTTTGATCTCGCGAGAACGCCGTGTGGACCTCGACGTCTAGCTTTGGCCATTCATCTTTGAAAAAGAAGTCGGCCTTCTCATTGCGCGAGCCATAGAACAAGTGGTTGGGGCCATGAGAAGATTCCCGCTCCTGCTCCCGTTCCCAAAATACAGCGCGGATGGGGGCTACTCCTGTACCCGTGGCGATACAGAGAAGAGGCCTCTCGATGATTTGTTTGTTGGAGACAAAGGGTCCGCCCCGTCGGTTCAGTGTAATGTTGATACGACTTCCGGGCTGCAAGGACTCAACGTAACGTGAACACAGTCCCCTTCGTGTCTTTCGCAGAACCGTCTTGTACTTGACCAGTGCAATGAGAAGCTCGACGTGGTACTCCGGGGATGCTTCGCCACCGGGCTGGGAAAGCTTACCAGCACTCGCAATGCTATACTCGCGCCCTCGAATGAGAGGAAACATGGAAGGTATGTGCTGATATGAGATTTTGATGGACAAAAAGTCCTGCAAGATCTCCAAGATGGATCTTCGAGGGCGTGTAGTGTAATCGTAAAACTCGTCGATGTACTTGGGATCCGAAAATTCTTCAAGTCTCTCCTTCTGCATGGGGTCTGATGCAAAGAACCTTACAGAGTCGAAGAAGGATCGTTTTGGTATGGCAGTTATGTCATAATTGTTTGTCAATAGTTGACGTAACGAACTGTTCTTGGCGGAATAACAATTAGGGGGTGTATATTCCTCTGCAGTGGCGCCATCGCCTCGCAAGTAATGTCTGAACGGCTCGTCGGCCACATCGTTCCAATTCATCAGGTCTATCAAGGCCTGAACGTCCTCGGGGAAGTTCCTTGGGTAGAGAACGACACTGTCGCCAGCATTGTTCAAGAATCTGTCCTCGGTCTCTGCTCGGGGCAGTACATCCAACTTGAGTTGCCGTACATCCTGCCAATGGCCGTCTGGGGTAAGTCGATCGTTACATTCGACAGTTGCTGTCCAGGACTCGGGAATTGGAAGTAGATCATTGAGCATCGCTTTGTCACCAGTATAAGGCTCCTCTGCTTGGTCCTTCTTGGCGCCGTTTTCGACGAAAGTGTCCTTCTCTTCGGTCATTTGGCCAGCCACACTAAGCTGGCCAAAACGTAATGTCTGGCAATCAAGTCCGTTACTATCAACGTTTTCAAGGTGGTCTCTATGAAAGACTTTGTCTTTAGCAGCCACAGAATCTCGTTCGAGAATGACTTTTGGTGGCAAAGGAACATCTTGTGGGATTGGCAAAACGCCTTCGGGAAGAGGCCACTCAGATAACAGGTGGGAGCGCAGGCTGATTAACCACGGTAGAAAGGCGCCATCTATTCTAAAGTCAAGTTAGCATGGAGTGTTGGTCTGGCCATGGATTGGACGGGTCACGACGAGGAGAGTCAGCAAAGATCAATCATCACCGTCTCCCTTGGAAGGAAGCTGATTCCAGGGTATGGAAAAAAGAAAGAAAGAAAAAAGAAGAAGAAGAAGAAGCGTCGCTCGAAAACAGAAACAATAACAATACGACGGACAAAGTATGCTCCAATAGGAGGACCTGGTCTGACTCTTGCATAATCTGCCACTTGAAAACGAAGAGCACGACCATTGATCCTAAAGGGTATGTGCCAGGAAGGGACAAGGGTTGCACATATGGCACAGTTTACATACCCATCTTCATGTCGTTCATCTGCCTCACCACGAGGATAAAATTCAGAGGCTCCTAGCTGAAGCAGCCGTTTATGGAATTTTCTGGCAGCCCAATTATATCTGAGAAATGAGTGTCAACGTCTTAAATCCTTTCGGAAGCATTATTTGGGAGAGACAAACTGTCTATATGAGCTATCTCCCAGGCCAAACGTTGTGAAATTAACGTTTTTAAAGACTGTTGGCGGTAATCTTTTGGAGAGGAGTCTTTTCCATAAGAGCCGCGAGTTCTTTGGCATCTCACCTTGACCAGTCGTAGAGATGACTAAAATAACGAGCGGGTACTGAGTGAGAGTTTTCTGGAAAGTTTGTCAGTTAACTATTTTCTCTTATATAGGGTGAGTAGGGTCATCGTAATGTATATAATAGGTGGTCAGAAGACGTTATTGAAATGCTGGAAATGTCTCGCATGTTGTGCAGCTTCACACTCATTGTTGAGGCATCCCACACGTGAAGTGAGTCTGCGACACAGCAAACAGTGGAGAAGATCACCTACCAGAGTGATTGTGTCGATGGCAAACACATCTGCCCTGAAGCGCAGGCGCTCGGCCATAGTCTCCAGGTCTATAGCAAAATCGTGACTATTGCCTGTCTCGGAGCCATATAAGATGAGGATTCTCCTGCCGTCGGTCGGCAGGACCTCGCCATTGGAGGCTTGTTCATTGGCCATTGCGTTGAATGGGACGAATCGAGATTGCGACACTTCAGATGGACAATGAAGACACGAGGCTGCCCGTTCGTTCGTTCACCTTGGGGAGATGCACTCGACGATCCTAGCCCCTGTAGCATTCGAGTGTATAGAGCCCATGGAACCAATGTCAAAGGTCGAAAAGTAATAATATACCATGTGGGCATATGTGCAATGCCTGATTCATCAATGGTGCCCACATTGGAAGTGCCGCTATCGCAACAAGCATTCTCTACTTGGTTGCTTAGCTGACGTCCACCTCCGATGCCGATGTGGGGCTTTTTTTTTTTTTTTTTGTTCTTTTTTGTTCCCTAGGTAGGTAGGTACCTTCAAAACTCGCCTTCCTTGTGATTCGTCCGTATTACCTACAGATTTTCCATGAGTGCACTACAAATGCATACTGCTCGTTCACTCATTACCTACCTGCCCTACCCAGGCCACCAGGTGTCTTACCAGAGCTACCTACCTATAGGTGCTGTGAGTGGAGAATCGAGCCCCGGGGCTCAAGCTGCCTTGAGAACCGGTCCGGCAGCGTACCTAGTGTACGTACCTACTTAGTATTTCTGCCAATCAGCGGTACAGGCATATACAAAGGCGAGCTTGGTGGATCGGCAGGTACCTAGCTGTCGCTGTCGCTACCTACTGGCAAAGATCGCTCCCCGCCAATTTTACCTGCAACATGACCACTGACGTGACGTGACGTGTCGAAGGACTTCTTCGAGTTTGCCAGCAGGACCCTTCTATTGACACCTCAAACAGTAGCTTTGATCTGCTGGTTGTAGCATCATCTTTCGCTGGAGGACAGCTAGACTTTTCTGTTCTTTGGTGTAATTACCTTATATTCTTTTAACTTTTTTTTTTTCAACCCCTGGCACTTCCTGTTCCGTTCCTTGACTCGGCGCCAGCCTGGAACAAGGCCAAAGGAAGAAGAGCACTGACCCCTTTCCGAATACATTACATACAACGAACAGCGATCCCTACACGAGCAGCGACGAAGACATCGAACGGCACGATCACGCCCCCAAAGTCGAAACCAGCGCCGGAGCTAGAGCTCTTTCAACATGAGATAACTGCTCTGTCCGTCCCGAATCTAGCTTCAGCTTCCTTCTTCTTGCCAAATGCCTCGCAGTCGACCGGCCACCACCGGCTATGAGCGCCTGGCTCAGGCTGATCAGTTTAGCGATGACTCTGATGAAGAAGTCCTTGGTCAGAGCTTTGCCTCTCTACAACCCCAGACCGCTCCAAGATATGCCGCAGCTACGCAGCCTCGCCCGCACTCGGGCATGGCCTCTCCCGATGCCGCCAAGAATAGACACCGTCCTAGGAGGGCGAGAACCAACTCTGGCGTTGACCTGAAAGCTATCAACGCACGGCTAGAGAGATGGGCGGATGAGATCGCGTCCAAGTTCAAAAGGGGGAAGGGCAAAGGGAACCACGGTGATGAGGAGCAGCTCGAAATTCATTACAGCGTCTTCCATGCTCCCGACGGCGTGCGTCCCGCCACCGCCGAAACCCTGGCCGCCTCGTCTCACGAAACGGCCATGTCAAGAGAGCAGTTTGAGGAGATTGTCGAAAGCGTACGGACGGCCATAGACCAGGGAATGCACCCGAGCATGATTACTCAAGGCAGTTCAGGAAGCTACTTTGCCCGCAACACCGACGGCAAGATTGTGGGAGTTTTCAAGCCGAAGGATGAAGAGCCATATGCCGCCGGCAACCCCAAATGGAACAAATGGATTCACCGAAACCTATTTCCATGTTGTTTTGGTCGGGCTTGTCTTATTCCCAATCTGTCGTATGTGAGTGAAGCTGCAGCTTACACCCTTGACTGCCAGTTGCGCACGAACATGGTCCCATACACGGATGTCGTCTGGTTATCGTCCAAATCTTTCCACTATCCCTACTGGGATCGCAGAAACTTCTATAGGAAGAAGAAGCCACTCCCTGCCAAAGCTGGCAGCTTCCAAGTCTTTTTGAAGGGCTTTAAAGATGCCAACGTCTTTCTCAAGCAACATCCGTGGCCCGATCAGTACTGGTCTGGATTCCGCTCAAATGATACACATCGCCACAAACAAAAGCGGTGGGCCGACAACTGCCGTCCGACGAGCAGGAGGGTCAATGGCAACGAAAGTGACGACGACTATGATGCGCCAACGCCGCCTCCGCTTGGCCCGGATAACTTCGTCTGGACCGAGGGGCTCAAGCAAGCTTTCCGCGAGGAACTAGAGAAATTGGTGATTCTGGATTACATCATGCGTAACACGGATAGAGGACTTGATAATTGGATGGTCAAGGTAGATTGGGAAACTCAAGAAGTGTCAATCGCCTCAGAGCCACCTCAATTCAACATGGACACAGCGGATGATGATGATGATGATGATGAGGAACAGCAACCAGCACGCCCGGTGGATCTCACCGAAGGAAGCAAATCCAGGAGCTCCAGCCGGAACCCTTACAAGGCCCAAAAGCCGATGAACGCTCAGGGGTCTACCAATATGCGTGAGCCCAAGATGTCTATCGGGGCAATTGACAATTCATTGTCGTGGCCTTGGAAGCACCCGGACGCTTGGCGAAGGTGAGTGCAATGACAACGCGGCCGTGATGAATGCTCACTAACTGTCTTCTAGCTTTCCATTTGGCTGGCTCTTCTTGCCAGTCGACTTGATTGGCCGACCATTCTCACAAAAGACACGTGACCATTTCCTGCCGCTCCTGACTTCAACTGAGTGGTGGAGTCAAACTCAGTTGGCCCTTCGAAAAGTCTTTAGGCTCGATCCAGACTTTCAAGAGAAGATGTTTTCTCGGCAAATGGCCGTCATGAAAGGTCAAGCCTGGAACGTGGTTGAGACTCTCAAGACTCCAGACCACGGTCCGTTGGAGCTCACGCGGCGCGCCAGAGTCTGCGTTTGGGACGATCTTGTAGACGTCCCTGTAGCCGTGCCCATGCGTGCTGCTAGTGCCGAGATGCGTCGCAAGGCGGAACCTGAATTACACGATGCAATTGAAGAGGAGATGGATATCGGAGCTGCCAACTCTTCCAGCGCCCCGAACGTCCAAACAGACGACCTCCTGGGCTTTGCTAGCCCCCTGCCCAACCCGGGACGTTTTGAACTCAGCACTCCAAGGGCACAGTCTCCTGACGAAGCCACGACTTCGCCCAATGGAAGATCTTCGGCTCATTTCGACGAGGTAAACGCATTGGGATCGCAGAACTCAACACCAAGGCCAAAGATATCGCGCGCTGCACCACGAGCCAGCTACCAGGGTCCTTCGCGGCCAAATGCCAACATGTACACCCCACGCCGCGAGAGACGATTCAGTTTTGCGACTGCCGCGGGACGACGCAACAGCAACTCCATTGCTCAGCAAATGTATGGCGACTTTGCCGCCGATGACGACGACATGGAGGGTGATCTCGGCTATGCTGCCGCAGAAGGCATGGAGGGCAATAGGCGAAAAGTTATCGTGGAGCGTTTGGAGACGGTCAAGGCAAGGAATCCGGTGTTTACTTGTTGGTAGAAGGTCCACTGGCGTTGAGATCCCCATGGGAAGCATGACTTATGGCACAATTTATCGCGTTCTGGAGTATAAATTGGTTCGGTCTAAACCACAAAAAAGACATGGTGCATCAGACTAGACAAGGACGAGCGACTCCATTGCTGGCTTTGGCTTATTTTTCTCTCTTGCGGATCTCCAGTATTGGCTTGTGGAGTTCCTTTGGTCTTTATCCTTCTCTCTCCTCCTTGGTTCACCTCTCAATCATATGACATGTACTACATGCTTAACTTGTGACGAGGCACCGCCTAAGCGCGCTTGTATTCGACTTGGAGACAAGGGAGGTTAATGGCATATAATCATCATCCATGACTATGGGCAATGATTGTTGTTTCTGCAATGAAAGGTGATTATACTTGTACTGGAAAGTATGAATGGATTTGTTCTAACTAACACCAAGCCCTCTTAGCCAACTTTTCTTGTTCCAATATTTACCGAGCGGTGATGTGCGTTTTTTTTTTTTTTTTTNTTTTTTTCGAGTCAAAAGCCAATGTACGGGTTGTGGTAAACGTTGCCCTCTAATGTAGGGAGCCCGGTGATTTGCCATTTCTAGGCAGTAGTCTCTGGGCAGCGCCGCACAGTTGCTGATTACTGATCCAAGTAGGGTAGATTACAACATTTCTCTTCCTTGGCGGGCACTAGGCATCAGTACGTAGATGCCCTGAACGATGCCAGCAACCTCTGTGGACATGAGATGCCTATTTCATGGCCATGATATTTGCAGCTTTTCAGGGATATAGATGCTATTGGGAGTTTTCTGTAATTGCTTCCTTTAATTTATCTGGATCTTGACACAAAAACACAAGATAGTGAGTGCAAAGTGACAGGTAAAAAAGCAGCCTCTTGCTGTCCCCTCGGCAGCAACATCAGCAGAACATTTCGCTCTACGGCACGGCTCCGAAGGATGCCGACCAGCTTCAGTGCATGAGCTAGTGTGCGTTCACCAGATCTCACCTCTGTATGGAAAATAAGTGCCTAAATTTCGGAGAGGGATCCGAAGCTGAGAGCAATTGTTCAGTGGGGAAAACATGTTCTGTGCTGATGGCGGGAATCTAGTTTGATGAATCCTAATCGGCCGCTCAACGTGTTGTAGGATGATGAGTCGATTCTCATAGCAGCGCGGGGAGCTGCTGACATGGCTTTGCTTGGACAATCATGTCATGAATTATGAGCCGGAGAGCTGAGCCGGACACGCGTGTCCCGTCGGTCGGATAGTAAGCCCGTCAGCCAAGGCAATGTTAATGAGTTTCTATGGCATATGGAGGCGTTTGTTGTTATGCTGAGCGGATATGATGATCCCCACCAGGGACTTTTTGGGGATATTGCTACACACTCTGTACGTATGAAGCAATATACAATATACACAAGCTAAAGCGCAGTCAAGAAAGCGAGGGGAAGCAGAGGGGAGTGCCGTTAGAGTGCACTTTTGGCAGAGAATGGGTCATAGCACCTATCATAGTTTGCAATATGGTTGAGCAACCGAGAGTGGGTTTGCATGTGTCCGAGTAAAATATCCACCTGGCTTGGGAAGCAGGGGAGGGGAGGGGAGGGGGGGGAAATGTACACGTAGACTTTGTACCCAACTGTCTAGAGTGAGTGAGTCGGATAGAGGGAGGTAGTGTACACTCACTCACTCACTCACATACTCACATGTCGATGAGTTGAATGGAAATGGCTAATATACATAATGCTGCGTGTACATTAGTAGTAGTGCTGCTCCACGCAGAACTACATGATCCTTGCTGGCTGATTAGCGTGGCCCGACAAACTGGAACCTGGATTTTGCTGCCGTCATCGCATGCAGGGAACGGTCAGCAACATACTACATAGGGAGCCAACCCACAATACATGGAAGCGATCTGCCCAAAAAGAACTCCAATTGACAGAGAGTTCAACTCGGGTAGTTGCCAGGGTCCTTCTCCATCTGGGTTCGAGGCTCGGGGGTATCCAATCACAAACAGCACCACAACGCCGCCCCTGTCCTTGCCGTGGTGTGGGTATCACAGCCGTAAAATCCAATCAGTGTCCTTTTTGGCTGGTACTTTTTTTTTCTCTCTTCAAATTCTTTCTTTCCCCCTTCTCCTTGCGAGCGGCTCTTTTGTGGGCGCAGGGAGCAGTGGGAGGTAGTGAGAGGGTCTTGCTTCACCTACCGGCGATTGGTTTGCCTCATGCTTGGGTCTGTAATGTACTGTGTAGAGTGTTGGGGAAAAGCGAGGTCCTTCTAGAAGCTCTCTGTCAAACAGGGGTATCATCCATCAGGGGGATTTGATGGAAATCCCACGTCCTGCGGGTGATTGAGCCTCATTAACCTGACAGCGAGCACCCCGCCGAAAATAGCCCATGCTCCGAAGGAGTTGCGATGTATTTTCTTGTGAAACGTTTGACGCTAGCGTATCGTACTTTGTGCACCTACAAGGTCGGTCAAGGTTGGGGGAATGGATGGATAGATACCTACTACCATGCCAGATACTGTATGTAGGTAGGTAGGTAGGTAGGGATTGTATAGATGGTAGTTTGACATAACTAACCATGGGCATCCCGATCAGTCAACAGGAGCCATGCATTAGTCAATTGACATTCGCTGGCTGATAGCCTAACTTCATACAGCCATAAGTCTACCATAAAAAATGTGAAAAATAATTTGGAAGTTATACAATAGATTGGATTTTCTTAGAGTTATTTCTTTTATTTTTGTTCTTTCGAGATTAAGTGTTTTGACTGGTGATATGTGGAGTTGAAAACACAGTGTCTTGGTGACGAATGTCAATTGACTAATGCATGGGTCCTGTCAAATGTCTCCTCCTACTGCTCTCTCGTCAGCCGACGTTTTGGGCAAACCATTCCCAAACAGTCTACTGAACCGAGAATCCGGAAACAATTGCACTGATGGCTGGGTGGACAGGCGGATACAGACGGGCGTGCTTGCATCTTTCGGCCTCGCCGGAGTTGCCACAAATTGATGTATCCTTCTTGAGTTCAGTGGCATCGTATGTAGGCATCGTTGATGCTCGGACTCCTGCCATGGTGCCCACTGTCACGTAGTATGTAGTAAGAGCATTGAAACCGGCAACTCCGTCTTCTTGTCTCTGGCGTTTTCCAAACTAGGTAGTACACCGCCTCTGATATGATATTAAGCCCACAATGCTCCAGAATGCCATAACGGTAGCGCCTCAAGCATTGAAACCTCCTGTTATGCAAAGGCCGAGCACTCCACCAGCAGTCATTATCGACCAGTTTATGGATGGAGTACTGAACAGCGGGGGGTCTTCGTGCCGATCCTTGGAGGGTTGACTGTCTTCAACGCAGTCCACGATACTCTCTCTCTCTCTCTCTCTCTTTTTCTTTTAGGGCTTCCCCGCGCCCACCAGGAACGACAAGCCGATATGGCTTCAGCATTCAGACCGTCTGCTGGCTTGCAGTTAGATGTCGAGTCATCATGCTATAAATTGCACCTTTGCCTCTTTCTCATCATGTCCATGTTCCATATGAGCGCATAGTCTCGATGAGCACTTTTGTTCTACCGGTTTTAACAGAATGTTCTTGGTAATGCGGACAGACGTTGGGCGTATTCGCGTATAGGTTCTGCATCATTTAGCGACAGCCACTTCTCCAGAGTAAAGACGTTGAACCAGGACCCGACTTTCTGGAACTTCGAAGCTGGATAAACATCCCGAGCAACGTGCCCAACCCTTGCCTACCATGACTATATGTGCAGCGCAAGGATCGGAATCCTAACCCATAGAATACCCTTGTTCTGACGGATACTCCACGCTTTATCCACTGATGTATTGATGGCTTAAAAGTCCCTCTGCTGATCTTCAGAGCTTGCCGATCTAGGTAGTCTCTGAAACATTTGATAAATTCCGGCCACCCGTCTTTTGAATCATCGATTCGAAAGCGGCGGTTCGGTCGAAGAAGACTTGGTTTGCAGAGTCATTTCATCGAGGCCAGTAATTGTGAAGATCGAGTTACCTGGTTTGATATAGAATCCGTCGGTGGTTTTGTTAGATTGGTGATCAGGCAAGATGTATTATGCTTCGCTCATTGCTGCGTGGGATCGACAGCTTCGCTTACTGCACACGATTCCTCCATCACCCGCGTTCTAATGGACCATCCGCAGAGCCGCCCAATCGAACAGCCGCGAAACAAGGTTTTCCCTTCGCATAATGCATAATTGCCATGTGTCGCCCACAACTAGGATTGGGCATACGTGCATTCCTGTCTGAACTTTGGAGTCTCTTGCGGTTCTTGGCCCAGCAGGGGCTTTTCGACTTTGGCGATGCCGAGAAAGGAGGTAATCATGTAGGATTTCGTGTACACTATCTCCAACTGACTTCGACGAGACAGCACCCGCAAAGCGCAATTATTGCAACCCGCTGGTATTTGGTTCGGAATTCCCTTGTGAATCTCCAGGATATCTGCCCAGGAAATTATTTCAAAATAGAAAAGACCCTGGGACTTTGAGACGATCAACTCCATATACCTTTGTACCTTGTTCAATTCTACTTCGGTATTGCCTTTGACGGGGTTGTCGTGACCGTGCCGAGCCAATAAAGGGGACTGTACCAAAAATAAATTGCCCGAGTAATTGCAGGATCTGACATGATATCGTGATACGTTCTCGTGACAGCGCATACGCTCTTCTGGAAGGGTTCGATGCGAGCACCCAGCCGACAGTGGCTCCATTCTTATAGACACCCCCCAAGATGGCAATGGGGGCGTCTCGAGTTTGTACTACCAGAGATCGGCAGCAAGCCATGGGTAGAAGCAATTGCTTAGCGCTGGTAACGTGTTCGTCAGGGGCGCTCTATGCAGCCACTCCTCTATCGGTAAATTTCTGTACATAGCTTCTGAGAAGCGGACCAAGTCGCAATGGCCTGCTATTGGCTGTGGCCGACCATACTGAAATGTTTTGATAAAGGAAAAATAATCATGGTTTCTTATTCGAGGGTTCTGCTGGCAAGTTGATCTTTCGGTGTTGGGATTCTTTTCGAGCAAGACAAAACTTTAACGTTGTTTTCACAGTACCAGTCCAAGAACACACGTTCCGCTGTCTCTTTGTTGAGAAATGGAAGAGTAAGATTCTGATGCAGTTGCAATGCTGGGTTTTTGATCCGCTAATCGCCTAGTAGCGACGAACTCGACGAACTCCCCGAGGAACATGACGAAACATTCGAATATCATGGCCGGTACTACCATCGCCTATCCCGTGATAATAGAGCATATTTCGTTCCTGTTGATGAGGTACGAAGTCTCCATGGGCTGAAGGGCCATACTGACATTTGACAGCAAGAAAATCAGCGACTGATGTGGATGCATCAGATAATCATGATGAAAACGAATCGTCTTGTATTGCCGAATCCCCAAGCTTTGCGCCGAACACTCGACTGCGGAACAGGGAATGGAAGTTGGGCAATTGACGTTGCCCATAATTATCCAAATTGTGAGGTGGGATATCCTTCTTCTTCAACCATATTTGACGAGCGATCATAAACCACTCATTCGAGCCCCTTCGATACACAATCAGGACCCAAGTGACCGTAAAAACATATATGCACCCATTGGCGTAAAACTCACTTCCAAGGAGCACCAGAAGAAAAACAACAACTTTTTTCTCCTCTCTGGTGCCCAAGCTTCGGTACCACGACATCAGAGTTGCTAATACGTGCACGTCAGGTTCACGCTGTCGATGTGTCGACCTTGATGATGCCTTTTGGGACACCAAACAATTTGTACCAGTATCAGTGCGATCTGAATGAATCGTGGGTAGTCCCTCATGCGCAGCGACACGATGCCCACCAAGTGCTGATGGATTGCATACAGTATTCCCTACGAGAATGGTTATTTTGATCTAGTGCAAAGCAGAATGGTCAACGACGGTATCAATGCTGATCGATGGAGCCAATACATCCGAGAGATACGGCGTGTGCTGGTTCGGAACGGCTGGGTGCAATGCCTTGAGATCTACCTCAATGTACAATGTCCGAGCGGCAACTATCCAGATGGTGAGTTTTGTGTGTCTGCTCGAGCCTAGGTACGACGAAAGCTGAAATATGACCAAGATGGTGCTCTGCGGCAATGGAGCAGTAGATATATGGAAGCAATGTCTCGACTGGGAAAGGACCCACGAGTAGGAATGCGCCTCGGGGCACTGCTCCGAGCTGGTGGCTTTGTCGATGTAGAAGAGACATCATTTGAGTTGCCGCTGTGCGAATGGCCTACGGGTATGCCTCAAAACACCCGACAGCACCTGACACAGCTAATGCGTGATGGCACACAGATGCTCAAGAACGTCAACTGGGCGCCTGGAACAAGGCGAACGTGGACGAGCTGTTGTATTCGCTCGCTCTATGGCCAATGACATCTCGCCGGGGACTCAGGTATGTATTCATGTCCTTCCACCATGGCCATCTCATACGTGATCTGGTGAATGCTGATGACGTTGCAGGATGCCTATTGAGAATTTCATTGAATTGGTAGAGAAGGCCAGGGTCGAAGCTGGCAATCCGGCATTCAAAGTAAGCATGGCGCGCGGCTTTTGCAAACCAATTGGAGCTGACACTTCTTTCAACTCAACAGCCGTACTTCACCGTGTAAGCGTCTCGCCCAGAGCTAGAAAGATTGGAACTTTGCTAACTTTTAATAGCTATGTAGCAATAGGTCGCAAACGATAAGGCCATGGTACGAGATCTGGCGTATTGACATCTTGATGTCTCAAGTTTGGGCGCTCGGGAAGGGATAATTTGTCGATGACAAGCATTTAACACGGTATCATGGAGTTGAATCTGGATGGTGAAAGAAGATGAAGGATATGTAATCGACGTTGCGAATGTAAGAAAGTCCGAGTGAGCATGGTGATGGGCAAAGAGGCAGCAATGAAGGTAATAAGTCAGATATGTACGTGGAATGTGCCTTGGCGATGATACATGGGAAGTGGTTGATTTAAAGTTTACACAATGTTCAAGCTTAGAGCTCCGGGCCTGTTTCCCCCGTGGCTTCCAACATTGCACACGACCGTTTCCAAAGTCTATCTCCCCCTCCCTCTCAAGATTACTGCCGGCATTTTAGGGGAATATGAGCCAGGTACGTGGGATGAGCAACATCCAATGAAGAAAAGCTTCGGAGGAGATGATTGGGGGCCGAGGATCGAGACTATTGCGATAATCAGCGGTGGCGGTGGGTGGTGGGTAATGTAATGTTCCTACCACAAACGTAGTAAACTTGGATACGTGGTCATAGTATGGCCAACCCCTTGCGAATTCTATCTTTAATGAAACTTACCTGGCCATGGACTTTTGATTACAGTTATACGCATTGTAAAATTCAGCCATGAAAGTCTTTGGCCTGCTTCTAATATTATAGTGAACTCTCTGTGTATCTAGAAATGCCCATGACACAATTACTGGAGACGCCATGTGACGGACGGGCTTCGCTGACAACAGCACCTACTGCAACGATGACAGCCAGGAACAGGATCAAACCAATTTGCTTCGACCCGAGCAGATACGAGATTGCGCACATATCACCATAGATGATATGCACCGTGGCACTCCAGGCTAGTCGTTGGTCCTTCAACCTCATTTAACAAGTTGTTCCCGTAGACATGCTTCAAACAATAAAAACAGTGACACGAGAACGTCTCCAAGTCTCAGAGTCTGCTTTCCAAGTCTATCAGACAATGGATAAGTGAAATATTGGAGCCGTGAGCTTTCTATAAATTTAGATATTCCACGAAATATGTACAAGTCATCCAGAGCTCGCCAGGTGAGAAAATAGTTGTTTACCTACCGGGTAGTTGGTTGCTAAGCTAGCGTCTGTTTCCGGCACCTATCCCGCAATCCGGGGCCTGCTGCAAGGGCCCTGGACCCGTCTTGAGCTCCCCATGCATCCCCGGAGACGTGATTTGACCAATCAACAGCTGGCTGTAAATTTTCCTCGTCCTTGAGCTTTCATCGTCAGTGCGACTGATAGGTCGAGTTTCGAATCATCTTTACCTTGACGGACCAGCTGTGTACAATCCAATTCGCTTTTCACATTGAACCATTTTCTCCCCAGGTTTAGATTGGGCTGTAGTGATCAAGCCTGTCACTTGTCAGCGGATTTATTGTATTAGTCGAAGCTCTGCGGATAGCTTTGGAGCTATTACCCCGTCATACGTCTCGTTCTCGGCTTGCTGTTCCTGGCTCCCTCTCAATCACATCCGACCAAAGTCGCATCACCATGGCCGCCTTCATGTCGAGACGGCTCGCCTCGAGCTTCATGCGCGCCCGCCCGGCACCCTCATACCCTACCGCCTCCCGCCGTCTGGTGCGTTTCTACTCGTCCGACCCGCCGCCGCCGCCGCTGCTGCAAAAGCTCAAGGGCGACCTCAAGACGGCCATGCGGGCCAAGGACGCCGCGCGGCTGACCGTGTTGCGCTCGATCCTGGCCGCGACCCTCAACGCCTCCAAGACGGCGAACCCAATCCAGACCGACGCCCAGCTCGTCGCTCTGCTGCGCAAGACGGCCAAGGCCTCCGAGGACGCCGCCGCCGAGTTCTCGGGCGCCGGCCGCGCCGACCTCGCCGACAAGGAGCAGGAGCAGATTGTCATTCTCAACGAGTACGTCTCGGGCAGCGGCATCCAGGTGCTCGGCGAGGACGAGCTGCGGACTGTGGTGGCTGGCGTCGTGACGGCGCTCACCAGCGAGGGCGCCCAGAGCAAGGCCAAGTTGGGAGACGTCATGAAGCAGCTGCTCGCTCCCAATGGACCCCTCGAGGGCAAGAGTGTCGAGAAGGCCGAGCTAGCCAAGATTGTCAAGGAAGTCATTGGATAAAAAGGACCTTTCATAGGGAGGGTGTCTCATGCAATAAAGCTAGAAAATTTGTACACAACATGTAACATATAATCAGAGCCCAAGAGCTCATGAGATGACATAAAAGGAAAGCGCATCCAGTCACTTATAAAGAGAAGGGGGGCCCAAATGGCAGCTCAATAGATGTAAAAATGCACCACTCAATTCTTGCGGTCTTGTCTAGGTTCGTAACAGTTTCTATCAGTCGCTGCATAAATAATTCACCCTTCATCAGACCGACCCGTTCAAGATGCTGATTTTGACGTCTAGCGACGAACATCTACTAGAATCTAGAACGGGATAGTCTGACGTTCAAGGAGCAATTATCGGGAAGGAGCCTGGAGCTGAGACTCCGAATCAGCAGACAGGTCTGTCTCTTTTCCATCTTTCTTTGGCTTCCAGGTCTCGGCATCGCCCAATCGATCGGCGGTGAGACCAGCTCGGCCTGGATACCTCATCCCAGCCTCGACCTGGCGTTGGTAAGATACGTTCCTGAGGCGCTCGGCTTCTGCCGGTGTAAGGTGTAGCTAATTTGCATGTTAGTTTCGCCATACTGAAAAGGACGTTTTCGGGCTATGTCCGCATCAAAACTCACATAAATCTCTATTCCCACGGCGTGTAGGGCAAACGCCAACCAGAAAGCTGGCCCAAAGGTTGCGTTAAAACTGGATCCAATCTCTGCAACGTTGCCATTGAAATTGGCGGCCACGACTGCTTGTTGAGCTGGGTTTGCGCCAGAGAAATAGCTGGCGCACTCTGGATACAGGCTCCTCGTGGCATTGGCACTCCCAAGCATATACTCAAGCTTATCGCAGGGCTGAGTGTGATAATAGCCGCCTATGCTGGAAATTATCATGGCAGAGAGGATGAGGATGATGCGCATGGTGATAATGGTTCCTACATCACCAGAGGTATACGTTAATTTTCTGCTCGGACTGTTTCCTTGTAGTATGAAACGAAGAAACGTGCTTGTGTGATAGGTCCCATACTTACCAGCGTAAAACCAAGCCCTCAGCATCCAAGCACGGTGTTGTTCAATCTGAAGACGCTTCACATTGACAACGGCCAAAATCAAAGATGCCACAAACATGATACCAATCACGCCAATACCCATCTGGACATCAATGCCACCTCCGACGCTGTTACGGGCCATCAAGAAGGCGCCAACAGTGGCGATCACGCTCAGTAGGAGGACAAGCCAGCCGTTGATCCGGTGTACAATGATGGCCTTGTGCCTTATTACGGGGATGAACTGTACGCACGCCAGCAACGAGGCTGGCAGAATACAGCCCAGGTGGAGGATGATGCCAATCTGATCGGGTCCGGGCCGGGTGTAGTAGAAACACTCGCCCGGAAGGGCACCGGAGGAGCCCTGGTCGCCACAAAAGACGCCCCAGATGTCGAGGTACTGGAGGCGGGCGAGGGTGAAGCCCAAGAGGGCTCCGAGAAAGATGAACCACAGGACAAAGTTGTAGCCCTTGGAAAAGCCAATGGGGTTATAGACCTTGCGGGCTCGTGCCACAAAGCCGTTGGCTGGCGGTCGGTCGGATTGAACCATGGTGTAGGAATTCTGCACTCGGTCTGCTTATAAGTCGGGATTGAGAGATGGAGAAAAGTTTCGAGTCCCGGAAGTGATGGATGCTGTTGTGGTGTACGTATGTAATTCTGTATGTGCTTCTGTCTGATAACAACTTTCTTCATCACGGGGCACAAGATCTATAGTTATAGACGACATTTTGACCTCCCAACGTAGCACTCGATACATAGTAGACATGAGCAATCCAAGATCCATGGTAAAATGCGAATGCGATTCGGCATAACTCAGCCCTTGTGTTTGTACAGAGCCAAGACCATTAGCCACAGTTTGTAGGCTCTTCCTAGAGAGAATGAATCGTGCTTTCATTAGTCCTTTTGATGCATACGCAGATTGTAGAGAAACGGTAATAGAGGCCTGTAACAGACGCTTTTTTGGATTTCAAAGCCACTGAGAAGCTGAGCTACGGCTGTCTAGTTGCGTAGGTCAGTTCCTTACTTGGGACAGCCAAGTGCATACCTACTCTGTGCACCGGCATCTGTGCACCGGCACTGGCCAACGGGCTGTGTTCGCACTCGCATGCTAGCGATCCACACAACTCCTTTAAACCCGTATGTGGACGGCATGTTTTTCGCCCGTCCCCAGTGGGCTATTCTTGTTAATCTGTCATGGATCGGCCATCAACCTCGCATCGGGACCTTGAAAATTACACTAATCTTGGACATTTGGCCTGCTGTGTTTGCTTATTATTCCTTTGCCCTTCCCTATTTTTCCATTCAAGTACCCGCATTGAGCTCGGGCAGTCTTCGATCCGCCGTTGCGATCCAAGTATTATCGAGCGATGCTGATTATATTTCTAGTTTCGCTGCAGATCATGGTTCGTTTTCAGGATGATGGGAGTGAAATCTAGTATGCGATGAGCCTCAGCTGAGTGCAAAATGGCGCTGGGCTGTCCAAGTCGTAATTCCCATGGTTCGATGTAATGACATCACCATACTTGGCCAATGGTTTGATAACGCTTATAATGCTAGTGATGAAGGGCTTACAAGGAGGGGCACTTGGTGCCACAACACCAGTCCAGTCCAAGTATAATAACAGGGCTAGTTTGACTACTATGTATACTACACCCCATAGGGCTGTTAGCTTGATCCTTCTGCCTGGGTCGACTTGACTCGCACTGGATCTTCTTTTGTACCCACCACGTTGATTTCCATTGATTGTGTGTGCATTTGGAAAAGTAGTCAGCTAAATTTTGTCCCTTTTCTGTGTAAACGTTCAGAATGTGAAATTCCGGCAAAGGCGGGAGCAGACGAGGTCTATTGTTGTACTCCTGCTATTACGTTATTGTCTATGGAGATGCAACAAAATGAAATACAAAGAAACACTGAAAATGCAATAATAATATATAGTCATTACCCAGTCGTAACGCCCAAAGTAAAAGTTTTAGTTTTTCACGCTTGAAATTGCTACTGCCGAGGATCAGTCCTCGAATTTAAACATAAATATAACAGTATGGCCCGGCAACTGTGCTCAAGTGGTGTTTTATAGCCAGCGGGTCACGGATGATGCCTAGATTGATTGTGTCTTCCAAAGTTGTGTTTGCGCTCGGTGGAGTGTTGAATACCGTATTGGTGCCCGAGATCTGTAAAGTGCGGTTGAGGGGAAGCTGATTTTGCCAGATCCACCACGTTCGGTCTATTTGGGAGTGATGTAGCCAGAACATGGGGTCATTCGGCGAATTGAAGAAGTCGCCTCCAGGATCGCCGCCGATGGTGTAGTGTCCACCGGAATGTAAGCCAAAGAATCCAGCATCAAAGTCTCCTTGAAGCCGGTCCTGGAAGGCTCCAATGCCCGTCTGATACAGTGGATTGGTCAACAGGTCAAAGGACTGCTGATCCGTAGACCACTGGCTAGAGACCCATGGTGATACATCACGGCGGATGCAACGAGGTTGATAGCCGAGGAATGATCCGGCAGTGACATTGGCTGCCGTCAGAGTTGGAGCGGTGGCTGAGATGTTGGCCATGATACCAACATAAGGGCCCGTCTCGACACAACCACCACCCTCACCGGGCGGGATACAATTGAGACCAGTGCCCAAAGCGTCGGTACAATTGTGCTCAGCATAGATGCCATTGCCACCTTGCGAGTATTCGCTGCCGTCAAAGTATGGCGAGTGGATGGGGTCCAAAGCTGACTTTCCCCAGTTCCAGTACGGCAGATACCCTTCATAGCCGCATTCATCCCTCAAGGCCTGCTCGAATGCCCACGAGAAGTATCTGTGCCACGACAAAAAGTTACCAGTGGCATGTATGCTGATGGTCTGATTCACGTGGGTTGCCACGAAATCATCATATCTGGACTTGGCTCCCGGGACTTGGTCGGCTGGAGTCTGAGCGGGCTTGGACATGAGACACTTGACAGCGTTTGTATAGGCAAGCTTTTCCTTGTTGGTCAAAGTAGAGCTGAACGGCAAGTCAGTAACAAGTACATGAACGGATTACATTAATGGTTTGCAGTACGCACTATTCACGCCTGACGCCCACCTCGAGAATGTTACATTCCTGCGAGACGCCATTGGCGGCGAGCAGGTCGGCTAAGCTACCCTCAGCGACAGATGCCGCTAGCTTGGCAAGACTTGCAATGGCGAGTATATCTGTGCTCAAAGTCGACTCTGGAGTATAGGAAGAAGCCGCTGATGTCAGTGCGAATAAAGCCCACAGGGACAACTTCATCTCGACGGGATCCTATACTGGCGCCCAATGAGACTAGAGAGAATGGAAGCGGGCGGAATAATGGTAAAACAAGGAGCGCTTTGACAAGACCAATCAACCCAGATGCATTGAAGAGGAAAGTTTACCCAACCACGGCCTATGGCTCAGATATATGACCTCGACTGTGGCGTGGACGAACAAACTGAATGTTACCCAAAACACAAGACAGAGAAAGACAAAGGGCCGTGTGATTTGGCCCCGATAGACCGAGTGGAACCATTGGACAGGGCCGAGAGAACTGATACATACATTGCCGTTGACCATGCATTGCAGGGTCCTTCCATCATGCAACACTTCTACCATGTGGGAGGGCTCCCCTGGTTTGTCATTCGTTGGTTCGAGGCTGGACAACTCAAGACGGCGTAATCATGATATGATGGTAGGTACAAGTTGTGGCGGATATGAATCCCCAATTCATCATGGCATCTCACCCTTGGCCCCTGCTGCAACGACTGCACTTGCCTTGAAAATGGTTCTCTTCTCCGTGAACTATCCGAATCTCCCTGCAGAATGGCAACCAACAGAAACATCCGTCGTCGTAGACTTTCGTCAATCGGCCATGTCAGCAGATCGACCACGAGGCCGCTCGGATCCCACGCGAGCAGAATTTACAATTCCAGATCATTGTGGAAAAAAGAAAGTAAACGAGGTCATGATTTCGTGTCACTATTGGTCGAAACCGGGTACGAAAAGGATAGTTGGCCTTGTTACTAGGGTAGGATTGCGTAGGTAATATGTCCTTGATTACACAGACGCATGCGCGCCAGGCGCCTCGTTCCAGGCCGTTGGTAAAGGAAGTTTCCAGACGGCAAATAGAGACATTTAATGGCATTGGCACGTTGCTAGCGACAGATGAATCTCGCTTGATCAATAGCACATGCTCGATGGTTGTTGGCATCTAAACTTGAGCGCCGCAATCGCGCATCAAGCTAACGGCACAAGACGGACGGCTTTCCGTAACCGAGAATTCAGAGTTGCTCCTGTGGAGATGACTTCTTCTTCTTCCCTCTCATCTTCTTTTCTTTGCCTCATCTGCAGCTAGCAGAAGCATCCCTGCATCGCATCAATGCTGGCCCCCAAGGCATGTGAGGCGACGGCGGTGAACGAATTCAAATCATCGGTCTCGGGCTACTGGCAAGCTACGGCAGGGAGGTTGCAGAGAGAACAGAGAACCAAAAGAAACACCGCGTGGGTACACACACGTCAAACATCGTACGTTGGTTGACGTCGGAGAAAAGGGACAAACCCACCAAGAATAGTCCACCAGATGTCTGTGCAGAACCAATATACACGTTGGAAGTTGCTCGACAAGAGCCATGTCAATATACTGCTGGAGGATCTACGTACATGCGACACACCTTTACTCCGTGCTATAGCCTCCACTTCCGACTATAGCCCACCCAACCTCTCGACTTTAGGCTATAGAGAAAAAGTCTGGGGAAGTGGGGACATATCAAAGAAGGTGGTGGTCGCGGGCCCCGGCAGCTCGTCGGATGATACCCCAAGTCTGCGAACGGGTTGGACTCGCAAAAGACCTCATCCATGTGTACATAGTAGTGATGGGTGTTGTCGCGCCCAGAGATTCTCGGACCCTGGCTGCATCTAGGGGAATTTATGCTTGCCCAATGAAAGCCACCCGTCGTCGTTATATTGTGCGCTGCATTGCGACAGCGGCACAGAATGACACTCACCAAAACGAGGAACTCTCCATATTGAGACCAATATTGAGGCGCAGTCAACTTGTTGGCGGAACACTATACGCCATGGAGCCGAGTGTAGTCGCAAGTCAATGGCACGAGCCAGGAAATTGACATTGGGCGACTGAGCACGAGGTCGACGGTTGTCAAGGCCCCCTCATACCCCCTTGGACAAGAACAAGAGAAGACAAGTTTCATTCAATTCCCAAATATGGACCAGGCGAGATTATTTCGGTTCGAGAAAGCAACAGCTGGGAACCAATAGGAATTGTGCCGCCAAAGTTTAAAGTTCTTGATTTCTTCCAGGGGCCTTTTGCACGTCGGCCCGGGCAGCGACAAGGTCCCGGTGTGTTAATCTCCTGGACATGAGAAAGCAAGGAGAGACGACAGACGGATCCACGCAACCACGGGAACGCGATAGTCTTTCACGCCAAGGCATTGGTGGTAATCCCCCAAGAGCGGGATACTAACTTTCATCGTGCAGATCCGGCTAATACAGCTCAAACCACTACTAAACCACCCTTGTGCGACCTTGTACGACAAACAGAGTCCAGGTACGGCTGCTGCTCGGCCGCTCTGCTGGCGGCATTGATTCCCAGGTCCACCCTCCTTGGTCTCTTTCCTTGGTCTTTTTCCTTGGTCTCTTTCCTTGGTCTCTTTCCTTGGTCTCTTTCCTTGGTCTCTTTCCTTGGTCTCTTTCCTTGGTCTCTTTCCTTGGTCACGCACCTTGGTCACGCACCTTCGTTTATAAAGCATTATAATCGCCAAGACGTCGCATTTTCTCTTTATCGATCCGGAGCTTGCGAGGCATCATGCGGGAACGGGCTGTCCCCTTGCGAGCGCGATATGCGATACAGTTGCCACACTCACTTATACCCACACACTACGACAAGAAAGTAGACACAAAGATGCTTTGCATGTTTATGAAGTGTACTCGATGCTTGAGAAATCACCGGTTGAATGGTGGCATTGCGCTGCTTCGTTCCACAAAGGCACTACGGAACAACCACCGTACATGATTGATTTCTGGTGCCTTGACATTGAGAGATTCCATTATACGCTACTCCATCATCAATTCGTTTGGTGTGGCGTCACCATTGTGTGGTGCGGGTCGAGGTGATCATGCGAACAAGAAAACACAAGCTTTTTCTCGTGTACCCGTTATAGAGCAACAACTCCTCAAACCTGGGTCCCTGGATGCTTGCAATCAGGTAAAGTAGATCCCGGCCGAAAAACCAAAGCAGATATGCTCGGTCCAACAACCCCGATGTGTGAGTGATACCGAACAAGATCACACCGTCTCTCTTTGAATCTCTTTGTCCAAGGCGAAGTTTGATATTTTGGCGAATAGTATCATCAGATCTTGCTCCGGCTACAATATCCAGCTTCAGAGGCTTGCCTTGGGTCGCATACTTCGGCTCAATAATCATTCTTGAACAATCGATGAAATGTTTGTGCAACGTGCCCAGCTTCAAATTAAGCATGTGCAAGAGAGCTTTTTCTCCTCCGTTTTGTCTTGAACTGAGAAGGGTTGTTTCGATATTGTAGGGTATGTCATGGATCCATTTTCAACGTCAACGTTTACTTGTATGCACCAAGAATTCTGAGATGATGAGAGCATGTCACACATAAAACTCTTCGAGCAACATGGCCTCTATATGCAGCTCTGCACATCCGCCGGAGCCAATTGCAAAGTGCGCCTCATTTATGCACACAGCAGCCTAATTATATTGCCTGTCTCGCTTATCCGAGCACCGGCAGCTCCCCCAGAAGAAATTTCCCGGCATGAAGGCGTTTTAGACAGCGGCCTGCTGAGAAAGTCAGAGGGTGCCAGGTCCAAACGCATACACCACGTTGACTGTTCCTGTCTCGCCTCTTACTCTTCCGTTTCCATGAAAATGCCCTTCTCTACCTGGTCGTGAGATATTAGAACAATTAGTATCCAGACGAGTGCGGATGACACGCCGCACACCAAGTCCTGGTGTTGCACGAGTTTATCCGCAAGCGAGCAGCTGTACTATAATAGCCGAAAGAAGCCCGTATATGTAATTCAGTTGAACCTTGGCCGTTACTCGACTCCAATAACTAAACGCACATGACGACAAGGGGGAAGACGAACAAGAAAGAAAGAAACATTACCAGAAAAGAGGACTTGTCAATGTCTCTCAGAGGATGGCAATGATTCAGGTACAAACGATTTGGCCAAGGCAGCAACAAAACTCGACGACGGTCTTCGGCCCTGGCGCAGTAGGAGGAGGAGGCGACAAGGCAACCAATGCCCCAACAATCAATGGCGTCGTGGGCGCCATGATGGCGCTTTCAACCATTTGTGTTACGTTGCGCATCTACGTACGGGGAATCATGATCAAGACCTTTGGGCTCGACGATGCGGTCATGGTGTTGGCGTTTGTACGTTCCGACCGATTTCCGGACAAGTCCTTTACACAAACAAGCATGACTAACGAGGGCCTCCATCGCATTACAGCTTGCCGCCGTTGGGTCGATGGTGTGTCTGGTGGAAGAGACAAAGTATGGCGCTGGTCGTCATTTTATCGATATCAGACTGGACGAATTTGCACAGCTGGCATTCTGGCAATATGGTACGTATTAATGGTTCATTTCTTTATATATCCACAACTTCACATATTTTGCTCAAAATGAACCCAAATTCTAAGATACCCCAATGACTTTGGTTCCTCAACATTGGCGGCAACTTGCTAATTAATGACTTTGTCTAGTCCATGGTCCATTGCTTGTCACTGGGATCAGCTTGGTAAAGATCTCCCTTGGATTTTTCCTGTTGCGTTTCGTACAGGGCCTCTGGTACACTCGATTTATAATTTTCATGATCGGTAAGTTCAACAAATTTATAGCACCAACTCCAGACTGTTTATAAAAGCGTCATGGATTGTGGCAAGGCTAACAGTTCTCGGTAGTCTTCCTGACGCTCTTCACCCTCACATGCGACCTCACTTTGGCACTACAATGTATACCGCCCGTCGCAGCATATACAATCCCACGACCGATAGATGCAAAATGCTTTTCGGCAGACACTTTCCTGGCAATATCGACGTTTAACGGAGGTAAGACCTTCTGGTAATTCTGGCGATGCAATAAGTTGAAACTGAGTTTTAGTAATGAACATCCTCACCGATGCGATATTTGTCCTCTTGCCCGTACCTATAATTATCAAGCTCCAGGTCAACCGAAGGACAAAGCTCTCACTGCTCTTTATTTTGAGTCTAGGACTCTTGTGAGTTTGCAAATCTGGCCAAAGGTGTCCATGTCTTTCTCAAAGCAATCAGCTAATGTCATAAAAGTGCCTGTATAGCATCAATCGTACGCGTGTACGTCGGCTCCCACGTTTTCGAAGATCTCGATTATACTTGGGCATATGCATTCTTTATATGGAATTAGTAAGACTTTTCTCAAGTTGGTAAATACTACCGAGGACAACTTTTAACACTTTGTTTTCTTTTTTCCCAATAGCGCCGAATTACACACTGGAATAGTAGCCGCTTGTCTGCCAGCCCTGAGACCTCTCTTCTCTTCGATCCTCGAGAACACGAGCCGGCGGCTACGCGCCACCGGCTACCTCTACGACTCGGGCGGCCGGTTCGCCCACAAGTATGGCGGCTCGCGGAGCAACCACAACCGGAGCGGCTACCACCGCCACGACGACGCCGTCGGACTCAACAGTCTGCAGCGAAAGCACCTCGAGGAAGGGGAGGATGTCGGCGGCATGTACAATGCCCGGGTGACGAGCACGAGCGGCACGGGCGTGAGCCGTAGTGGCGGCGGCGGCGATGACAGCAGCGAGGAGGGCATCCTGCCGCCGCCGCCCCGGGGCGCGGTCATCAAGACGACGCAAATAGTGGTTACCGAGGGAAGGCAGGGGGTATAGTGATGAGAATTACAAAAAAAAAAAAAAAAAGTCGTTCTTTTGTTGCGATATTAGGAAGCGAGAGAAAAAATTAATAATACAAAGAATAATCAACAACATGATACAGATTCTAGTGCTCGCGAGTAATGACACCATGTTATTCATCTGAGAAACAAGAGTCAAGCATCGGCACGAGCCAAGCCACTTCGTTTGGATTTTCGTGTCTTCACCTTTCATAGTCATGAACTGTCGAAAAGAGGGAAAAGAACAAAATAGGTACGAATAGTGATATATGTGCCAAGAGGAACCAGCCCTCCTGCTCCCAAGATATGCATGCAAGTCGATACAGACTAATCTCGCAGAAATGCATAAACACGAACCTATAACAATGCAGTCTCTAGCTCCTCCTCGATGCTGCCCAGCACGGCACGAAAGGGTCTTCTGGCCATCCGGCCGCGGTGATGTTGCGGCGGGAGTGGACTGCCAGGCCGAGGATCCGCCCTGCTGCTGGGCTCGCGGCCGCCTCGATGGGCCGCCGTCACCCGATTGAACAGCATCTTGAGTTGTTCGGGGAACGCCACTGTCACGGGCCTTTTCCGTGCAGATTGGAAGGCGGCGAGGGTCGTTTTGCTGTCCTGGCCGTGGAACATGGAATGTTGACGCATGGTTGGAATTGCAAGGTTATTGCGATGCTGTGTTCGTCAGATCTTGGCAATCTATTGCCCTGTGTTTGCGTTTTTTTTTCCTCTCCTTTTTGTCTTTCGTTTATTTTTATTTATTTAATTCCCCCTCGTTTCTTCGTCCCCTCTGAAGTGAATGCGAAATATCTGTGCTGTAAATGATCTTGCCAGGACGGATGGGAAGAGACAGTTGGATTTAAGACGTGCTGGAACAAAGACTATTCTTGCGCTAGAGAAGGCCTTGTCATCCTTTTGACAGCCATGTCAAACAATGGCGCTTGTTACTTTGTGATAAAGACTCTCAATGCACAAAGAATGCGGAAGGAAGACAAAGCATTCGTATGCCCGAGGTTAGATTCCAAACTCCTTGGGGACGCAAATCGGCAGCTGGAATAAATCATGCATTGAGACCCAATGAGATAGGAAAAATGTAAATCTATGGTCGCTATTCTATTCCGGTAATACCACTTCTACAATTGTACTCTATGTCTATAATAAGATCCGCAGTGAAGTAATCAGTCTTCCTGGCGGGCTTTGCTGGCTTCCTTGAGCCTGGCCTGCTTTTGGACCCAAATTACAGCCAAGGTCACAACTACTCCCAACGCACAGGCACAAATTGTGACCAGATACGCAGCCCTGTAGCATGACAAGCCCTCTGTACAATCTCGACTGCCATCGGGCTCGACAATGGAATGAGCATCGAACACCCAGCCGTAAAACAGATTGAAGATATTACTGCTAATAACCGGTGATAATGTCATCTGAAAGGAGAAGAGCCATGTTAGCTTGCTTCAATAACTCGTTGTTCTAGGCGGTAGAAAAGCATGGATGTTGGATGAAAATACTCACATAACCCCAGTTTTGACTGAGTGCATGGATACCGAATGATTCGGCCACGATCGACGGGAACACTCCGAATAGAAAACCGTAGCCGAGACCGCTGAATCCAGAAACGAATCCTAGCAGATGAGGGTTTTCAACATTCAAGGCAAATCTGATAAAAAAACCCATCGTTAGCCCTTTGCACTTTCATCATTAAATAGGCATGTCTGCTTCAACGCGCTTGCGAGCTGATTGTAGTTGACGAGATTGTGAGATCTCTTCATCAGGACTCAATAGTTCAACTTGTCCTGTGTTCACATGAAACTCACATTTGTGCAACTGAGAAAATCCCCGCAGCAAGCACGAGGCACCATACTCGACTTGCGTGCAAAACCTTGACCAAAAAGTCGGAGCCAGTGCCTAGCATAGCATGCATTAGTACCATGCTCGAGAACCATGTCGCGCCAAACTCACCACTCAGTAGCCTTCCGGTGAAACTTCCTATTGATAGAATAGAAACATGCAGCTGTTGTCGAAGAACAAGTGTCTTGTCGTCTATTGAGTCGTCCCAGTGTTTCCAAAGAGCAGTTGCATCATTACCGATGTTGCTGCCAGTCATTAGCTCATATTCCATGGATTATTTCCAAGGTTACGGAATCTGGCTCAACTTACTTGATAGTCATGAGACCAATACCCGACAATATGCCCATAATGGAGAACAATTGCCAGAACTCGAGGTTCCTCAATAGAGCCCAACCTCTGATATCTACACGATGAGAACGATCCAGGTCAACACTGTTCTGAAGAAGCAGGTCGCCTGGTAACGAAGAGGCCGAAGTAGAACGAGACATGAGTGAAGAGGTCTCATCTGCCTCGGCGACTTCCTCGACTTCGGCTGGTAGACGTTTTGAGTGGCCGGCGACCTCGACATCAGCGACACGGCTGTCCGAACTTCCGGGCTTGCCGCTCGACTCTGGCGCATCGGTCTCTGGGATGGTGCTATCATCAGAAGACATACCGGGCTCGACAAGCTGCCCGCGACCAGCGTGGGACTTTCTAGAGTCGTGCGAAATTGACCTGTGCAGCTGTTGTGAATCTGACAAGTTCTCCTCTGCATGAGGGACTGTGTGATAGTGACCATGCGGATAAACACGCAAAAAGAAGAAGCCAACAAAAGTAAGACCAAAAGTACCAGCAGCGAGCAATTCCAAAAAGCGGCCTGGATCTCCTGGGAAGAAGATGGAACCGACCAAAGCAAAGAAGAATGCGCTGAGGCCAAAAGCCGCCATTGGAAAGGCTGTGGCAGATCCGCGATGGTGCGGCCAATTCAGCGCGGAAGTCTTGACTGCAGCTGCAAATGCCAGGCAGCCTCCGAGACCCGTCAGGTACGAGAAGAAGCACATCAAGGGCACTGAGCCATGTCCAGCATTATATGCCGAGTGTAGAGGCCAGTATCCTACTCCAAGCAGTATAGAGCCGCTTATAACAGCGGGTCGAGGCCCTTTATTGTCAACTAGCATACCAACAGGCACGCCCATTGAATACATGCCCAGGTTGCCAAAGAGTCCTACCAGGTTGGATTCGGTCGCGGAAAGGAGCAATCGGTCGGCAAATTGAGGCGCCCATGCCGAGTATACATACTGGTTCATTGCAGTTAGCGACTATAGCAGTTTTGGACTGTATTGTATAGGCTCACATTGGTACCACAGGCCAGCGAAATGACCGTGGCTGCGACACTCGACACAATGCGCGCATTGTGCAATTGCTTGTCCAACGTCATGATAAGAATCCAGTTGGTGTGTTACGATATGCGATATCGGTACAGGTACAGGATGTTCGGGGTATATATGCGCGTGTGCGTGTGTCGGCGACTGGTCTAAGGAATCGTTCGCCAGCCAAGCGCAGAGGGGACTGACTGTCTACCGCTACAAGAGATGAGAGGTCATGTTAGGGAAGGGCGTTGACAAGAAGGAAACGGGGGGAAGCAGAGTAATGGAGCAGAAGATGTGGCACAAGCCGGGGAAGTTGGAACACGGATGTGTTGTCAGCGCCCGTGGAGTATGCCGGAGTCGCAATCGTGTCGGCTGCTTATCTCGCAGGTTGTCGGAAAGTGGTTGCGTTTCGGAGGGGCGCGATGTGTGCAGTGTGTACCTACCTAGGTAGTCAACGTACACTGTATGTCAGCCATACACAAGGGATGTTTTAGCAGTCAAATGGGTGCGCCATCCCCTTTCAAGCATTAATTGAGGCGGGGCGGGATATCACCTACTACGTACCTGTTGTACGTATAGTAGCAAGGCAGTGTACAAAGTAGTGTAGTGCTAAGGTCACGGTAATATGGAGCTTGAAGATCAAATATCACTGAGACATGGCGGAATCTAGAGTCTCCAATGTTCCACTAGTCACTACCCGTAACCTACGGGGGTCCTGCCAAAAGAATTTATTTATTTGTTGTAACGATTGCAATTCATAGTTTCCGACATTCAGACCTGGCTATCGAGAAGACCTGTCATATTGCGGCCAAGGCTGTACCTTGCGTCTTTGCTTGATGGCCGACATCACAGTGGGGGTCAACGTTCATTCCTGCACTACAGAGTACGTATCTTGTCTAGTTAGTTAGTGCCTAAATAAAGGTACAGGACCATCGATTGCACGACGTAATCAGGCCCGTGCACGTGCCACATGACCGAGGCGCGGGCATTGTCGCGACCGCCGGGTTGGTTGGGCAGGTAGAAGAAGCTTGTCTCAACGTCGCCATCGCAGCAGGCTTCAGTGCTGCTTCTCTGCCATCAACAATAATATCAATCTACAACCAGCCGCCTGCGCGCATATCACCATGGGCGCGCTATTGTCTCTTCCGCTTCTGGCGATCCCCAGCGCGGGTACGGTAAGTCGGGCGTTGAGTCTACTTGTCTGCCTGTAACACTCCAAACGAGCTTCATTTGCTAACCCCAATGTCGCAACTCTAGCTGATGTCTTTTGCGGCGAGCTGTTGCGGCGCTGCGACCTGCTCCATGGTTTGCAGTGCCTGTGGAAAGTGTGGCAACAGGTGAGTCCCCAAGTCTTGTCCCATATAAGAATGCGCGCGATCATGTCAAAACTAACCTGTGTATTCTTATAGTGTCGCTACTCGTATCGC
Source organism: Pestalotiopsis fici W106-1 (assembly GCF_000516985.1). NCBI lineage: Eukaryota > Fungi > Ascomycota > Sordariomycetes > Amphisphaeriales > Sporocadaceae > Pestalotiopsis > Pestalotiopsis fici. Next base: position 5,025,105 of record NW_006917093.1, on the reverse strand, counting down.
ATATGCCCTCATTCTGCTCGTCAATTCTATCTTGTCCTGGATTATGCTCACGCCATGGGCGATCGAGAAGCTCCAACACCTGACGCTCGACTATGTCAAGATCAACTGCCCAACGGGCGAGTGCTACGGCTGGCTGGCCGTCCACCGTATCAACTTCGCTCTTGGCTTATTCCACTTGGTCTTCGCCGGCCTACTTTTTGGTGTAAACAACTCCAAGAACCCTCGTGCTGCTCTACAAAATGGCTTTTGGGGTCCCAAGGTTATCGCCTGGCTGGCCTTCATCGTTCTCTCGTTCCTTATTCCCGATGCCTTCTTCAAGGTTTGGGGCAACTATATCTCATTCTTTGCTGCCATGGCCTTCCTGATCCTCGGTCTTATTCTTCTGGTCGACCTTGCTCACACCTGGGCCGAATACTGCTTGGCGCAAATTGAAGACACCGACTCTCGCGTTTGGCGGGTCGTCCTCATCGGCTCGACTTTAAGCATGTACTTGGGTTCGCTCGCCATGACCATTGTCCAGTACTACTTCTTTGCCAAGGGCGACTGTGCGATGAACCAAGCTGCCATTACCATCAATTTGATTCTCTGGCTCCTCATCTCCTTCATTTCTGTGCACCCCGCGGTTCAAGAGTACAACCCCAAGGCTGGTCTTGCTCAAGCTGCCATGGTAGCAGTATATTGCACATACTTGACCATGTCGGCTGTGTCCATGGAGCCCGACGACAAGCAGTGCAACCCTTTAATTCGTGCTCAGGGAACTCGCACAACCTCAGTTGTCATGGGCGCCATCGTGACCATGCTCACAGTCGCCTACACCACTACCCGAGCAGCAACGCAAAGTCTTGGACTCGGCAACAGCCGTGGAGGCATCCGATTGCCCGACGAGGATGAGCACGATCTTGTCACTCAGCAACCCGGCCGCAGGGAGATGCGAGCTGAAGTATTGCGCAGAGCTGTTGAGGAGGGCAGTCTGCCCGCTGATGCACTTCTTTCCGACGACGATGACGATGACGATTCGTCCAACTCAAAGACTGGTGATGATGAGCGCAACAGCACTCAGTACAGCTATACCGTCTTCCATATTATTTTCTTCCTAGCTACATGCTGGGTTGCCACTCTTTTAACTCAAGGCCAGGATATTAAGAATGACGGCGAGTTTGCATCAGTTGGTCGGACTTACTGGGCCAGCTGGGTCAAGATAGTTAGTGCTTGGGTTTGCTACGGCATGTATATTTGGACTCTGGTGGCTCCCATCGTTCTTCCTGATCGATTCGACTTTTCGTAAAGTAACCTGCTACAGTATCACAATGGCACTTTCAGGAGTTTAGGAGCTTGTTTCCCACATTGCAGCGGTTAGTCAACACATCATTGGTGCAGGCACTATAGTAAATTGCCTGTCAGTATCTGTCAAAATAGAATATTTCTTTGTTCTCATAATGATGATCACTGTGTCACATAGCAGACCTATGTTAGAGAGTGAACACGAACTACGTGGCATGAGGAACTACAAAGAGGGTGGCTGATACGAAACTATATATACAATCAACCGTTCTTTGTTCCCAGAAAGCCCCACCACATCACTCTGACATCGTGTCTCTTTGTCATCTATACAAGGACGGGGAATATCTTTATGCAATCCTACACTGTCTTGTCAGGAATCCTTGCACCGTTGAACTCTTGACCATGAGCCACACTGGAGTCAACATACCATTTTCATGATATATAAGTTGAACCTGTCGCCGCGCTTACATCGGCTTTTCTTCTCATCATTACAACACAGCAGGACAGGGAATAGTATTATCTGGAATAGAACTATTCGGTAAGTGTCCTGTCAATCTAAGCAAAGCTCTCACAGAAGAGCAACGAATCTACGCAATGGCTTCAGGAAAGAGAAAGAACGACGCACAGGATGGCGCCGCTGGCTCCAAACGACCAAGAAAGAATGAAATCCCTGCGACGAGAAAATTCGAGCCTCGCGAGAAATTTCGAAAGGTAGTCCAGCTGCCTAAACAGAATGGACCGCCTGCAAAGGACATTCACCTCATTCCCCTCAGCGACCTGAACATCTTTATCGGACTCACGAGAAAGGACATTCAAAGGCAGCTGCGCGCGCGCAAAGAGAACCTGTCCGAGAATGGCACCAAGGTCGAGCTCTATCTGCGGCTCATTGAGAGTCGCGATCGCGAAGCGCAGATCGCCTTCCGGGATCGGGAGGCCCGAGAATACGTGGAGAGGGCGGCGAGGAACATTGCCAGGGATTTCCAACAGAAGATCGAGTTGGAGCGTGCCACTAAACAGGTGAAAGGTTTGTTTCTGAGTTAGCGAGCCCTCATCATCGCCGCCGCCGCCACCTCCTCCTCCATCACTACCACCGCCTCCCCTTCCTCTTCCTCCTCTCCCGACCACGCCGCCACCGCCGCCTCCACGACCTACGAAATCAAAGACTGGACTCACTTTTTAACTCCACCCCTCTCTCTAAAGGAAAACCCCAGGTGGTTCTGAAGACACGAAATCCGGAATGATGCTCAATGCAATAATCCCATGTCGGAATTGTTCCCGCCATCTGTTGTAGAGGAGAGAGATATGCTTTGGTTAGTGCTGGACCCGAAATGATGAGAAAAGTGACGTGATATTGACAATTTCCAAACTAATGCTGAGCAGGCTTTTGGTATTGTCTTTGGGCGAGCATCGAGGGTGCTTGTGGTACCAAGGTAGGTAGGCAATCGGTCCTTTAAAACAGGCCGGCCCCCTCGTCTTGAAACCATGTGTTGAAAATGCTTTAGATTACTTGCTAGCACAAATAATGAAGTATTCTTGTCACAACCTTTGTTTGAGTATATTCTTAATGCCACGTGTTTTGAGAACCTGACCAAGTGTTACACACTATGAATTATATCGATTTAAGTGAAACCTGATAGGCACACGATGCACACGACTAGTTTGCCATTGCACGAGGAAGGACCAGACATGTCCCTAATGATGTATTGCGCTTCACTTTATTGTTTATTAACATTAACCCAGCCACTCTGGCAGGCTGAGTATTATCTCTTCTAGACAAATCAACGCGCTTCGCGTTGAAGAGATCGCGCTTGGTATCTTTGATGTGCTGACTTGTTGAGTCAGTGCTCCAGTGCCGCATCCAAGTCTGAATCTATTCTAGGCTTATCGGCAACATCTTCATGACCCCGAATGCCTCGCTCCCTGTACCCGTGGAATGGATTTAAATCATGTCCTGCTCCATTCCCATTTTATCTCCGTCATCTGTCAAGATGGTTGACGTTCATCTCGTGTTCTTTTCCAGCGACACCAAGCAGCTAGCAAGCCACCTCGGGAATGCTGTATCAAAGTGTCATGTCCCAAGGAACCAGGCGCAGAATTAAATAAATCAAGAAACAAAAAGCTCCCGCCCAAACACCAAGCCAACTATGCAGATGCAATGTAACCAGGAACATGTGGGAATAATAAAGAAAGAGAAAAACTTATATACCAGTGCACTTTCCTGCACGGCACAAGAATTGAACAAGAAGATAAATTCGAAAGGGGCAGGCCGGCTGGTTTCAAACCAAGTGGAGGCTTGAGCATATACATACGGCTTTACGTAGATATATATCACAGCAAAGAACCAACATGTAGGCCGTGTGCGACGTCGTCTCCAAGGGTTAGGGCATAAAACATCTGAGTGCAGTGGCAATGATCCTGTCTGCATGCTTTAGGAGCGGCGGCTTCAACTTCAGTCGTCCAGCAATGCTAAGCGATCGTTTATGGATTCTTGCCTTGTTTGCGGTGGTCTGAGAGATCACCATCGAACAGGGCTCTCATTCCAGCAACCGAAAACGAATCAGTCGTTGAATGAATTGCTACGAGCCAAGCTGCCACAATGTTGATCAGATAGTGCAACATGTAGGCATGCGACACGCCATAGACAGCCGCATATATGGCAATGCCGAAGAGCAGAAAGCTTGTCAGGTGTCTCAATCGACTTGTGAGCCGCGGCACCATTTTGCCTGTCGTCAAGGTCTCAACCATGAAAATGAAAGGCAGGATCGACAACACATTATGATGTGACGAGAATGGTGTGAACCACTGGACAGCTAGATTTCGTACCCACACGACCAGGGTAGGTAGGTTGATGGGCAGAACCCATAGCATAAGTAGTAGAATAGAGTGGACGTAGTTGTAAAAGTTCGAATTTCCGATGGAAGGGGCCTCGCGAAAGAAGCGTAGAGCTCTGACGCTTGTGCTAAGTTGCACTAAGCAAGCAACCACATATGCAAACTGGTAAGGTATAAACGTCGACACCAGAAACAACAATATGCTCGTCGTAATAAATCGACGCCTTGGTGAAGAAGGTATGAACATGGGCGAAAGGGCACGTTTCTTATCGTCTCTGTTTGTCCGAGTTCGGCTTCTTGTCATTACACCATATATAGTACAGATGATAGACGTCAGCAAAAGTGTTGCATAGTGGAAACAAATGCAAACTCCTACACATACGACGCCAATCATGGGCACCAGAAACCAGAAAAATGGATCCGCTGTGCCAATGAGGAGGTCGTTTTGTTGGAAATTCACAGAGCCTGCCACATTCTTCCACAACCAGGAGCCAGTCGAGGAGCCGGAATGGCCAACGGATAACCCGAAAAGGGTTAAGGACAGCAGAAGAAGCGGTAGTGACTGTCGAAGGCAACTATCGAGGCCATCCATGAATGAAATGAACACCCCAGTGTTGTCATAGACCCTAAATTGCTTTCGCAAAACCAAAGTGACCACAAGTAGCGGGAAGGCCGCAAATACAGTGCGGTAGCGCATGTACAATTTTCCAAGGCTGCCGTATGGGTCGACGCGCAGGCGAAGAGACAAGCCAGAGTCGCAAGAGGGATCTGTCCAAAACTGGAAACTGAGCCCGTCCTGAGAGCGCTTGGCTCTCATCGGTGGAGGCACATAAGGCGCAACTCCATGCAGGCTGACCTTGATATCTCTCGCGTTCACGAAGAATTTAGACTCGTATGGTTCGCTCAAATATTGCCGTACAAGGGGCGCAAAGTGTTCGCGGTTGCCACAAGACTGCTTGCTGATTTCCAGATGATATGCCAGCATGCTGCTTTTGACCGATGGTATCCTGAGCTCCGTCACCATCGGGTGATTTGCAGGAAGCTGAACTTGAAGCCCAAAGGAAAGCAGTCGTTGCAGACTGACATGGCTGGATAGCAGATAATTCTTCTCTTCGCTGAACTCGGCAACGAGCCAACCAGGAGTCGTTGATGTAGCTTTCTCAACGACAGCCACGAATTCATACTCGACTACATCTTCCAGATCGTATTGCAAATAAGAGAACGGCGCCAGTGGCTGCTCACCATCTCGATAAAATGGGAATTCCGTGCGTGCTGTAGATCTAGGAAGTGTAATCAGGTCGGGGGCGACGTTTTTGCAAGCGAGGCGAGTCGAGCCTGTGCTGTCGCCTGACAGGTCCATATTCATTGAAAACAAGATATTGGATGCTCCTGGTTGCAGGGGAAAGACCGTGCAGAACAAGACTTCGAGTTTGCCGTTGTCTCCAGCCAAGTCCAATTTCGTGTCTGTTAGGAGAGTGAATCGCTTTGGCTCCGAAGACGAATGAGGTGGAATTGGGAGGAGGTGCGCTCGCGGTTTGCCTGCCTGGCCGAGCTGATGGAGCACAAGGCGTTCTCCTTGTTTGAGAACGGTGTTGGAGTTATCCTCTAGAGTCAAGAGAATCTGTGGATCCGAATGGGAGAGAGTCTTTTCAGCAATGTCTTCCATTCCCGTCAATAACCACTTCTTGAACACTCTCATTCTCTCTGCCCGAGGCTTGGTTTGAGAAGCCCGGCCAGTATCGACGATATCATAGAGCACGCGCGTGATGACTTTGCGAAATTGGTCACACCACAAAATTGCAGCATGATCCATGCTCGTCCACACATTAGGAACCGAAGTCGTAAAGACAGTGAAGCCATGAGTCGCTGGGACAATTGACTCCACACTGGCGTAATCAGACGGAACGACGGTATCGAGTCCACCTCCAGCTATAGAAACGAGTGTGACATGCCACAAGGGATTGTTGTTGGCCCATTTTTGAGAATAAGCTTGTCTCCAGAAGTTGTTGATGTCGTCATAGGTTTTGATAATCTGGGAGTCGAAGCTTACTGGCGGTCGAGCATGGGGGGCGGACATGGTGATGATTGTGTTGATGGAATTTGTCTGGTAATTTGGCATAACCAGCATGGTTCGGGCTACAATGCCTCCCATGGAATGACCCAAGACAATTACAGAAGCTGGATCTGGCAGATCCGGATTGCGGCCCCTGGACATTTTTGGATCCAGGTAGAGAGATAATATATACCGTATCACTTCGTTCAAATATTCGGCCTGATCCAGTATAGTCTGTCCGTGAAAGGCAGTAAAATCCTCATTGAAGTCCACTGTGAAGAAATCAAGATTTTGTTTCCCAGCATCCGCTAACACTGGGTCGTGCTGCAGCACATCGTGAAAATATCTGGCAGCTTCGGCTGCAATAGGTCGGACCTGCTTGTAACTTCCAGCATTGCCTGGGATGAACAAAACCGGTATACCCGTGACCTACATCAATTATTAAATCGGCTAAGTTCTCTGTCATCTTGGTGGGTTTGCACATACCGTGTTGCCGGCAGAAATGCCACTCTCTCTGTAAAGGTACAATGAGTACTTGCTAGCAAATCTTGTATGCTCGGTATCAAAGTCACTCATATGAACATAACTTGGACTCATATAGGACATGCGGCAACCCTTGGAATCCAGCTGGCGTGTCCATGAAGAATTGAGAATGGCTGTCAGCAGTGATATGCCTATGACTGCCGTCAAAAAGGCCCTGAGGGTCATGCGCCATGGACTACGCATCCATGGCCGGTGTCCCGTCTGCCTCTTATCTGCCATCTTTTCCTCCTCCTCGCCAGTGTCACTGTCTGGGGAATTTGTAACCAGGATTGAGGTGGTATGTGGTTGCGCGAACGCCTCTTTCTCCAAGGAACCAGTGCGTGAGCCGTTTCTCGAGTGGGCCGGCTTCCAATTGATGTTACTGCTCTGACGCCGTATCCTTGCAAAAGAGTGTCTACTGCTTGCATTTTGCGCCGTCTTTTCCGGTCTGTCGGACTGCCGGTCCGAAGGCACGGTTTGCCCTACACTGCGCGAGCCGTTCGGTATCGTCTGTCGGCCATCGGTGCTGGCTGAGGGTGTCTCGACAGACGCAGTAATGCTATCCTCGGACGAACCTGACGAGCGCCTCTCCATGTGCCAAGCAAGAGGCGGGCGCGCCCACTGAACAAGCAATGGGGGCGGACTTGGTCAAAACCCCACTGGAATGTTTAGTCGTCCGTTCGTTCGTTTGTTCGTCGTCCGTTGCAGCCGTGGTGGAGAGAGCGGTACCGCCTGGAGCTGCGTTTTTGACAACGAAGAAGACGTCTGTTGCACATCAAGGAAGGGAATCCGGCCACTGGTAATGATTGTGCAAGCAGCAGCTACTAGCAGCAGGTAGTAGCACCAAGCAGACGGGCACTCGAGGCGTGGATTTGCGCAACCATTTACCAGTAGTGGATTTGAAGGGGTGCCGATCCCCTTGGGTAAAGAAGGAGAAGTCCAAGGGCCAAGCTAGCGGTCATGGGGTTGCAGAAAAGGCAGTGGAAACGAATGTGGGCTCCCGACAGGACCAAGCACCGAAGTAGCAGCGGGCTCGGGCGGCTGGGCCTACCTAGTGAGAATTGGGAACTCCCAGGAGGCCGACGACTCCAGCAAGCGAGTGGACGGGGGGCAGTTAACTGCAGGCGCGCAGTGAGGCGTCGATCTGTTTGTGTCCAGTGTTTTGGGCTGGCGAGAGAGGGAAGAAAAAAAAGGTTGATCGTCGGCTGGGCTGGCTGAACGGAGAGAAATGTCGATACTAGGTGCTACTAATTGCGAGGACGTCTGTCTAGTTGGGTAGCTCCCATGCGTTTCGAAATAGCCCGAAGAAGCTCATTCGACGGATGTTTCGCGCGCAATGCAGCCTTCGGTGGCACAAGTAGCTCTGTTTTTCTTTTCTTTTCACTCACTAATTCATCTTGTTTGTCCACAGTGCTTCCAAGTTACCAGGCCAGGTCACACAGGTGGCTGGCAGAGATCAGTACGGGGCAAGGCTTAAAGGCAAAAACACCAGCTCAAAAGCGTCTGGGGGTACGATGACCACTGCCACCCACTAATCATTTCCACCAAGAAAGTCTACAATGGTCCACTTTTCTTTTTCCTTATACTGTGTAATAGACCAACCACTTCAGTTGATGTACTCTATCCGCAAGGTAGGCAAATGCCACAATCATGAGATGCCGTTCGGGAACTGATGCATAGTCTTCCACGACGTTGCTTGCGATATCTCTTGAGTAACGAATGATGTGACTTTGGTGCCTTTACAAATGCTGACACCACCGGCAGAAGCGAGAGTGGTTTGCGCAAGGATGTTTCTGATGGTTGCATGCTACTATTTACATACGTACCTCCATATCATCTGTGCTGCATTCGTGTGCAGTTGTGCCAGGGTTTGTGACCGGACTTGCTGGGATCCTGCGGAATACTGTGTGATGCTGCTGCTGCCTTTTTTTCTTTCTCCCTCCCTCCTCCCTTGATTATTCTCGGTCAAAACAAGTTCCAGGTTGGTGATTCCTTATCTGGCGGCTCGAAAGAACCTGAGTGATGCGCCATAGCTGGCTTACCCATTCGTGACCCTCTGCTTAGGTAGAATTACGACCATCATACACATGTATCGAATGACACGATCGGAATAAAATTGCATACTGAATGTAAGTACATGTAGTTGTGTCAGGTTCACTACTATGTACTCGGGCAGATTAACTTTCACTATCTCCTAGATAAGCCGGCCAGAGTACAATCTAGTTGATTGACCTGCTTCAACGTGACCAGTTGATATAATTAGACTATTCACTCGGGCAATTGAGGATCATTTGGCTTGGCGAGCCAAGCAGAGATAGAATAATGTTTCGAGGAATGCTCGAGCCTGTAGGCGAACCCGGCATGTTTCATATACATTGCTTTTTTCAAGGCGCATCACTGCGAAAAGACACAATCAGGGACTCGGTTTTGGTTTCTATGAGGTATACTATTAGTTGCTATTATGGCATTATACTGCGATGTATTGCATTGGCTCTAACGGTGATCACGTCCCGAGTTGCGGTCCTGTAATGCCATCTAAAGTCGCTTGATCTTTCTCGATTTATTCAGGGCAAGCAGCCCACTTTGGCCAGCATTGAATATAAGCTTGTATCTAACAAGACTCGCAATTTGCAGGCTCCATCAATGCTACTCATGCAAGTGGATTCAGGTTTCCCACCTCTCAACAATAGGCCAAAAAGTCTGGAACTACTTATCTTAAACTCAAAGACTTTGCCTGTAGTTTTATTGTCGTCACTAAGCGGCCGTAACCCTTTTCGCCCTTTTTCGTGGAAGTTGCCTTCATCAACGCCACGAGACCTCAAGCGGATCAGCTGTCCAGGGCCAATTCTCAGCCTTACTATTCACGGTCAAAGTCTGCCACATCAGTTACGTAGACCTGCACAGGTGCAGCTCGTGTCGGCAACAGCTCAGAAGAGGCTGCATTGATTGACGGTCCCTCGCATTCTTGAACGGCTCCGACTAGAAAACCCCGACTGCGTATCCTACCCTGCCAACCTGGCACCCAAACCGCCATACCCACCACATCGACACAGCAGATTACAGGGATAAGGGCCGTTCTGTACTCGTATACCTCACTGAGTCTTGTTGGCCGTTTGTAAGTAATGTAGATTCAATCATCTGTCGCCAGCTCAGACTGAGAAGGGCGCAATGAAGGTTTATACGATTGATACATGAATCAGGCTGCCATTTGGAGTGAAGCTATTGAAGGATGTCTTTGGTGCTTGCTTGCAAATGTGTAAGTAAGCACATGTGCATCAACGATCTATGTCGTGCACTCACCACGACGACTCCCGGTGGTGACATGTTTCAGTGGTAAATGCAGTGGGGGTTTTTCTTCTTTTTTAGCACGTCATCCGAGCGCCGTCGCCGCTGGTTCCGCACGCTGGAAGTTCTTCGGATCGCACGCCAAGCCAAGCCTCCAAAGGCCTCTCAGGGATATCTACTGGATGAGACAGGGATGGGACTTGAGATATTCCCGAAGCTGCCGGCTGGACCAAGTGCTGGCACTGGTTTTGCTTGCTTGATTCAACTGATACACTGAGATTGACCATGCATCCCATTACGATCAACCAACCGTGCCTATCCGTGGCGAAGATCCCCCGACTTATGGATATCAAAGACAAAAACAGCTGTAGACTCATCATGTTCGGCCCCCCCC
>NW_006917093.1:4946013-5014639 GCF_000516985.1 Pestalotiopsis fici W106-1 | reverse complement strand
TTTCCCGCCTCCCTGAGTCCTAATTACCTGTAGGTCATCCTATTTCTCAGCATCACTAAAGTATTATCGGGTGTCAGATGGCATTAGGAGGCTGGTGATTTCGTGAAAGAAGTCCGAACTATACATACTTGGCGTCCAGATCGCGACTATCTAGTGGCACATGCATATTGTTTCAGTGTTGAATAGAGATTGACTTTTTCGCGATGCACGATTGACTTTGGCCTCCGCACACTATTTAGCAAGCCAATGCTGTGCCTCGTGCGGCTCTTTCCCAAGATTGACGCCAAAAGCCAGAAGGAAAAGGAAACAATTTTAAGAGAGGAGGGGAGCCATGAGGCCTTCCTGCCTTGAGTCCCTCAATAGGCCAGACTACAGAGCAGCCACAGCTATATGCCGGAACCCAATTACGCAGAGCAATTGGATTCGCGTCGTTGGCAATACATGTAAATTCTCAGCAACATCGATTCATGCTGTACTTCAATAAGTCCATAGTAAATGTCATGGGAACGGGGGTGCAGGCCGAAAATGTCTCTACTCGACAGTCCCACGGGCTACAATAATTGAGCCCTGTTAAATCTTTCCATCTTACCTAAGGCGAAGAATTGAAAGCTCTCTGGAAATATGTCGATATGTATATGGGTCATTGGGGCGATCTAGTATAATTGCAGTATCATGTACAGGCAAGCACGAGCGTTTTTAATCAAGTGATTCTTGTTCATGCCAACCTCATCTTTGAGTGCACAATGTGACAAGAATTATTATGGCAAGTCAAGACATGATAGTCATGACATCTATTAGTGTACGAGGAGGAAGTTAGGAGGCGAAGAGCGGCAACAATCAATACAGGTAATGGACTTGAAGAACCGTACGGACCTAGGTATGTAAGATGCACTAGCGGTGCGTACTCTGTACCTAGAGGGTCAAGCCACATATGACGCCACATCAACCTGTGACGCGTTTTCAATTAAGGAAGACGCGACGAAGCTACAGCAAATGGACCATGCTGTTTGCATGTGCCTCGTTGTGCAGGAATAAATCGTAGGAAGCCTCGACTGCACTTGTTTGATTTATCGCTCATGTCTGAGATTTGAGGTTTCCTGTTTCTTTCTTTCTTTTTTCACACTGGTTGAAATGTCACCTCGGTAATCGAACTGCTGCACTTATCGGACAAACGCGCCACAGCGTTTGCGAGGTGAACTGTCAAGCTTCAATGGCAACCATCAAGGCCATCGAGGCCCGGACGGTGAGATCCATCGCGCGACATAGCGAGAAGCATCACTGACAAGGTGTGTTGCAGGTCCACCAAATTCAATCAGGGCAGGTCATCGTCGACCTTTGCTCCGTGGTGAAGGAACTGGTTGAGAATAGTGTGGATGCGGGAGCTACAAATATCGGTGCGTCTTTTGTCATACCGACCCTTTCACCACAAACACTGACCAGTTATCCTTTAGAGGTGCGTTTCAAGAACCAAGGGCTGGATTCCATTGAAGTTCAGGATAATGGCGGTGGCATCGCTCCGGACAACTACGAAACACTGGCCTTGAAACACTATACCTCAAAGCTCTCAACCTACGAGGACCTCGCTTCGCTTGAAACTTTTGGGTTTCGAGGAGAGGCTCTTTCGTCACTTTGTGCTCTTTCCAAATTCTCTGTTCTCACTTGCCTGGCCTCGGATGCTCCCAAGGGCACCAGACTCGAGTTTGAAATATCTGGGACACTTCGAGGGACGTCTGTCGTTGCAGCCCAGAAAGGCACCACAGTCGTCGTTGAGGACCTTTTCAACAATTTGCCAGTCAGGCGGCGTGAGCTGCAGCGGAATATCAAGAGGGAGTGGAACAAAGTCATCGGCTTACTTAACCAGTATGCCTGCATCTTGACCAGGGTTAAATTCTCTGTTTCGCAGCAACCCAATAAGGGCAAGAAGATCATTCTGTTCTCAACCAAAGGCAATGCCACCACACGAGAAAATATCGTCAATGTTTTCGGAGCCAAAACCCTGACGGTTCTCATACCTCTTGAGCTGGATCTCGAGCTGGAGCCTACTACAGCCCCGAGCCAGCGATTGGTGACAAAAAAAGAAACGAATACGAAAGAAGTCAAGATCCGCGGTCATGTGTCCAGGCCTGCCCACGGAGAAGGTCGACAGACCCCTGATCGGCAGATGTTCTTTGTTAATGGGCGGCCTTGTGGGTTGCCTCAGTTTGCCAAAGTCTTCAACGAGGTCTACAAATCTTACAACTCGTCTCAATCGCCGTTCATCTGTGCAGATATACAGTTAGACACGCACATGTATGATGTCAACGTCAGCCCAGACAAGCGAACCATCTTACTGCATGATCAATCTCGACTACTCGATAACCTTAGGGAGTCACTTATCGCCCTGTTCGAGGTGCAGGATTATTCAGTCCCAGCATCACAGCTCAATGGCCCAAAACAGGCAGCTGCCAGAAAGCTAGCAGTAAACCGCCAGAATACAGTGGAAAGTGAACCCAGAAGCAATAGGAGTACTTCAATGAACCCCAAAAACGATGATCACAATGATGAGGACGAGGTGGACACACCTACTGGCCAGAACCCAGATGAAGACGAAACAGTGGGAGATCAGCAGCAGAACCGCGGCACCTCTTATTCAAACGCAGCGCAATCCAGCGAAGGTCCAACTTTCATCAGTCGGTGGCTGGACAAAAGATCCACAGATCGTCCACAGGGTCCTGGCGTACCAAAGCCAATCGATTCTACGACATCTGACATTACCCGATCTAGTCAGATAACCGAAGGCAATAGCCTTGATCACAAATTTCCCGAGAAGACAAGTCTGTTATCACCACAAAGAGCAGGCTTTGTAGCTCGCCTCGATGAGCTGAGTCGAAATAAAGCAAGTACCGAAACCGTGGATATCGATCACGAAAATCAGGCAACACCTGAGTCTCCCATTCCAAGTGTTGGCAGACCCTCTCGAACATCCGAGATCAAAAACGTGCAATGGAGCCCAAGAAGATTTAAACGTACCGCACCTGAAATTGCTACAATTACGATAGATGGTGAAACCGTTACTAGTATCATAGGCTCGCCTGCGAAAAAGGTCCGAACTGAAAGGTCCAACCCAGGGAAGTCACACGAGGATCAAAGTACTGCGCAAAAAGCCGCGCAAATGCCGTCCTTCAAGGGTCGCTTGACGCAAATGTTCTCGGCATCAAGCTCCTCTCACGCCTGCTCTGAAGGTATCGGGCTAATGCCTAGTCTTGGGGAAAGCCCGAGGAGGTCCAGATCACCAAGCACTGCCAGTGCAGCAAGTGAAGGCCTATTTGTAGAGAGTGACAAAGATGCAGACGAAGAGCCTGCTTCCCCCATCAGCGAAGCGAAGTCAGGACAGATTGAGACGCATGCTTCAGGCATTGGCAGAGGCACGCCTGCCCACTCAGCTATAAGTCGTGAGACTGACAGCGCCGATGCGTATGAGCTCGAGTTGTCCAACTCAAATCTTCCTGTTCGGAGCGAGCAGGAATTTGCGGATGAAGCCGAGCAAAAGGCACAAGAGGAAGACAGAGTTCGTGACATGATCGACAGTGCAGAGGATGTGGCAAAGATCACTGCTGAAGAGTCACAAAAACGGCAGCAGACTTTTGTCAAAGGCATGACGAGACGGAAGGATGCCACATGCCAATTTATGCAGAAAGTTCGCACCAATACCGACACGATCGCTGCAGCTCTTTCCTCACTCGATGAATATTCTTCGCATACCACACTTGGTGCAGATGCAGACTTTTCGAAGAATGATATCTCAGGTGAAGATGCGGAGGAGAAGCTTTCTTTGACCATTTCAAAGTCTGATTTTGACAAGATGAAAATAGTTGGTCAATTTAATCTCGGTTTCATCCTGGCGATTCGCTACGCGAGTAGGAATACAGATGATGCAGAAGACTGGCATGCTGTGGACGACGAACTGTTTATTATCGACCAGCACGCAACGGACGAAAAATATAACTTCGAGCGCTTGCAAGCAACCACAGTGGTACAATCACAGAGGCTTGTACAGCCCAAAGCTCTCGAGCTTACCGCAATTGAAGAAGAGGTCATCAAGGAAAACATTGAAGCACTGGAAAGCAATGGTTTTCAAGTCAGTATCGATGAAAGTGGCTATCAGCCAGTCGGATCTCGTTGCCAGCTGCTTAGTTTGCCTCTGAGCCGGGAGACGACTTTTACGCTTGCAGATCTCGAGGAGCTGATCTCTCTCCTCACGGATCATCAATCCACGTCTGTGAATACCATACCTCGTCCGTCAAAAGTACGCAAAATGTTCGCCATGCGTGCTTGCCGCAGCAGTGTCATGATTGGCAAATCACTCTCAAACAAGCAGATGGAAAAGCTTGTGAGACATATGGGAGAACTTGATAAACCATGGAACTGCCCGCATGGTCGTCCTACCATGAGGCATCTCTGTGGACTTGGTGCTTGGAACGACTCGGTCTGGCAGGAGGGCGATGGGCCCGATGGAGAGCCAGGAACTTCAACGAATTGGTCAGCGTATCTTAAGGAGCAACGCACATCAAATCCTAACTGACTCTGACATTTGCTTCGTGGCTTCAGCAGACATGCAGCCAATTTCTTGGGAATTTGGAAAGGTCGAAAGACTTTATCGACGATAGTGTCATGATTCATCTCCGTCGATATTATCTCGTCTAGGATTACGACAGCTACATCATCAAAATAGGAAATGATTTAGCGGAATCGGATATAGTATTATTACGCTGCTGATACTGCTTTGAGACGATCCGCGATGCCGCAGCCTGACGTAGCGGTGAATAGATAGACCAAAAGATTCTCAGATGAGGTATCCAGTCAGTCTGATATTTTATCAGACAACATACTTCATTCAAGTTATTCACTGCTAGGAATGTTGAACTATAAAGTGTCCGACCTCTACCCGGAAAAAGAAAAAGGAGAAGATAAGCG
The DNA here is from genome assembly GCF_000516985.1 of Pestalotiopsis fici W106-1. NCBI lineage: Eukaryota > Fungi > Ascomycota > Sordariomycetes > Amphisphaeriales > Sporocadaceae > Pestalotiopsis > Pestalotiopsis fici. The sequence continues at coordinate 5,009,686 of NW_006917093.1, read as the reverse complement.
GCGAAAATAATTACATATGCTTAGCATACCCAGGACATCATTACCGTTCATTACTGAAAACCAGAAATATGTGTCGAATTGAACTTCAGGAGAGAATTTGCCCAGAATGCACCGGATTTACGTCTCAGAAAGTCCGACGCCGAAAGTGCGCCATGGTCAAAAGGACTCGGGGACGTTTTGCTTCTTGCGGCTATCCACGACTGCCCGGCGAGGGTGAGATAGACCTCCCATTGCGGGTAAGCAGATATCTTTGCAATGACTGTCTGATGACCCCTCCGCCTCCTCCTCCACCACCACCTCCTCCTCCACTTACCACGCAGTTGCGCGTGTGGGCTGAGTGGAGAGTCAGGGAACAGATACAAGTTCTGGAACCTATCGTGAGATCTGTCATACAGGATCAATTGGAGCAACGAAGGCGCCGCAGGTTAAATAGGCATTGATTGACGTGATTTTTGCCTGGAGTCGGCACGATGATGCTGTATGCACGTCTGATACAGACCCTCTAATAGCTTTGGAAATATCGTCAATAGAAAATAATAACATGCAGTTGACTTAACAATGGTTGAGGTAGAAATAATCAAGTCAAGCCAAAGTATGTAGATATGATAAAAAGTTCTATACAGGTTTAGTGGGTACTGCCAGCTGGCAGCCCCTGGTCATCCCGACTCGTTCCAACTCAGCAGATCTACAAGGCAAGCTAGAACATTACCTATCAGGAGGTCCGTGCTCCGGGAAATTCTGCATGGGAGCTCTTGAGGAAGTTTAGCATCATCGCGAATAAGCATCCGCAGAGGGCCACTGCAATTGAGTAAGAGCTCGGCCACGAGCGCAGTCTCTTTGTGTACGGCAGAAGAATACTTACAGGTGGCAGTCTCTCGAGATGGCCAGCGCCAGCGCATCTAGGAGCGTGGCTCCCGGAGCAGCCCTGCTCCGGTCGTCTCGCATGTTCTCCATGCCAGCGCCCATTCCAGCACCGACTGATCTCTCACAAGCGACGAGGCACAAGTCACCGACCGCCACAACGCCATTCCCTACCCACCTCACAGTAACGACACCCGAATCATCGCGCGCGGTTGGAGATTGGGGCTTCAAGCGGCCGCTGCCCTTGAAGACGACCACAAAGTCATCCTTGCCGCTGCTGAAGGTCAAGAAGGTCGACTCGATCGAACAAGTCACCGACTTTGGATCCTCCTCAGACCATGCCATTACTCTGAAGAAATGGCAAGAGATGAACATGAACATCACCGTGCCCCGAGAAGGCACCGACTCCAGGCCTGCCAAGTCTGTCTTTGAAGATTACAGCGACGTGACTTCGCTAAGCGCCGAGGACAAGGTGAAGAAGGAAAATGTGCGCTGGAAGTTTAGCGGACCATGGCTAGCCGGCATGACCGATGGCGAATTCGAGCAGTACCTGTCAAATACCGTGCGGGAGAGGCGCCAAGAATTCCGCGAGTACTTGAAGCAGCAGCTTGCTTCTGAATTAACTGAGGAGCAAAGCGCATTGGCGAGTGAGAAGGCAGAGCCAGTTCCGGCGCCCACACTGGCCAACGATATTACCGAAGAGACGTTGACCGAGTATCTCCGGAAACTTCGTGGCGACCGTATTCTGCTCTTCCAGCATGTTAGCAGATTTTTGGATCTTGCTCCGCTGGCTCCTGAGTCGACCACATTGGAAGCTCTTGACAGACTGAACCCGAACAAGAAGTACGAAATCGCTCTGAGTCCTTATGCTCGAAATGGTCCGCCAGTTACACACCCATCCGCCGGACTTTCGTACCTGCGCACCAACAACTACCTCGAAAACCACCCCATTTATGGTCCTCAACAGTACCATGCTCCGGTCAAGGCCAGAATTGTGACACCAAGACAGAGCTCGTCTGGCTGGGTAGCCAAGATTGGTGTGGGAGGTTTCATCTCCAAGATTCCTGAGGGTGAAACTTCTTTCAATTACACTTCCTCTCTGGGCAAGGGAGCCCAAGAAAGGATTCCTGGCCTCAACAATTTCCTTCCCGACGTTCAGGGAGGTTCCAAGGTGTACGTGCGTCCTGAAAGGGCCTCGATCGAGTCGAGCGGAAAAATGATTCTCGAGTTTGGTGCCACCGATCCGAATGCTTCAGTTGTGCACAAGGAAATGGTCGGTGAAGCCTCAGTCTTTGAAGATGCTTCAAAGGAGAGGCACGAGATTCGGGTGGAGAGACCCATGCATACGCACCAATCGTTCCGCCGGCTGAGGAGACATATCACTAGCAGCTCTGCCAGCTATGGTATCACAAAGGAGTAACCAGTTAGGGGCCATGCATGACGGAGGGGATCGAGTTGTAGGCAGAAATAATTGGGCGCAATTAGACGGCGTATATACGTTGGTCATTTGAGGCCTATTACCTGTACACTAGCGGAAAATGTGTACTGTACATTTTGTATCAATACTGAGTCTAGAGAAAAACAACTCTGTGTATGGGTGCGTTTTGTGTTCATCGAATTTCATCTTGAGGCATATTTTTGTGCTCAACATAAACAGTACGTGAAGCAAACGTTATTGTCTTAAAGTATAACGACCATGGCTCCTAGCAAGATTCAATGTTCGGCATGCCTTTGGTTTTAGCAAGTACCCAAGGTCCTACTGTAAAGTAAGCGTATCGTGCAATAGCCTGTTGGAAGCAATTGACTATCCAGTTTGTGAGGCAAGAGAATTTTTGATTGTAGATTCATTGGAGTACTTTGAGACTGAACATCAATAAAACGACCGTCAAGCAATGAAACAAGATAGCCTACAATCTATCTATCCTATTGCATGTCGGCTCATACTGGTGGTGTCTTCAACTCTCAAATGATGAGAAGGTAGGTCCCAGCTGGCACCAGGTGGGGTGGCTGCTCAGTCCTGCCAATCAATCGAGCCGATACGGTCTGCCCTAGATAAGAATGTGGGTCTGAAAGTCCACAAGCACATTCGCAAAAATCAGTCGAAAGCTGCAACTCTACAAAGTCACCCGATTGCGATTTGTCTCGAACGTTCAACACCCAACGCCCAACACCGACTCCCTTCGCCCTTTCGACAGCCAGCAATACCGCCAACATGGGTCGCGTTCGTACCAAGACCGTCAAGAAGTCCGCCAAGGTCATCATTGAGCGTTACTACCCCAAGCTCACCCTGGACTTCGAGACCAACAAGCGTGTCTGCGATGAGATCGCCATCATTGCTTCCAAGCGCCTCCGCAACAAGATTGGTAAGCTCCCCAGTCTCGATACAGCCGGCATGCGACGACTATGGCACGAAGGGACTGGTCACTAACATCTGCTTTTTTCATAGCCGGCTACACTACCCACTTGATGAAGCGTATCCAGCGTGGTCCCGTCCGCGGTATCTCTTTCAAGCTCCAGGAGGAGGAGAGAGAGCGCAAGGATCAATACGTTCCCGAGGTCTCTGCTCTGGACTTCGCCCAGAACTCCGACAACGGTCAGCTCGACATCGACACCGAGACCAAGGACCTCCTCAAGCACCTTGGCGTACGTTATTTATCCTTCCTTTGGCAACACGACACCCCCACAGTTCTGGCTAACTTTACTATGCAGTTCGACTCCATCCCCGTCAACGTTGTCCCCGTCACTCAGTCCCAGGGCACCGAGCGCCCCCGCCGCTTCGGCGACCGTGCTCCCCGATCATAAAAGTCTTTTTAGCGCAGGAGAAAAGGGTTTACGAATGGTTGAATTGGGCAACTGGCATTTACGGTCTCACGGCTTCATGGCGTCTAAATGGACGATAGTGAGTGCTTTCTAGATCTTACAAAAAGAGACAAGATCTACCCCACACAAGGTGTCCCTGACTCTTTGGTTGATTCCGAAGACGACGGTTGATTGCCAATTCTCTTCCATCTCGCATGAGAACGTGACTGCTCAGGCTTTCATTTGAATCCTGGTGGACTTGTTTGACTCTTGCGGTCAGGTCGATACCTTCGCATAACTGCTCACATGTTGGTCAGTTGGAGGTGTCTATCTTGCCCATAGTCGACGAGCACCATTTTCGACAACCTCGTGCATGGGCAAAGCTGTATGGCCAAGTCTACTGTTATGGGGTATCTCGAATTCATATATGCAACCTTTTAAACGCCAATCTATGCTGTGAAATGATATCCCTCCGTAAGATTCTTTAGATTTCGTCCATATCCATTGGACTGGGGTTCCTTTCACCTGACTTGACCTTATACCCTTCAAGCATGAGGTGCCCGTCGGTGCCCGGCTGATCCTCCAGTGATGGCTCCTGGGCTGCTTTGACGGTAGTCTTCTCCCTCAGATCGATGGGCACTGATTGCTGGGTTTCTCTGTTTATATCACCCCTCTCGAGCGCAAGATCACGGGCAATTTTGACTGCGTCTCGCTCCTTTTCTAGTTGCAGATTGCTCATATCCTTGACCAGCTTCTGCTCTGGTTCTTCGTAGAGTTCAATCTGAATGCTGTCGATGCCGGCGCGCTCCCATGCTGCTGTCTCGTTGAGTTGCACCTTGACATATAAGGCTCGTTTCGCACATGGTTGCGAGCACCACTTCTCCACCTCCTTCTTGGGCAGGATGCTGGAGCCCACGATCTTCCACTCGCCGCCCGGGAAGCGCCTGCGCGGGTTCGGGCATAATGTGTATCCACAGCGCCCCTCAGCGTTGCGCTCCTCGATCAGGTCATCGTAATCTCCCGGCTGGAAAAGGCGAATGCCAGAACGGAAAGCGGCAGCATCGGACGGCGCGGGATTGCTGGCGGTGTGGGAAGCGTCGCGTACAAGAGGGAACTTTGAGAGCTCAATAATGGAGTCGCCAATTTGGTCTTCGAGATCACGCTGCTGGTGAATAATCTTTGCGTGGGTGACTGCGACCTCGCGGGCCTTGGCGGCAGCGGCCTGATCCGCTGCGATGGCGCCGGGATTTGAGGGCTTCTTCAGGATTGATTTGGGAGCCTTGGTGGCCATGCTAGGCAAGGAAATAAGTAGCTGGTGTATCAAAATGATGTGCAATCTGAGCACGGGAAGAATGGTGAACTGTTCACGACATTGAGAGTGCGCCTGAGCTTTCAGATGTTCTCTTTGCGGATCGACAGGTGGGACGAAAGCGACAAGCCCCCTGCTGGTAGAGATGCCCGCCCACCAGGCCCGTGGCGCGCCAGAACGTACTGTGTATGAAGGGTAGCAGCAGCCACGATGACATAGTGCATTGTGGCGTTCGCGTGGTGGTCCCCCCAAGAGCCCAACTACGACTAGGCTCCCACCTTTGGGCCCAGCTTCCATCTCAATGTGGGCAGCGCAGAGCTCGGGGGGTAGTTTAGCATTTCAGGCCGAGTAACCCATGTCAAAGCCACCCTCCTCATCCCCAAAGGGTCGCCAGGCACTCCCATAGGCACCTCCAGATTCTGGGACACGAACAGCATCCTTTCCCACCCCCCCAAAACCAAAACCGCCGACACCTGACGGCTATTCATGCTTAAGTTGAGACACTGTCTGATACCTCAAAGTTCCCGACACAGGCACCACAAACTCGCCGTTCTACTGCCCAGGTTCGTTGTGATTGCTTTTCTTGCGTTCCCCGTCTGTCAGTCCATGCGTACGCCAGCTCTCTTTATCTGGAGTACGCCATCTCCAATTGGATTTCATGCAGCATGCGCTGACGTCCATAGCTCCAACAGGCTGCTGCTGCTCGTGCAGGTATAGGTGCAGGTGCTGGTGCTCAGCCTCGATCTAGCACCATACGTAGTAAAGAGACGAGAAACCAACCCTCGTCTTCTCTTTGACCAGATTCGACGATCCCAGCGCTACTTAATACTCTCTCCACTTTCGAATTACGCGCATCCAGGACGTACTTAATTACTTTACCGTAGTCTTTTTTTCTCCCAACAACAACAAACCCCCTCGACCGTTTAGTCGACAACTCGGTCAAATCGCAATAATACCTGTCGTCATCGGATACCGTCAAAGGTCCGTGGCATCACAGGCTACTTTACAACCAACCTCCCAAGTACCATTTTAAGCTACACAGGTGCAGTCTGCTATCGACGCCCAGGCATCATGGCTGCTGCACCGTTCAGGGTGAAGGCTCTCTTCGAGTATACCTCGAACCACGAGGATGACCTGCCTTTTGAGATTGGTCAGATCATCACCGTCACTGATGTTGATGATCCAGACTGGTATGGTGGCGAATACGTCGATTCTTCCGGGGAGAAGCGGGAGGGTATCTTCCCTCGCAACTTTGTCGAGAAGTATGAACCAGTCGCACCACCACGACCAACAAGAACGAAGAAGAAGGAGGTAGAGCCTGCACCTCCTGCTCCTGTCCCGACTTCGCCGCCCGCCGCTACAGAACCAGAGCCAGAACCCGAAATCGAGCCAGTACCCGAATCAGTACCAGAACAAACCAGGCCCACGTATGAGGAGCTTGAGGAAGAGACTCCCCTGGCCTCTCCGCCTCCTGCTGCTGAGCCGCGATCGCCAAAAGCTCCCGCTGTTCTAGTCCCAGCTCCAAGACCAGTCGAGCCAATCGCTCCCGCAGCACTCGTATCAGAGCCGCCCGTCGGTGATGTAACTGCCGATGCCCCAGCCAAGGCTTCTGGACCTGCCCGCGGCGGCCCTCCTCCAGTATCGGAGAAGCCGGCCAGCAGCTCTTTCAAAGATCGCATTGCTGCATTCAATAAACCTGCCGCCCCACCCATTGCGCCATTCAAGCCGGGCTCTCTAAGCTCCGGCAGTGGTTCTGGTTTCATCAAGAAGCCATTTGTTGCTCCTCCTCCAAGTAGAAATGCCTACGTTCCGCCGCCGCGCGAAAAGCCTGCTCCCAAGGTTTATAGAAGGGATGAGGATCCCGAGATCAAGGAGAAGGAGGCCGAGAATGCAGAAAATGCAGCCAAGGCAGGCTTGGTAGCAAGCCCATCCCAAGAGGTTGAGGACGATGATCAGCCCAAACCCATGAGCTTGAAAGAGCGTATGGCGCTCCTCCAGAAGCAGCAAACGGAGGCTGCTCAACGCCACGCCGATGCTGCTGCGAAGAAGGAGAAGCCAAAACGACCACCACCAAAGAAGCGTACGGAAAGCCAGGAACCCACGGAGCGAGCTTCCATCGAAAATCCCGAGGTACCCTCGTTGGAACGAGACACCACAGACTCTCTGGATGAAGCCCAACCAGCACCTCCTCCGAGGCAGCCATTACCTGTACGAAGAAAGTCCAAGAGCGTACCCGAGGACGGCAATGAGGCAGATATGTCAGGTGCTGGCGATACCACCGAGGGGCCAGAAGATTTGACTGAGCGCGATGAGAGTGATGGCCAGTCTAGACGTCTCTCGCAGGCACCTGCAAGGAAACTGCCACAGGCTGAAGCTGCCGAGGAAAAAGAAGGGTACGAGGACGAAGAAGAAGAAGGTGAGGCCGAGGAGGAGGAGGAGGAAGATCCTGAAGTCAGACGCAGAGAGGAACTTCGCGCTAGAATGGCCAAGATGAGCGCCGGCATGGGCGGAATGGGAGGCATGATGGGCATGCATAACCCATTCGCTGCTCCTCTTGCTTCTACTGGCCCAACCAAGAAGAAGAAGCCTGCACCCGCCGGAAGACGCTCAAGCGAGTATGGTCGGGAAGATATGCCTTCGCCTCGCCCAGCGCCTCCGATACCCACCGCCATGGCACTTCCCGGCATGAGCCGTGAAAGCCACAAGGAAGAGGCTGATGACGTCGAAGAGCAAGATTCGCCCGTTGGTGAGGATATTACCCCCATCGCTACGACCAGTCCTCGACCTACGGCAAGCGAGCGTGAGTATACCTAACTACTACATAAGAATCTAGATTTGCTTACTCTGAGACAGCTTTGAAGAGCCCCTTGGCTCCACCTCCTGTTCCGGGAGGCCGACCGGCGCCACCTCCAGTCCCAGCCGAGTGTAAGTTCGACGACGGAAGATCAAGATGACTTTCCAGCTGACCTTTACCACAGCTCGACCGGCGCCGCCACCTCCTCCGGCTGCAATCACCTCGCCGAGCATTGGATCGGAATCGGATGATGAACTGTCAGAAAGCCAGATGCGGTCACTCGAAACCCCAAGATCAGAGGCTCCACCGTCTGCCCGAGCTCCTCCACCTCCGATTCCCATAGCCTCGCCCACCATGGCGCCAACCTCTCCTCGTCCTGGTACCAGGAGCTCATTTGGAGGGGATGAGCTATCTCCCACATCACCAAGACTGCCAAGCAAGCGGGATAGCCGGCCGCCTCCAATCCCAGGCGCTGCTCCGCCTGCCCCATCGCAAAGCCGGCCTCCACCACCTCCTCCCCCAGGAGCAGCGCCTGAGAGAAGTTCTACTTCGGATGAGCGTGTCGCTCCCATGAAGCCAGGCCGTCTTGACAACGGGGAAGAGGGTGAAATCACCGATTATGATGGAGACTATGATACGGATATTGCCTCTTCGGTCCCTCACAAAGATGCGTTGAAATCGCACGCCCGGGATTCCAGTCTAGATGATACCACATCTCTTCGCTCACCAGTGTCCGAGGCCCCTCCACCATCTCTTCCTCCGCCCATTCCCGCCGCGGCCCCCAGAGCGATCCCGCCGCCTGTTCCGAGCCAACCGCCACCTCCAGCGCGACCGTCAGCAGACATGCCACGAGCTGCTCCGCCGCCGCCTCCGCCGCCAGCCCCTGTGCAAACGGAGCAAGATGATGATGACGAGTATGATCCTTATCGGTACTCTGGGGCGCAGCCTAGTGTTTCTACAAACGTGTCCTACAACATACCAGCAGCTGAAAATGATGTCAAATCGCCAGAGACGGCGCCCTCGTATCAATCGCCGCCTCCACCGCCTGCTAACCGATCTCTCCCACCTGCTCCTCCTTCTCAGGCCGCCCCGAGCAGGGCTCCACCACGACAATCGATGGATGCCCAAAGGCCAATTGGAGGACGTAGATCGATGGATGTTGGACGGCCATCACTCTCGGTTGAGTCTGGATTTGTTGCGAATGACGTTGACCTGGCTCAACACACCAGCTGGTGGCTGCAGCCAAATGGGTTGCCACCAGTCTTCCAAGGCCGGAGGGATATCTTCTTCGAATCGGATGAGTCCACTACTTCGGCACCCGGCGGTAGAACTGTAGTTACCAAGGATGTCTACGTACTGTTCCAGGACTACTCGCAGACAATCATCACCATCCGTTTTGATCCGCAGAATCCTGCTGATACAAATCTGGATCAAAGACACGAGCCTCCCCCGCGCAGTCTTCGCCAAGATCAACTGGAGCAGGCATATGAACGTTTCGGTCTTGAGATATCCAATGCTGTTGCGTCCAAGAAGGACTCAGTCGTTGGTGATGGTTCGCCCCAAGCGTTGGTATACGAACTCTTGAAACCCCTCAAGGACGTTTTACTTCCTGTGGGGACCCGTGCCTATGGTGCTCTTGTTTATGCCAACATGGCAAATGCCTCGACTCACATGACGGATGAGATCAGACCTGGCGATATCATCTCCATCAGAAACGCCAAATTCCAGGGCAAGCACGGTCCCATGCACGCAAAATACTCGGTTGAAGTCGGCAAGCCTGATCACGTTGCGGTTGTTGCGGAGTGGGATGGTACCAAGAAAAAGGTGCGAGCTTGGGAACAAGGACGCGAAAACAAAAAGGTGAAGCAGGAATCCTTCAAGCTCGACGATTTAAGGTCCGGAGAGGTCAAGATCTGGCGCGTCATGCCGCGCAGCTGGGTCGGCTGGGACTCTCAGAATTAGAGGTCTGAGCCTGAGTCCTTCGATTACTATCTGCCCATGCTGATGCGAGTGAGCTCACAACGCTCCTCGGGGATCAGTATGAGGTATGAATCTTTTATAACATCGTCACGATTCAGCGATGAGTTAATCTTACGTCCAAGTAGTAATTACGCCAGTCCAAGATATGAGCGAGACTATTATTCTTGGCACGCTTGAGCAAATGAGTGTGGACTGAGGACCAAAACAAGAGCGACGTGGTGGTGCTTCACGATTTTCTCTTCGGGGTGTCATTGATAGTTTACATTTGTCCTGTACTCCTTGCATACATACTTTGGTTCGCCCAGGGGCAACCAACCGGCACATCATATTCCTCGCATTCGTAGTTGATTGCAATTATGCTGCACGAGCAGATGGAAACCTCGCATGTTTATCTTTGCCCTCTTGCCTTCTGTTCGTGATGACACCTTGGAAACTTTGAGGTAGAATACTGTGTGGTTGTATCTAAGTTGCAATCAAGCTATTTCACACACTGCGGAGCGCCAACATCTTGTGCTCTACTCGTGATAGTTTCCAGCAGGAAGTCGAAGTTCATGATCATGACAAAGATGTCGTTGCTACTAGATACGCATAGTGACGCACAAAGGGGGGGTCTTGGGAGGTCGATTGCCCAAGAAAGGTGACATCCGTCCAGGAAAATAGAACTCTAAGCGCAAGCGAGATCACGCCATGAACATGCCACCACTGAATTTAGACGGACAGCATTTTTGAGTGACTTTTTTCTTCTCCCTGACCCTTGCGTTTTCTAATGAGACTGTACGAAGTACTGACAAATTATCAGCCGCAAAGGCCCGGTTATCAGAAGGCAGCGACAAAATCCCGGGTGTATTGTATCATGACAGATTTTCGGCGGCAAAAAATCGCCATCATCACAACTGTGTCCAGCCTTGGATACAGTCGGTGATGAGCGTCATAATTCTGGCTTACCACTGGGGATATAACTACCTGATCCGGCAACAGAATATATTGCTCGCGTCACGGGGGTATCTAGTCAAGTCATCAATCATGTTTACTCTGATGAATAAATGCAGTAGCTCGTCGGAAGCGCCATTCTGTGTCCATGGGCCCGGGCCTCTAGTATCAAGAGTCCTTTTCACCTATCAATAAACACCATACTGACGTAAGAGGATTTGATTTTGCTCTATCGAAGGGGGGAATCCTCGCATCAGTATAGCTTTTTCAGCCTCCGGGCAACTCCGAATGACTGCTTGGTGAAGGTCAGTGTGGTTTCCTTTCCTTGTCGCCCTTCTTCCCCGATATGCTCCTCGTGAGTATCATGAATTGAGATGAGATGACGATGACACCAAGCCTCCCAGCTGTGCTACTCTGGAGTCTCTGAGACAAGAAAGTTTCTCTAGCGGCCCAGCAAAGACCCCATGCCCTTATTTCTCCCAGTATGTGAAATCCTTGCTCTGGAGAAACGTTACACAAGAGCCAATTTTGACCACTCAGCTCGGGTCCAAAGAAGCAAGAGGAGAGCTAGAGATGATCAAGTTGTTTCCAGATGTGATATTACGTCAACGCATCAATATTTTTCTCTTTTTCTTTTCTCATCTTCTCTTACTTGGTTGCCACTGCCGATGAATTAGTGCTCTCTTGTCAGATGTTGCTGCTGCATCGTGAGACGACGGACCGCATCTTGGTTCTTCCTAGTACAATGATCGTAAGATAAAGGAAGGAAAGAAGTTGTGATACCTGAGAAACGGTCATGGGGACATTGTGTGCTATCTGGAAAAGACCAATGGGTGATCTACAGCGGTTTTCTACCCCAATGCATGTGCAAAGCATGTGTTAAGTACACGCATTGCGTTGTATCTTTTCCCCTTTCTTCTCTCTTCTTCTCATTGACGAGGACGCACCACTCATGAATCTGTTCTGGCCTGGCCCAAGGGTGAGGCTCTCCCACTCAAAGGACCTCACTGCAGATACGAAGACATATCAGGCTTCGTCAGAGAACCCTTTGGAAGGCTTTTCCCACAGCTCAATGGGTTCGCGGCCTCGATCTCGCTTGATTACCGAGACCATCCACCCAAATGTTCATCCTCCCGCAGCCAATCGCCTCTTGAACTCCAAAAAAAAAAAAGGCCAGGGAGTCAATGATTCTCCAATCGCCTTGGGCGACGGTAGGTATGGTTCGCCAATGGGAAACTGACTGAGACGATGACTGCAGTTTTATTGGTGAGATCTTATTCTCTTCGAGAACCGTGGCGCTGACGGGGAGGGACTAAGAGGTAGTTGTTGGAGGGAAGAAAGGGGGGGGAAAGAGGCTGCTCGGCTTGAGGGGGGGAAACGCGATTCCTGCAAGGCAGGTGGCCGAATCTAGCATTCCCGCCTGGTTCGGCTGCATGAAAGGTCGCATCATTCTGACAGCCCGGGGGGTTTGCAAAGAGGAGGGTGGGAAAGAATGTTACCGTCGCCCATATCAGCGAAGCGATTTCTCACAATTCGTGTGGTGACACCATGCGAAGCGATTTGCTCATTAGACCCAATGGTGGACGGGGCTTACTGGCTAGGAAGGGGTCCAGGAAAGCTCCCAGCATATAGAGGTTGTTCATCGCTGGCTGCCAAAGAATATCAATTATGACGATTGTAAGGCTGCTGTGGCTGTCCCGTCTCGCTTGTTGTGTCTGAATTCCGTGGCTCATTATAGCCTAAGTAGGGGATTTGCGGTTCTTGGGGCCAATAGCTACTTTTTCGTTCGCAATCTATCGCCTTGGATCTATGGCTTTGGGTATATGATCATTGCTGGTCTGGTGGAGGTAAGGGAGTCCTTCCACATGCGAATAACAGACAATGAGATATCCAATCCTCGACAGCATATACGATTAATGGTAAGCAGGGTTTGGCTATATCTGTACGTCTTTGATTCCGATACTTCTCTCGTGCATCACGAAAGAATGACAGTGCATATCGATACTCTTTCCATTTGCCAGTAGACTGAGCTGCTGAGTACTGATGTGCCTTTTTTAACTTTCAGGTAAGGGGGCACGTAGAAAACTCTTCGGTATCCGTAGGTTCAAAGCAGGTGACAATTTCTATAGAAGAGAGACACGAGTCCAGAGACGACCGTGTAAAGTCCTACTGCGGCCAGCCAGGCATTGACCATCGTGTATCCTTATTAGACCGGACGGAACAATAAACACAGCGGCTCTAGTGGATCGTGCCTTTCAGATACCTATCTCATAGATCAACTCGATCCATTGAGTTTTCATTATCCGGTGCGACTCGTCAATGTTTGTCAAGATCATGAGTGGCTAAGTATAAACATGCTTTTGTTGGAGGCTGTGGACTAGGAAAATGCCTATACCTCACGATAGATTAAGCTTCAATACTCTGGGACTCCCCGTGTGCAGCGCCGCTTGGAACATTGCACATGGTTTGACAAGACAGCCTATGGAGAAGCGTAGATCCAGTGTTGACCATTCAATTCGTCCAAAACAGAAAGCTGTTGTAACTCAGCAGAACACAACTGGAAAATGACAGTATGGTTGGGAGATAGTATAGGCCCGATGCCGGTTGACCGCATACAGCATATTGTGGGGTGCTTGAAAGCAATGCAGCTTGGGGAGCCATTGGAAATCTGCCTTGGCACTTGGCAGGTCGTATCTGGCGGATCTATTGATAGTTATCGTGAGGATCGACATGTCCATTGAACTTCATTTGTCTCTCGGAAATAGCGGCTTTGGCTCTAGAACAATAACAAAAGTCATGTTTGCCAACTTGGCCGATCTGTCCATTCTTGGTGCAACGCAAGTAAAGGAATGCCTCTTTGAGCGACTCGTAACAAAGCATTCTCGCTTCTGGAATAGCTGGTGCCTTTGGTGGTGACGGCCTGAATACTTCTCATGCCTATACCGGTGGCTTCCAAAACCACTAGATGGATAGTAGTGCAGTCGGTGTTGGTTTCTGCCTAAATGACGACTCGTCAAGCCTTTTTTGAAAGAAGGCATTGCCCTCCAAGCCCAAGTTGTATCATCCAAGATGGGTGTGAGAGGTAGGAGTCAATAATCTGCCTATCATAATTATGAAGCGGTTGAGCAAGCATAAACAATATCGCTGTCTCGGCATATATTGCGATTGCCAAACCGAATTCATGGCTGCCCAAATCGACTTGCGTGCCTCAGACGTCACGACTTTACGAAAGGACCTCAACAAGAACTCTTTGCAATATCTGTGTCCGATTGGATCTGGGCATCCTTCCAAAAGCAATTCTAATGGAGTCATTCGCGAAACACGTGCTCAACGGCGTCCATGTGCCTGGCAACCAGGGCCATAGATCCATTCCGGGGTCGGACATGACAACTGGCGAATGAGGGGCTGCCACACAGCATGCAGAAGTCGATACAATGATGCGGGATGTTGTATCGTAAAGACTATTCCTGCGTCAGTAAAGGACGATCTGACGTTGGTGGAACGGGTTCTAGGCTTCTTGGGACCACACTATGATGGTGGAGTTTTCCTATAATGTCTAATTCGGAAGCCATATAGTAGAGCAAATTAAGTAGGAGCATGTCGTGAATGTAGCACAAAGATACCAGACGCGAGACATATTGCATGGGTACAAACACCCCGCTCAGGGTACGGCAATGTGCATGGGCTTTGCTTTTCTAGTTTGTCCACAAGATACATGGGCCTCGATGGCGGAGGCCAGTGTAAAGATCCGTGCAAATTGCTCGTGGATGTATTCCGTATGACACGAGGAGTATAACGAGGAGATGTTTTGCCGGTAACGTCGGGCAGCTTTTGGAGATTCAAAGTTGAGTAACGGACGAGAATGAAATGAAATCAATAGGACGAGCGAGAGCACTCGGGTGAATCGCTTGTTATGGTTTCGTAAAACGTGCCCACCCTATGACAAGTGTAGCGCGGGAAATGTACGTCAAATTGTGTGTAGGTCTCGACGGCAAGTTTGGGTTGGATAGAATGGTTGCATGATTGTCCATGTTCAACAGTTCCGTAGTGAGACTGCTCAAGGGCCACAATGTACTTTACTTCGTTACGAAGTCGGGACCTGGTGTATGAGGTGACGACGAGTTGCTCGGGCCAAAGGGGCAGCGAGACGCCCGGGAAACTCGGTTTACTTTTCCTCATATGCGCAGCCGTTGGGCATCATGGCACCCAAACTACGACTGGGGAGGGTTTAGCGACGCGGATTGCCACGTAAATACTCGCGCGGATATTATAGCAAGCAGCTCGAGGGCCGAGGCATAGCCACCCCCCATACATACCATACATAGTACATTCATTCATACATACATGCTGTAGTAAAGGTGGAGATGAAGGTGTTTGTGTGTGAAAGTGGGCGCTGAGAGCTTTTGAGGGCTGGCCAATAAGCAGTGCATCGCGGAAACGAAGGTTTGGTGCTTTTACTGCCCTGTTGCTGCACGAGACTTGCTGAGACTCGGATCAATGTCAGACATGAACGTCATTTTAGGCGGTGCAAAAATACGACACCGAAGAGGATACTGGCAGTGAAGTGGCTGCAACCGTGTGTGACACGAAGTGTCTCTGTCGTCTGGCTCAACAGATTCGAGGGGAATACAAAGATGTTGCAGTATTTGGTGTATGGAGGCTCAAGAAGACAAATGCCAGTTCGGTGTCATGGCAGTAGTAGTAAACCGCCCCAAAGGTTGGACGAAGATGTGGTAGGGAAGCTCAGTACAACTAGCGACCTACCTGACCTAGTAACCTACCTAGCTTAGAGGGGTTGGTATGTTTTTTTTCCCCCCGGTGACTGCAAACCAGTGAAGCCTCAGCCCTGTTGCATTGCGTTTGCGTTTGCGTTGGGCACTGCGCCGCCTCGTTATGACGGTAGTCTTTCCATTTTAGACTGCTTGGCTTGGCGAGGTTGGCTCCAAGATGAGACAAGGTTATCAGCCATGCAATCGATCAAGAGTGAGTGAGTGAATGAGTGAGTGAGAGAGACACACACAGAGAGCATAGTACTCTCGTCGTCATGATTTATGATACAGGCTGGGTTAGCCAGAAGCAATGTGAGCAATGTTTGGTGATGTAGTTAGTAGGGCAAATGATCTGGTAGCAAGCAGTCAGTGGCAGGCAGCCCGCTACGACAAGCTTTCTACAGTAGGTCGGTGGAATCATGCCAGGTGATGTCACTCGCGGAGTCGGTAGCAAACATGCTGCCGAATATAGGAACGGAAAGATACATTGGGGTGGCAGAAAGAGCCGAGACCTGAAGGGATGAAATGGAAGGTCCAGAGAGAGAGAGAAGAAGAGAATTTCGTATACACCGTTTCGGTAACTCTCGTCACCCGCGCGCGCATCGATGTATCAAGGTAGAGAAAAAGAAAAGAGAGGGCAAGATTCATACTAGCCATGTTTAGTTTCTAGTGCCCGGTTTTCTATTTTGCGATCATGAAATTGCCCTTGCGCCCGCTTCATACCTTACACATGCCAAGGTACCTGGAAGCGCCCCCTGGGCGGGATCTAGAGCAGTGACAGGTGGGGGTAAACCAGCACTACATTCCGTCCACGATCCATGAGAGTTAACCTATACCAAGGCAAAAAGTATGCCCTGAGGCCTAATGTAAATTGCTCGCTAGGTACATGTACCTATCTGCCTTACCGAATGTAGAGAGTGAGTGTATTGTTACAATAGCCCAGTGCACTACATACTGCTTGCTGCTCGCTGCCTGTTGGGTTCACGGCTCAGCCCGATTTTGACATTGATGGGCTGTACAAAGTATACATCGAAACATGATGCGTACCTATCCACCAGAGGGCTTCTAAGGTATATATTGCCGCCGAAGCGAGTGCAAGCATCAGAGTAAGCACAATGTTCCGTGGATTATTCTAGCGCCTCAGGCATGCAATCACAGTGACTATACAGGGTACCTTGACCGCCGGAGCGCGCATCTCGAGCGCTAAAAGAGTGACATCGCCAAGACTGGTACCAGCACGAGTAATACTAGAGGCACTGCCCACGTCGTGCCACCCAGCGCCTCTGAGAAGGAAGAAAAATAATGGCCGGGGCTCGCCTAGGAGGTCACGTACCCAACTAAGTAGACTACTACAGAGTACTATTACTCGGCGCTGCTGCTCGTCTGTCTGGGAATATATGCGTGCTGTAATGCCGTATGACTGAGGGGAGTTGGAACATGGGAGCTGCTCGGCGCAAAGAGGTGATTGTTGATCAGTGGATTTATTGGCCAAGTGACCGGTGGGCAACATTGAATATACAGTAACGAAAAGGTACCTAAATTAGTAGGTAGGTAGTGTTTGCGTGCATTGCAGCTTCTCTGTATTCCGTATAGCTTGAGATGTTTGAAGTCAAGACTCGACCGCCGGAACTGAAATTTCGACAACCCAAAAATAAAATACATCAGTGCAAGCGACTGGGGAGAAGAAAAGAAAGAAAGAAAGAAAAAAAAAACAATTGACGCCTCCTTCGTTCTATACCTACCTAGTAGTTTCCAGATGTTCTCTATAAGCCAAGCCAGCCTTCGTCAGCCCGGTTTCTTCCACCCCACCCTCCTTCAGACAACAAGACAGCAAGACAGACAGACAGCTGGAGCGCCACATCTTTCCTGACAGGCCTCCCCAGTCCCCGAGTCGGTCACTTTCAGGCCCCGTGCAACCAGTCACGATTGCGAGACTGACCAAGACCTGCCCGTTCCACCAACAGGATCTGTCCCAACTTCATATCCTGGGGTCTCAGTCATTGTACCTTGCGGCACACTCGCCATCGGCCAACCATCTCATCTTCATCCCGACTTCAGGCGGCACCGGGCCCCATTACAACCCTCCCATTCACCCCCCAAAAGTGACCTACCTAGGTTGCTAGATTGCCTAGGCCTGCTTGGGTATATACCGCCAGCGAGTAAAGTAAAAGGCCGCTCCGAACCGCCGTCTTTTTTTTTTCCCTTCACGTTCGCCGACTGCCTGCCTCGTCGTCCAATCTGTGTGAATGCCCGTCAACTTCTCGTCAAGGGTCGTTGTGATCTGACCATCTGTCGCCTGTCTCCCTGGACTGGACCTAGACCTGGACCTGATCGATCGCCCAAACGATTCCTGGTCACGCCACGCACATCCTACTTGTCAAGCTTGTCAGCCACAACAGCCTATTATAACAGAACGAACATTCATCATCCATTGCCTGCGGCTCTCGTCTTGTCCAACCAATTTCTGCCTACCTTTTTATTTTAATGATCCTCTCTCATATCGATACATCCATCCCTCGATTTTTTCTCCGGTACCTTTCTCCCTGAAGCATTAATTGGAATTGATTCGCCCCCCCTCTCTTATCTATACGCCATTTATCCAACACACCATTGACACTTACATACATATATATACAAGGGTACTCGCAAGGGATTCGACTCATAGATAGACCCACCTGACTGCCATCAGCTCAGGCTCTGGATCACGTACCAAATCACAACATCGTGAACTATAACCTTCTTACCGTTGCCCAATTTTGCAAGACCCTGCATCCGACGGCAAGGCACCAATACACTGGGCCTATATATCTATATATACAGGTCACCTCTCGGCTCCAACAATACATAATAACCATCCCGTATGGGGAAGACATTGTAGCCTTCACTTCTCAATTTTCATCTCACCACAACAAGCACAATGTCTAGAAGACAATACGACACAAGCTCATGGAGTCAAACCATGAGTACACGGGGTTCTCACAGCAGCGATGACTCGTACGACCATGACTCCTATGGCTCTTCGAGTACTGCTCCTAGTTCACTAAGCGGTGCCATGGCATCAGCCAAGGACTTTCGTTCCAGAGCACCCAGGCAAGACCCAGAGCGTGGTGGCGTAGACCTTTCACCATCGACGAATGTGTATGCGCGGTCTTCTGTAGAGACTTATTCTTCATTGAACTCGACAGATGACGTTGATGAGATGGGCCTGAACGATGTGGTGGACGACACAGCAGTACCGCCCCTACGACCATATACGCATGATATTGCAGACGCCAATGTGCGACCTTCTTCGCCTGAATACTTTGCCGAGCTCTTTCCGAGCATGAACAGGCTCTCCATCAGGCACGATGATTTCACCACGGATGGAAATATGAATCTGCGCGTCGACACTATAGTGCCAGGGAGGAGGAGAAGGACCATCCAGCTTTTCCACCTACGCATGTATGATCTCAACAAGCGCGACTTTTCGTTGCGGAGGTATTGTAGAGACTCGGGACGTGAAGTCTGCAATTCGAAAAGAAAGTACACGGAACCAGCCATGCAGAGCCGACCAAACTTGCAGCGGTCTGTATCCAGCGCCATGAAGTCCTTTGGTCGGCCTCAGCCCAGACGTGCTCCTACATCCGGCTCTATGCTGTCGACTTTGAGCAGGCCGGGCACGAGCTACTCCAACTCAACGACTGGTGAAGACTTTGGTGGTCTCTTTGACACAGAATCCACGCCCGACAAGCATCAGCGGGTTCTTCAGCATGCCACAAACTCCATCAAGCTTGAGTTCTCCAACTACGCACGAGTCGATGTTGAACGCTGTGGGAGCAAAGGATCGAAGCGCTACGAGTTCAGCTGGTGGGGTCACAAGTACGCATGGAAGAGGGTCACAGACAAATTGACTGGAGCCGTCTCCTTTCATCTCTTCCGCGATGGCTCCAACTCGACACCTGTGGCTCACATTGTACCTGAGACTCGCTCACCGACCGAGGTGAGAGACGACAACAAGGCTGGTGGATGGGTACCCCCATGTCACATGTGGTTGAGCGATGAAGAACTCGTCACGGCCATGACCGATGTTGCAGAGTAAGTAATATTTTGCTGAGACCATTTTATTCATCATCATCTTCCCACCAGTTTACTAATTCTTGATATAGTGTCGTTGTCGCGACCGGGCTCATGGCTCTTGTTGACGATTGCATCAAGCAACGATGGGGTCCCAAAGCCATACAAGCTCAGCGCATCAGTCTACCCACGAGATCCAAGACGGTGGAGTTTGACCATGGTGCACCTAAATCCTTTGTACAACAGCTTTTCTCACGTCGAAACTCGGATCACGCACGGCCTCAGCGGAACACACAGCGCCAATTTATTCCTTATTGAGAAATTGCAAAGTCTCGTAAGACTTGGCGTTACACGACAGAAATTTTGAAGATAATCTCACGTCCCTGGGCAGTCTCCGCATACACAGACGCCGTCAGCAGCAGCATAAGCACAAGAATGGGGGGTTTGAAGGGGTCAGACTTACTCATCCACTTGTGACACAAACACAGATCATCCCGCATCATCGGCGGGTATTTACGACAAATAAATCTCATACACATCAAGGGGCAATATGGGGGGGGCGGCGCAAAGGATGATAATGGCCTGCATAATCATTATGGTCAACGGAACACCTGCGAAGGTGGAGATTGCTGCAGATGATACGAGCGACTGACGATTTTACGACTTACGATTTTTTTCTCTCTCTTGTTATACTCTGCCTCACAATCGCTACTATATACCCGTCTGCTAAGGGGTTTTTGTTAGCATTTTTTTTTTTTCATGTACAACGGGTCGGTTCAAACTACTTCGGGAGCAATGAGCCAATGTCACGCTTTCGGCGGCACGGAACAGCATCATGGAGGGGATGAATGTAAACATGAACAGCATGAATACATGAGGAGGGCTCAGAGGGGAGCCCTGGCGCCCACGGCCTTTTAATGGTGCGTCTTGTTATATATGTACATATAAACTGAAGCCAGGTACTAGCGAAAGGATCTCCTGTTTGAATCTCTACAAAACTACGGCCCAAAACGGATCCGAACGTATGACCACCATCACTGCTTTTATGATTGTGAAGTGCAGCGTTCATGAGCATACTCTGCTTGACAAGAAACAAAGAAGAGGAGGAAAAATAAAGGGAAAAGGGGGTATGACCCCCCGACGAGGACTGAAAACCCTCCTTTAGCACTATGACGAATACGCTGACATGCACTGCGGCCCGATGATGCGTTGTTCGGGGCAGTCAAAAAGGAACCTTGTTACGATGTCGGCGATTTTCACTTGTACAATCTTGGGTGATTACAAATAGGTCAATTCCTGATGCGCCGGGGAGTCGATGACATCTACGCCTTTCAATTTCCTAGGGTATAATCACTACGTCCTTTTGGGGTGGACTAGCTAATGATGCTGGCGTCTCGCATGTTCCAAGGACATTGAAGCATTGGTGGCTTGTTCGATTGATAGTACATACTGTGATTATACTATACTTTTCATAGTGATCTTCATCTGTGCATTAGTACGCCGTCTGTCGCGCTAGAAATCGCCCTCATGGGCTACCTACCTACCCACTGCCAAACCAGCCTCCAAAGTCGAGTTTCATCAATAGGCGGTCGACACCACCAGTTCTCTTGGGTATGTATCTTTTTTGGTCATCCTCTGCCATGTGATCCTCATCCTCCAAGAGGCCATCATTCTCAATCTCGGCCAGGAACGTAGGATCTATGCTCAGGTTCCGTAAAACTTTGATCACCTCTTCGACTGCCTTTTTGATCTTGACTTCCAAGCTGCGCAGATTCGTCTTGACGTCGGCTTCGTCTGCCTCGAGATTCGAGAAAGCGTCCACCACACCCTCGTCACTTTCGAGGTCCATTGAGGTCCAGATGCTATCGAGGCGATGAACCAATGCAACAAGATGATCTGCATGTATGAGCAAATTATACATTGGCGCCGTAAAGACGTGCTGTGTGAGCAATAGTCGACGTGTCAAGCATCGTAGATATAACCTGTGCGCTACAGACAGAGTTTGTGGGTCGTGGTGCGCGACCTTGAACGTGGTGGCGGGCTGGCCGGCGCCAGACTGCTGGTGTCTCGACAACCCCGAGGGCACCCATAGATTATCGCTTAGTTGACTGATTGTTTTGCTCTGTAAGTGCCTATCTGGAGCTCTTATTCGCCCATCATCAGCCGACTCGCTTGTGTCGGCAAGCCAGGAGAGGAAATCAGACCATAGCTCCTCAACCACTTCGATTTGTAGGTAGGCTTCTGTCTCGGCAAGAAAGAAGATTGCAGCACTCGTCGTTGTCCATGTGCTCCTGAGATATGTGGAGCGAGACGACCAGCGCTCTCTCAACGTTTTAGTCTTTGCCAGCCCGCCCCTAGTCATGCTGAATGGCGCTCTCGGGGGCGCAAGATGATGACGGCGGAGTCGAGTAATCTTCCACAGATCCGTGAGTCGAAGATGTGCACGGCGTATCGATAACAGATACGAGTTGATACAGCTGTAAATCTGCGCATCTGATGTGCTCAGGAATAGGTCAAGAGGTGAAGGGATGCGAACCGTTATCTCCACCGGGGCGGAGAGCAGAAGGTTTCGGAAAGGGGTGTCAACCAAGCCCCCGGGCGCTTCCTTTGTTGTAGATAGGGAACTTGACATTGTCAATTGCAAAACATCTCTAGCAAACTCGAGCTCTTCGTCTTCATCGGCATGCTGGCTCTGCATCATGCCTAGCGCAGCCCAGGTTCGGGCCAGGACGGCAGCCACCTCACCCTCTTTTACGACGACGGTGCTGAGGCTATCACGTTTTTGGTAGGCAAGGTTGTCTGCACGACGCCAGCGGCTGCGAGTTCTGTCGTCTGCCTGTTGCGTGAGAGCCATGGCGAATTCTCCACGGCCCAACAGCATAAATTGCCGCAGAAGTTGAAGCATCTCAAGAACCCTCTCAAGAGGTAATAGCTTTTGCAACACTGTCCGCGAGTAATTCAGGCGGATAGCGTTGGTGGCTTTCGATAGTGCCGCAGAGCTGAGCGGAAAGCTGAGGCTTGAGAGTTCTTGCAGTTGTGAAGAAAGATGCCCAAGTGTCCCTGCTGTAGACGACTGTCCGGCGCTTTTGGAACGCACTCTGTTGAGAGAGGTTCCGATGAAAAGCATTGATGATGCCGTATGCGAGGTGACGAATGAGGGTAACAAGGACGGGTCAACTTTGTAGCCCTATGTCATTTATGAGCCGCGTGATCTCAAACAATAGTGCCAACCAGCTCACCTGTTCGTCATGCTCATCCTTTAAAATGAAAAAGTCTTGAGCACCAAAGCTCGGCAAGCGGCCGTAGAGGACCCATGCAGAAACTTGCTTGAGCCAGGCGGTCTCCGCAACCTTGACCAGGGATGAGGCGGTCTCTTCGATATCAGCATATCCAGTCAGGAGCTCGCCGCGTAGCTTGTTCATCAGCTCCGCTCCAGTACAAAGTGCACCGTCATCCTTCTTCCTGGACATGAACTGCACCAGGTCCCATAGCCATTCTAATCTTCTTGTCCAACCCGAGAATTCGCCAATGACGGCAGTCAGGGGGACAATGTTGTAGGCTCCAACAAGACTGGCATCCTTGCACAGTATACCGGCCTCAACGTCGAGGATCTTTTGTTGGAATGCAGCTAGATGGGCTGCGCTGATGGCTGTGGCGGCGGCTCTACAAATGACAGAGGGGTGCGACGCGCTGATATGGGTCGTGTATTTGATTAGATTGCAGTGGAGATCACTCAAATGACCGGCAGTCTTGAGGAGATCCCGCTCTGGGGCGGACAAGAGAGCCCCGGGGCCGGCGTCGGAGTACTCATTTCTGAGTAGCGGCGACGGGTGGCCGGACAAGGAGAGCAGGATCTCGTGCAACATGTTGTTGACGGAGAAAGTCTTTGTAGCGAGTGGAACGCCCTACCCAAGGCAGAGCGGAGCACCCACCGACCTGGCGTGGAGACAGACTTTCCTCAACTTTACCGTCGAAGGGTCGTTGCGGAGTGACAACTTCCAGCGACGTGCGACCTCTTCTTTTGCGAGAGTTTGTCGCTGATGTCGTAGAAGAAGAGTATGATACAACCGAGAATCTCGAGGCGACACATTGAGTCCAGCCTGAAGGACCACCTCGAAGCAGCAGGATGAGGTTCCAAAGAAGCGCTGCAGTGTCAACGGCTTGAAGCTCGAGTTGTTCCAGTGCTGCAGTTGCTTTCTCCACTAAAGCCCGGCGTGCACTCCGAAGTACCGGTAACAAGCCAGCAGAGTGAGTCTCACAAGGTCTAATCGTAAGCAAGATCAAGTGACTGGGGAGCACAACCGGCCTTTGAAGATATTCTTTTTGGAGATACAGTGAGTTGATTGAGTGATGGAGGTGCTTTGATGCCCGGCCCAAGCGGCCACCGTCCTTCTGTCAAACGCACCCGCCTCACTCACTGGATTGAATCGCGCTTTCGCTAATGTAGAAGGCTAGCGAGCGGTTAGACGCGTTGGGCATGTGCAACCCATCTTTTACGCTTCAATCACGTGATGTATACAAGGTTATAGTCGTTACCCGATACTTTTGTCTTCTCCATTGGCAATCAGCCAACACATGGACTAACTGTACATGATTGGTTCATCTTTAATGATTAATTGAATTCGCCTGTCTCGTGCTTATTGAGCCTACCCTGAACAACATAGTGAAAGTGCCCCTGGCCGCTTCAACTAACCCCGTTGATCTAAACCTGCTCGATACGCCCTTGCGTCTGCAGTGCTCTTTACTGGTCCACCCTCTACATTCTGACTAGTGGAACATCACCAAAAAAAAAACCCCCTTCCCTATCATTGATATAATTGCTTCCCTTTGGATGGTCCGCCGATGCTCGCATCATCTCGTGCAAGACTCGTTCCAGATCCTCGCCTGCCTCCATCAGTTATCAGCTCCGTTGTGTCTTCGCCGACAATGACTTGGCCTCCACCTTTTACTCTGCCAACCACCATACCCTTGCCAACAGCCTTGATGATTGCTCGTCTTGACACGCCTGTGACATCAATGTAAACCAGGCCCACGTTCTTGACACTGCCTCCTAAATGTTTCGACAAGTGTCCGGCCTCCTCGCCCCAGCGATGCGTCACCATTTCGGTGGCAGCCGACGAACTAGAGTTCATGAGACTTCGGCCAGCATACTCTATGCCATCAGCAACTGTCGAGAAGGCCATCAAGCTCTTATTGAGCAAGCCAGGTTTGAATTTCTCCATAGGCTGGCCATCTGGCCCGATACCCTTGGATGAACTATCTCTCGCCTTTCGTCCTGCGAGACTGGCTCCCAGGTTCTGTGCCACTTTCGAAACTTGGCCAACCGTCTTGGCAGACAACTCTGCAACATTGCCAGAAAACTTGCCAATGCGACGAGCGTGTTCGTGAGTGGTGGGATTAAACGTGACTGCCTTTTCGTTGGGCTTTGTCTTGGCCTTGAAGCTGTCGGCTCCGGTTTGCATGCCCTTAGACAGAAAATCGGAGGTAGTCACAATCAAGCGCGAGGCGTATACAGCTTTGGAGACAAGAAATGACTTCTTGTAAGCTGGATGCAGCTCCATTTCCAGGAACTCCTTTGGTGCTGGCGCAACTGCCAGGGTGTCCTGGCCTTCGGTAGGAAGCGTGATTTCCACCGGATCTATGCCAATGTCAACATGACAGGTTGAAGTATCTCATTGATACAAGGTACATACCTTTTGAGCCAGGCTTTAGAGCAGAGTCCTCGAGCACTTGATACCCTTCCCCAAGCTCTCCGATTACGCTACCGTCCTCCTCGTCGATGAGGACGATCTTCCCGCCCGCATTCTTGCTCTGGGCGCCATCGGCGTAGCCCTGTCCCGGGGCATAGTCCCCAGGGTTGTACGCAGGCAAATCATCCTTGATCGCTGACTTGGACTTGGACGCTGTAGGAGAAGAGCCAGAGGTCGAAAGTCCGGTGGCAGTTCTCGCCTTGGCCGACTTTGGCACGGGAGCCCGCTCCAAAAAGGCCGTACATTGAGCCAAGATGGTCTCAAAGGTGTCGACGTCTTCCTGTAAATTCTTCCGACTGCCTGGCACAGGGAATTCCAGACGGGTGAAGGCCCCGCTTTCTGGGCCTAGATCCCACCGCGGGATCAAGTAGCTTGTTGGCGGCTGATGATATATCTGCGTGGTTGCCGGTAGAGGGATGTCTAGCTCTGGGGGCTGACAATCAAAAGGATTTGGAATTAGTATGCGAGTTGGTCATTTTGGGTATGCAGCGGGAGATTGTCTTCACCGAAAAGGGGGCACAAAGAGGGGGCAGTTCATACAAGATGCATATGCAGGTAGAAGTCCTGGGGGCTGGCTTCCTCGCTGTCAAATGATGCTGGATCTGCATAACTCGACGAAGTCGGCACCATCAAGAGGGACAAGGTCTGGGGTCCAGCAGGCGTGAGAGACTCCTCTCGTCCATTGTGCAAATGGTAGGCAGATACGCCCTGGAAGGCGTACAACAGCCTCGGTTCCTTTCCAGATAAATTAGCAAAGCCCAATATACACCTCAGCATAACACAGCGGGGTCGGGATGGGGGGGGAAGGATGACTAGAAAAACGCGAATATACTGACATTGTGACCGGACGACATTCTAGAGATGATGCGGCTGCTGCAAAGGTAAGGAAATATTATGCCGGCAGGGCTGGAATCTAGGGGATTGCTCGGATAACCGGCTTTGGCAGTGCTTTTGAGGTGAATGGCACAAATCTGGTTATGTTTTGCTGGCGGCTATCGTCGTGCCAGAGTGGTGAGGTTTAGCGCTGTGCCTCGAGTATTGTGGTTCAAGTTGGTGCTCGCAGTAGGGATGCAGTGCGTTGGTTGGTGCTGTCACGGCTGCGCGCGCGGTGGTGGGGTGTGGACCTTTTCCTTTCTCTGGGCCCCCGTGTCGTACTGGCTGGCCGTCTTCTTGCTATTTTTGTTCCTGTCGAGGTGGGCGCATAGATAGGTAGTAGGTAATGTAGGTAGTTGTTAAAAATGTATACTCTGCCTACTATTCAGCGTATGGACGAATTACTTTAAGCGCCCAGGTCAAGTACAGCATGATATAACTTGAATTGTATTGCCAGCGAGGCCTCACAAGCGACGTCATTATCGGCGGCGTTTGAGGGCGACTTTGCATTGCCACACCCCCTTGGAAGAGCGCCCTCCTCTACCTTACCCATCCATCCACATTGAACCATTCATGGGAGCCTGGCTGGAACGCTTTTCTGTGACAGAAAGAAGCTCCAGGCCATGGGCCACCCGTACCCAAGCTCGCCAAGCTTGGCTCACTACATTACAGTAGGTTAGAAATGTTGCTCGAGCTCTGACATGTTGAAAACCGCCGCCCGCCGAACCTTCATTCGCGCATTTCGTGAGGGGTTCGTCTCTTGCCAAGAATGTGGCAGTGTTGCCGCGTCTCGCCTGAGTGGCACGTGAGGAACAATAATTCAACCCGGTTAGCTATCATAAGACCATATATTCTTTGTGCTCCATCCGCGTGCAAGCAGCCAAGATTCTCGCAAGCGTGATTTCTCGTTGCTTAATTCTAGGCAGCACGCGATTAACAAGCGTGGGTTTGAATCTGTAGATACCCATCTTGAATGATATTACATATATACACTTGACTCAGTCAGATATATAGCTCCGGTCAATGATAAGTATACGAGGCCGCCGGCAAGTGGCGACGATGATAAAGGACCTACTTGTCACCTACCAGTATGAACTTCAATCTGCCCGTAGCAGGCACACCATAAAACCTGTGGCGGCGAGAAACTTGCGACGCGCACCATCCGAATCAAACTTGGCGACTCAGAATCGGAGAGAATTTGCCTCAAGGAGTATTGTATGGATTACAAGTGGCTCCTGTTTCGCAGTTTGGATTATACTCGTGTGCCCGCTCTCCCGCTCGACTATGGCCTTGTGCATGGACTTCAAAGAGAATGCAAACCTTGGTAGACCTGCATATCAGTTGCTAGCAGTCTATGTAGTCGTCAACCTACAGATACACCATATGTGCACAGCCGACGTCAACGCTGATATTCTAATCTTCCGCTTCGCCGCTGCATCTGCCAAAGTCCTTATCTTAGTATACGAAGTTTGGAACCAGGAAGGAATATTTTCGTCCATAGGTACTTTGTAGCTCGCCCATGTACGTTATGCAGGCAGACATTTCAAAAAAAGCAGCACCGTTTTATCTTTGATTTTCCAGAAAAGTTACACCTACTGGTACACATGGAACGTGGTAATTAAAAACAAAACGAGAGGGAAAAAGAGACAGATACCCTTGTACGCGCGGGGCCTGTCTACTTGCCGCTTCATGCACATATTCAAGATTCAATCACCAACGGCATCCCAGTCACATTATTAGGAGACGTGCAACTTTTGGGCTCAAAAGCTGTTGCCGAGCTCTACCGGGGCATGGGTCGAGGCGACCAACCATGGTCGCCTTGTGTGTGGTGGGTGGCATCAAATAAGCACCTTACTGTGTGCTACCAGGACCTCCTACTCATCCATCTACTTGACCTACCTAGTACGGAGTACTGGTTGACCACTAGATTGACAAAACTTACCTAATATTGTAAGCACTCAGCCCAAAAAAGACCATATTCATAACTTTGCGGCAATGGTCCTCACTACCGCTGAGAAGAAGGGTTGCAAAATCAATGCAATTTGGATCAGGACTCGGAACATTTTGCCATAAACAGATACTTCTGTGATGAGGTGATTCGTCCGATTCACCCGCATGCCACGATGGTGGTAGCACCATATCGAGCACACGCGCAGGTATATGTTGGGGGCAATTGGGGCGTCAAATGCATGCGTGCGTTAATCCAGCGATGATGGGGGGTGGAAACTGGACAGTATGTACCAACCTAGGACCATGGGATGGATGAACGACTCCTTTGAGAGAGAGAGAGAGCAATTTGCTTTACCCTTGCGCGCCCCCGAGCTGCCGATCGACCACCAGCGTCGCATTCCGCGTCAGAGTCCGGGCGGGTATTTGGGGGACCTCGGAAGCGCCTACGTGCATCTGGCCCCCCCTGATAAATGGGGGTTGGCCTGGTAGAGTGCATCGTGTTGGGCGAGCGTGATTGAGTCAAAGGAACGTGACGAGGAGCTGTAAATGCACAATCCACCTCGAGCATGGGTAAAATACAGAAGTCTTGCTGCTATTATTACTCTTCGCTCGTGTTGTTCCACGTTTGCTCCAGCGTCTGGCGCAAGAGAATGAGCGTCGAGTGTTGTGTAGTATGGGCTGGGTTCCTTCATGCGAGCCATAGCCTAGGTCTGCGGTCGCGAAGGGCCGATTCTGGAATGCGGCCCGACGTCTCGCATCAATAGGACGGACTCATAGCTCAAAGTCTCATCACACATGAGTTCCCCACACCTGTGTACCTTATAGCCAAGCATCGCATTTAGGCGTCGCACCAAGATGCTTGATTTAGTGTCCCGCCCCAGGCACGGGTCTTGTTGATTTAGGTGCTGAGCACACACGGAGATATGTAATTAGTAGTAGTGTTAGTGGTGGCTGATAGGACGAGAAGGCAGAGAGTCCTGCCTGGGGGACACTTCCTTGACCATTCATGCTTCTGCCGTAGCGGACCCCCCCCTCTCTTTCATCTTCTCTCTGTGACTTTCTGAGATGTTGGGATCCTAGCACTCGGCAGTGGGCAGCGAGGGAAGCGGAGGATTCGAAGCGATGAGGGCAAACGGAGCATCACGAATGGATCAATCTCCCCTTCCGCTCCACACCTTCTTTGCAAGGGGTGCGCAATCTCGCCAACCAATGGGTCCTAGTCAAGGGTTGCCGGGGGGTGAAAGCGGCGGCGTGACCGGCACGCACCCAACGAGAGATGTTGATCAGTCAACCGAAGCAAGCAGTTCGGGTTTTCTAAAGTTGGGGGTCGGGCGGGCGGGATACCTACATTACATCCCTAGGTACATTAGGTACCGTGCCTACGTTACTGTGACCTGCCTGCCATAGGTCATGTTCTGTGACGCTACACTACCTTGCGCACCCTTCCTCGTGGGTGGATGCCGGGCAAGCCAGCGGTGCGAATCGCTCCCGCTGAAGAATCGATCCCCCTCACTTCTTACCCTGGCTGCCGGGTCCGTTTAGTGCACATAGCAGGAGAGGGATTTGCAATGCATTACGGTACGTGCTGCCCAGTAATAGTGGTCGTGCGCAAATGTGCGTTTTATAGCCGCATGTAGGACAGACATCATGTACCATCGTCTATACTACTAGTACTTCATATGGTACAATTCCCTGCACTCTGTATTCACGGCATCCACGCTGACTGGGTCAGGTCGTGTGAGATCCCTAGAAGGTGAAGTTTGAAAGTCTGGAGCATGCGCTGAGAAACCCAATTAATCCATGGCGTGTTGGCTACCGGGAAGACCCATCAGCCCGCGGCGCGCGCAGGGTACGTGCATTACAATATTATGTCTCCTACCTACTACAGCTTGCTTGCTTGCTCAGTAACAGCATTCCCAACGAAGCCCCAAAGCCACCGTTGGCTTCGTTTTGTCATGGTGCGTGCGAAGGTGATACATGTCTCTAAATTTGGTTGCTTTTCTCGGGCCTGTCACCGCTTTTCTGGTTCGGGCAACCGTTCTGGCGGCAGGCAATCCCAACATGTACCCGACCTGTCTCCTTTGTAGGCTGGCTTGCTCAATGCCACCCTTCCTGGGCAAAAGACAGGTAATGGCCGGGCCTGCCGACCTCCCCGGGTTTCGCGGCTGGTGATCTACCATGAATTTTATCAAGCACTGAAGAGCAAAGCAAAGTGCTGTATATCGTACCTGCTAATTTGGAACCAACTCATCAGACTCACTAAAAGTAGGTAGCGATGATGGATTGGTTTTCAGGGACCCTGACTACACACACACAAGGACTTACTCAGGCATGTATGTAGGTATGTAAGGTAACGGGCGCGCGGGAAGGCAAACTCTATCTTTGTGAGTTTACGCATAGAGACAATGAAAGGACATGTCCCATGTGATGGTACTTATTGACATTGAAGCACTGACTGATAGGGTCGGCAATGCAGAGGCGAGACATGCAGCTCTAGTGAGATATCTATCATTCCTCGTGGATCTTGTTCAATGCTTGATCATTTTTGTTGGATGAATTATCGATCCCTCCAAGGCATCGGTAGACAGTATACATGTGTGTGTGTATGGAGAAACTGACAAAAAAAAAAAAAAAAAATCAAGATGCCTGCCGACAAAAGCCCAGTGGCATGCCTACCTTACAGTCCGTAGGTAATGTACCTACCCAGCGATGTACATGGATTGGTTCAGCTAGTACTTTCAGACGTGGGGTCCGGCCAGAGTGGTTATCGCGCCTGTTTTTTTATGGGAGCCGGGGGTTCTCGTTGACTTCCGACTACCTGCGAGTTCGGTCCGTCTACCTGCTGTGTACCTTGAATACTACGGAGAAAACGTTTCAAGACTTCCAACGTGGGCGACGAGCTGCCGTGAACTAGAAAGCAATCCGATCTGCTCATTCAAGCAGCGACATGTCCCCAGTTATCGAACGTGTATGAGTATGCAGTATAGTTCGTGCTGTTTAGAGTGTGTATATGTGCGTGTGCGTGCGCGTGTCTAGAAAAAAAAAATAAGAACAACATGTGCGTTTCCACTGGCGTACATCAAATATCAATGAATACCACCTACCTACATACACAAGTATGTGGAAATTTTCCTGGGCTGCGGGATGTTGATCCGAGCAAACTTGTGTGTATGTAATGTATACATTTATCCAACTACACTACAAGCAGACGTACCCATCTGCCCTAGGTAATTTTAGCGATTCGCTATGAATGGACCAGACGGGTAGGCAGGCTCGAGCGGGAACCAGATGCTCTTCGGGCCATGGCTTTACCACTAGATCTTAGGCATATTCACTCTAGTTTACCCTACACATACGGGTAGGTATGGACTAAGGTAGAGGCCACTGACCTCTTCTCATTAGCTGGAGTGCACCGGTCTGGCGTCCTGTGGCATGTAACTCTAGCGCACTAGGAATGCGTGTGGGTGCTGGGGGGTCCCCCTGGACGGGCTTCGACCCCCCCTTTTTGGTCTCTCTCGGCCAGGGCATTGGCTAGCACTATCGGTCCTAGGGTTGGTGGTCTACCCGTCCCCGGAATTCTATCCTAGCGGCCCAGTTTACTGCTAGCTCTACGGTAGCCACGAGCTTGCGGCTTTGCCAGCTCCGTCCATCAAAGGTCCAGTTCCATCTAAGCCAGTCCCAGCTTCCGATGCGCTTAAACTTTGTGTAAATGTATGTAGTCTGGGCTGTTCCCTGCTTCCTGCTACCTGACCTATCTCAACCTACCTGTCTGCCTACTACCTAATAAACATCTTTTCATACTCCTCGAACTTACCGACGAAACTGAACGGCACTTTGTCTGCTCTCAACACACCCAAGATTAGGTCGCACGAGCTATCACCAGCTTCAGCCAACCCCCGAGCGTCTCCCAAAACTGACTGGTTATTACCTACCCACAAAATCGTCGTCATAGGTCCAGACAGGTCATCTTCCAACTCGCGCCCGCGAACCTCTCAGCTCACTCACACTTCCTTTCCGTTCGACGGCTAGTTATCTCGGTTCCAAAGTCTGCCATACTCCAAGACTGCAGTTGAAACATTGATTTACTCCGGTCAGCTTTGCGCTATAATTTCAAGAAGAATTTCGTCTTTAGTAGATCTGCCGCCAAACCCGACTTGTCCAGAATTGTGCCTTATGCCTTGTGCAATTTTTTAAGCCATTCTGCTGTCTACAGGTCTTTGTACGAATAATTGCAGCGTTGTAATGCTGTAGCACGCTACAAATCAAGTGTCTCAGGCTCGCAGCGCTTACTAAAGAAAGGGAGCAAAGAAAGAAAGAGAACGAAGGAAACAAAAATCGGCAGTGGGCGTTGCTGCCATTGCGCATACGGGACAAGGCAAAATCCTTTCGCGGCCCTGCGGCTGGGTACAGGAATACTGGGGGATTTTTTTTTTCTTAAATTTTTCCCCCCCTTGTTTGACAACCTTTAAAGCAGTCACACTGCTGCGCCGCAAGATTCACTTCTACTACTACATACGACTAGATTGCGACGCAGAAAGGCTGGTGCGCTCACCATTTCTTTTCTAATCGATTTTCGTGGGTCTTATACAGACCCAAACCGGCACAATTAGTACTCCAATCCGCATCCAATCCATTCTCTCGCCACCAGATCCTCCAGACACGGATGACACACAAACCGTCTCCTCATACCAGTCGACAAGCAAGAGGAGATTTGACGATTCCTCGACGGCCTCCGATGCGCCTCTAGTCCCGCCTACACCACCGGCTCCGCCAGACAGACACCTATCCTCAGCGACGGATCTCTCCCAAGGGTCAGGTGTAGGGGCTGTGGCGCGCGGATATGGGGACCATGAGATGAAGCCTATACTAGCAGGTCTGGCTTTTGAGAGCAAAAAGGGCCCCAAGATGCGTCCGCCTATGCGCTCCAGCATTGCTTGCCTCCGGTGTCGCAAGTCCAAGATCAAATGCGAGAACAATGGCGGCACGAGCCCATGTGATAGTTGTCTCAAGACTGGCAAGGACTGTGTCTTCAAGCTTCCGGAACCAAACCAGGCGCCTCCCAAGAGAAACGATCCGCCCTCAACAATGAAGCAGGAGAGAGATGGAGGCTCAGACAGGAAGAAGCTCAAGAAAATCGATGAGCTCTCCAAGCTCGACAACGAGAAGGGTACTCTCTTCGCCGACGAGGTTCTCTCCGTTCCTTTTCTCACAGAGGACATCTGGGATCAGGTTCTTGATTTATACAAGCTTCACTTTGCCCCCGAGCTACCCTTTTTGCATTTGCCGACCATGAAGGAGAAGCTGGGCCGCAGGTTTAGGAGCCAACAGCCCGATCCAAATCCAGATTTCAACCTGGTATTACTAGGCATTTTGACGCTGACCGCTAGGTATCATCCAGATCTGGTCAAGTATCTGGCTCATATCTGCAATTCCCAGGGCGGCAACGCAAGGTCCCGGCCCGTCCAGACCCAGGTTGACCCTGCTGCGGCATCTGAATACTATGCGGAAACTCTCACCCGTGCTTTGGGGTCGATGAGGAATGCTATGGGGTCCGCGTCCGTCGAGCGTGTCCAAGCTCTGTTGATGCTTGGGCTATATGAGTGGGGCCAGACGCGGCCAAATACTGGTGGTCTAGGGGCGTGGATGTTCGTTGGTATTGCTGTCAGAATGGCTCACTTCCTTAAGCTTGGCTCCATCGACAGGGAGTTCAGAAAGGTTGGTCAGCATGTTGAACGTCAAAATGGCTCTATCAGCGAATCTCAACTCATCCTGGAACGAGAAGTCTGCCGACGAACGATGTGGAGCTGTTTCATTCTCGATCGAATGCTGGCCTGCGGCAAGGAACGGGTAGCCATTATTGATTCGACCAAGCTCTTGATTCAATTGCCTTGCTCGGAGGATAAGTTTGATCTGGAGATGGACGCCAGCACTGGTTTCCTCAATCCCTCGCGAACCGATCCGCGTGTTACCGATGACAGTGTTCTGAGCCGTTTTGTACACCTCGTAGGGCTCTGGGGGGACATCTCAAGATACAGCGTGGATGGAGGCCGCCTGACTGAGCAGCGACCTCCCTGGGACACGGAGACGAGGTTTTGTCAGCTGCGCGAGCGGCTTTTCGTGTTTGAAGAAAATCTTCCAGGCACATTCACGTTCTCCCGTTCGAATTATTTCAAGCATGAAAATCACCAGGCCTCAAGCGTCTACGTCCTGCTTCATATGCTCAGGAATGTGTGTATCATTATGCTACATAGAGAGTAAGACCACATGATCCCAGCTGGGGTGCCACCTCTGGCCACAGGGTGTCACCTACATCCTTTATGGATTCGTAAGATTTGCTAACTTGACGACAGATACATTCCCTTTGTGCCCATACGTTGCAAGGGACCAGAAGGTCCACTTGACAACCCTGTATTCCCCAAGGAGCAGACGCCGGATGGCTTCTGGCTTGATAGCGCGGAACAGGTTTTCAAGGCAGCCCGAGAGATCATAGACTTGATTGAAATTTGCCAAAAGAAGGACAAACTCCCGCAATCGACTATTGTCATGTTCGCTATATGGACTGCAGCATTTGTGGTTCTGTATGCCATCCATTTTGAGCAAATGGATGTGCAAGAACACGTTCTCAGCCACAAGTGGAACGAGCCTCACGAGGGCGAGAGGGATGTGGACATATTTCGATACGGTCCCCTAGGTCTGACCTATACTACGCTTACCAAGATGTCGGTGTGTCTGAGCATGGCAAGCACTTACATTACGGTTTTGCAGAAGATGGACGCGTATTTCATCAAGATCAAGCGCGACTATGAGGTTCATGTGGACCATAATCGCGCACTGAGCGAGAAGACAAGTCTGGGCGTCCGGCACGGTGGTAAAGGTGGAGGCCTCGAAGAGTACAAGCGCATGGCGCTCCTCAAAGATTTCGGTCATCTGGAGCCTTCGGATATGTCAAGCATGGAGGATCGGTCCAGGGCCAGCACGCTTGATCGTGCCTCACCCGTCGACAGCCGTCTGCCTTCATTCAGCCGGGTTCCAACGCCAAGGTCGGGCCCATCAACTTTCACTGCCATCAATCATGCATCCGGTCCTTATGGCGACACCAATGGTGCACAAAATGGCTCTGGAGCACAGCAAGACACGTGGAGAGGTGAAAGCAATACCTTGCGGCCCATACAATCTTATGCCTCCTCAGCCGTGGCCATGCTTGGCCCTGACAATGCTACAGGATCACCATCCACAAAAGACGATCCCAGCGAGTTTGAATTACATTCCGAGGAACGGAAACGTTTCAATGTAACCAACGACCTCGGCATCTTGACACAAAACAATGATCCATGGATAGATGGGCAGTTACCCTTTTTCGACCTGTCCGCCGACGCATTTGGTGGCATCGCGGCCCACTTTGGAGACGCATATTAGTAGATATTTCCTTCAACAGCATTAGCATTTGCAGCAGCAGCGGGGACTTTGCCCGGCGTAATTGGAGTTGGCCAAAAGAGCAAAAGCTGTCATTTGTAACGCAGCACATGAATTTTTTTTTTTTTTTTTTTGATTCTCATTTTTCTCCCCTTCTCATATTTGTCGCTGCCCGTCTTCGTACGGTCTATGTGTGAGGAGAATTGGACTCCACGAACATGTGGCCGGAGTCTGTAATATTGAGATTATCCGAGGCCATGTTAAACTCTTGGTCAATTCGGCAAAGTTGTGAGCATCCGTTCTGTGCTCAGCAGGGGTTTGGGGGTCGAGGAGATTTGCTCCCCTAAACTCAAAACACAGTTCAATAGAAACAAACCAAAGTTACCCTGCCATACAATCTCTGACTTTTGTTCTGTGATTTGAATGTCCTTTTTTTTTCCTGACACGTAGTCAATTGTAGCCAGTCCAAGTGCTGCACTTACTAAGGTAGGCGAATGCATATATAGTAGCCCATTACGGCGATATGGCTCACCTGGTAATAGCATGCATGAGAACGAACCAATATTCCTTTTACAGCAAACACACTCATCAAGTTTTATCTGTCTTTTTTTTTTTATTCTGCTTCTAGCATACGTTTTACATTTGTTGGGTATCTCCAGAAGCATGTCCAGTGAAGAATTTCGGGCCTGTCACCTAACTTATATAAGCAAATCGGCACCAGAGAAACTATCCTTTTCCTCCTTTCGCTCAGTAGTACTAGCAGTAGCAGTAGCAGCATTATCATTGGCACTCAGGCCCAAGAACAAAAACCAAATCCCTTTCTTCCGCTCCCCCCTTCCTTTGCAATCGCAATTCATTGAAATATGAGATGCAGTCTTTTTGCAGATCTCTCTAATTCCCTTTGCCCCGTGGACGCCAATTTTAAGACCAGAAACGCCGTAATCGTTACAACCAGCATACCCTGGGAAGCAATGGAATACTGTCAGAGCCTCAATCGATATGCCGCTCATCGGCTATCTTGGCTGCAAAGCGGTAGACCATTCTTTTTCCAAGGTATCTAGAATTCAAAATCTGAACAAATACGCGATGGCAAAAAGATTAGCCAAGCATAGAGTGGCTATTGACAGCCTTGGGGCCAAGCTCGCTATTTGATGTCAGTACTTGCTTTTTTTCCCCCAGGTCAATCATCTGAGAGGTGACTTACTTGTAATCAACACGGTTGAGACTCATGCCACGCTGAGCTTCTTGAGTCGAAACATCCAAGTTATGAATGCAATAGGCAAGGCGTGCTGCAATAAGGGAACCCAAGAACATAGCCTCCTCGAAGCCGTTCTTAGTCCACTCAGCTAGGTAAGTCGGCAAAGTGGCAAGCTTGATGCTGGTGGGCGTCTGGGCGTGCGAGTGGCGGCTAGGGCCTGCATCACCAGCGGAGGAACCCGGAGCTTGAACGGAGCCCGGCACACCCATCGAGGCGGTTGTAGCAGCCTGCAAGAGTGGATTGACGGAGCTCGATCCGGGGAGAGGAAGTTGGCCAGACGGCAGCTGACCAGTGAACGAGCCAGTGGGAGTCTGTGAGCCGGTGCCGGTGGGAGTTGCCATGTTGGAGGGTAGCTCCGATGTAAAAATGGTGGCACTACTAGGTGAAATCAGATGGCGAGCGTGCAACGTCTGCATGATGTTCTCCTTTAGGCCCCTCAGGCGACTACCATTGCCGACGAAAACAAGGTTATCCCAACAGCCGGATCTCTGGTAGATGTCATCTATGCTCTGGATTGTGCGATAGATGGTTGTGGTGATGCGGTCAATCTCATCTCGATCTGCAAACAAAAATCGCTCCAAACCAATCTCAAAGTCCTGGCGAACACGTCGGGTTCTACGCTCAGTTATAGGAAGATTGGGTGCCTCTGCGGCGAACGGCAACTCAGCGGTTGCATCACTGATGACGGGAGCCTCCTTGGATTCCTCTCCGCCGGGGGCGGCATCCGTAGCAGAAGCTTCTCCGTTGGCAGGATTTTCAGACGTGGGCTTTGATGCTCCATTAGCCGCAGACGTGTCAACATCCTCGTGGACTAACTCTTCGTAATGGAAAGTAGCAAACTTTCGCTTCGAGTTGGGAAGGCGGACTGCCTTGGCAGGCTCGGGCTCTTGACCCTTGCCCTTCTTGCCACGGAGTGCCTTCTCCTTCTCCTTCTCTTTCTCCTTCTTGGCAAGGAACTCTCGAGTATTACCGCTGGTAACGATATTAGCCACATCGAGGACTCCCTCATCGCCAGTCTTATCCTCGGCACCCGCCTCATCCTCGGCACCGATTTGAGGGGCCGGCTTGGGTGGCTCGTTAATCTTGAGAGCATCCACGGCAGGAAGCTGACTACTTGGTGCGCTAGTTTCCGTGGGGAGCTCCATGAGCTCGTCGAGATCTCCAGCGTAGGGGAGGACCTCGCAAAGTGGGCTCTTCTTGAGCTGCTCGGCCATGTTGTAGTTGAAACTGCTGTTCTTGAGGAGCGCATGCAGCTTTTGAGTAAAAACCTCGCCACCCGAGATCTCGCGCTGGGGATTGGGGAAGCCGAGCGTCTTGCTGCCGACAATCATATTGTCATACAAGCAGGTAACGTCGACCTTTTCAAAGCCAATGTCGACAACAGTCATGGTGGGCCACTTGATGCCGTACTGGGCAGCAACAGCGCTGTGCAACATGCAGAGAGCCGGGGTCTTAGTCTTCTCAAAGATGTATCGAGCAATGTTCTCGGTGTCCGGGCGGGTCCATTGGGGCGAAGCCATGAGGACAATGGGAGTGTTGTGGTACGTGGTCGTCAGCAGGCTGTGGACATGATCGAGGAAAGCCAAGAAAGCCGCCATGTTGACAATGCGGCCGCCCACAATGGGATAGATGGCGCCCTCGATCGAGTCTCTATCCTCGACGTATTCATAGTCATCCTCGTCCGAAGGCTTGGTGTCATCCCCGCCATTGGCGGCGGTAGCCTTCTTGCGCTTATAAGTGTAGTATGGCATGAACTCGCCAGTATCCGGATCCTTGAACATGCGCGTGGGGATGCGATTAGCAGGCGGGGTGAGCTCGGCGCAACCCAGCTGAGCCATGGTGGTCTGGCTGCCAGGGCAGATGATGAGCACCTGCTCCTCGCGCCACTTGCCCTGTTGACTCGACATGATGGAAACGTCTTGATCGTGATTGAAAAATTCAACGCTGTCCCAGTCAAGGTTTAGAGCAGTAAGGTCAATGTGACTAAGGTCAAGCTGGGAAAGATCGCAATTGAGCAGATCCCAGTACGACTCAAACGGTGGGTTGTTGGCGTTGGGGTGGTCGTTTGCGCTCGATTGCTCGTCGAAGAAGCTCGAGGACCTAAGCACGTCTCTGCGAACAGCTCGCTGCTGGCGCGGGGAGTTTGTATCGCGCGCTGGGGAATCAGGCACGGAGGAGGAAAGGGAATGTTGGCCCTCAAAGGAAGGAAGTGGAGAATTATCCTCCTCGGTTTCCTCGTCGCTCTCAAAATAGTCGGCGGAGGATGAATTGTGACCCAGAAACCAAGGATTCTGTAAGTTCCGGACTTCTCGAGACAGGCGCGTGCGCTCAGAGGCCGAGTCGTTACGCGGAGTGGTGGGTTCGCGCTGCTGCTGCTGCTGCTGCTGCTGGTCTAGGCTGGTGCTACGGTCAGTGTGGCTGCCCGGCTCTGTGGTCCGGCGGGTGCGAGTGTCACTGGATTATTTATTAGTCCGAAAAGATCCGCGTTTGAAGAATAAATTTTGTGGCAAGAAATATTTGATGCACTTATGCGAGGAGTAGTCAAAAGTGGAGAGCTCTGTTCTACCGGGGCTTATCTCACTTACATGGATAGCTGAGAAGGCCGGATTTCTGCAACGGCTTGAGCCTGCGGCTCTCTTCGGGTGCCATCTTTGCGAGTGTGACGGCCAAAGGGCCGGGGAGTGCCTCGGGGCCAAGGCATGTTTGCGGCGACACGAGATGTGATCGCCGAGAGGCCAGGCCGATGGATAAATCGAGCCGCCAGCAGTGCCAGTAGTTGGAATGGCGAGATTATTCTTGAGAGACTGTCGGCGCCCACGAATCAAGAACAAGAAAAAAAAAATCAATAGGGTATGACTTCAACGCGTGAATTCAAGCCAGAGATGTTGTGTGAATGTGGAAACAAGAAGCTTCAGCAGCGGCGATGAGGTTGGCTGCAAAATAGGTAGACAACGACAAACGGAGTTCACAAGCTGTGCCAGGTGCACCAGCGCAGACACGTTGACGCGTCAAGGCGGAGGGAACTCTCTTGAATAAAATTTCTTCAAATCAGCAAGACCGTGACAGGCCGTGCAAGCCAGTGACGGAGGCGTTTGCACCACCAAGCCAGCCAGCTGACCGACCAGACAGGTCCCCCAACATGGCTTCCAAGCAATATCTATCTCTCTCTGTCGTCCCAGTAACAGCACCCCTCTTCCCAGCCTTTTCCCCGTCCATCAGTGCCAGTACTGAGGCGATGTAACTCCCAAAATGCTTCGTACTCGTCTTCTTCTTCGTCTAAATATATACAATGAATTATCTAATAGATCTCCAAAGGGGGGGTATTTGTCTGGGCTCACACGGAACCAAATGCCACTTCTCATATTTCCTCGTAAAAACACCCAAGTGAGCGCAGTTTGCAATGACCGACCGACCAACCTGTACTTCCCACCATCTCACAGGTACCCAGGTTCCAACGGTGCGAAAATAATGCTGCCGTTCTCCAAAAAAAAAAAACGCCGCGCCAATGTTGATATCATGATAGAATGAAGGTAAGATGAATAATTACAAGGGAATATGGTTAAGCGGTGGTCTCTCCGCTCACCGTGTTGTTGGTGGATTTGGCCTCGATTGCTTGCTTCTTCTCCTCGGCCTCTAGGGCGTGAGAGATTTCGGTGGTGGTTGGCTTCTGTGCCTCTGAAGCTACCACTGGTTGTGTAAAATAGTCAACGGTTTCTTCTGCGTCTGTTGCATCGGTCTTCTCCTCAGTGACGGGTACTGCTGCTTCGTCCATGGAATCACGAGCAGATGTTTCAAAAGACTCGCCGGCCTTGGGGGTGGAAACATCATCAGCCTGCAGTGGGATCTCGAATTCGTTTCTGAGGGGGCTGCTGATCATGCTCACATCCCCAAACTCGGATTTGCTGGTGCGGGACATGCGAGCTGGACTTCGCATGGGCAGCGGGGGTGGGACTCGGCGGGGGATGTTGACCACAGCACCCTTCATCTGTACGACCTGAGATGCGAGCATACGCGGAGGCTGTACGGTTGCAACCTCATAAACAATAGGTTCCTCAGCATCCTCAAACTCGTCATCGTCATCCGACAAATCGTCCGAGATTTCTGATTCGTTTTGGTCAAAATCATCATCCTCATCATCGGCGTCAAGCTCGGGTTCGCTCTCTGAAATTGTCTTTGGGCTAGCTGTCTGTTCAATCTCAATATCGAGGGCCTTGTCGTCATTTGTCTCGGTTGGCAAATCTTCGTCGAGGTCCGGGAACGCGGTCAATTTGCGAATGGCACTAATGTCAATTTGCGTGTAGTCAACTTCTTCGGGCTGCTTGACTTCTTCCTCCTCCTCTGGCGACTCTTCAATGGATGGCTGATAACCGGCTTCGCTCTGTCCTGGGCTGGGCGTCGTGGCAGCCGTGTTGACATCGGTTTGCGTACCCGCCTCGGTAACATGGCTGCGCTCCGTCTTGTTGGACATGTAACTTCCCCTGTTGCTCCTTGTCAAGTATGTGTCCATGCTCTGTCGGTTGTACTTTGGGAAGGCTGGACTGGCGGGGCTCGGGCAAAAGTCGAATTGGCTGCTATCAGGTCGCAGCCGTGTTCCCGCCTCTCGAATCTCCGAACCAGCCAGACCCAGGGCCAAAACACCATAGGGATCAGGATCTTCCGGATCTGGGATGCCGAATATGGGGCTCGGAGCGCCACTATGGGATGGGTCGATACTTGCATCTCCTGGGGTCGGTTGGTTTGCCAGCTGTTCCACCAGGTTTGCATCATAGTCGTTTCTACCCTCTGCAAATTTGAGCACCTCATGGAGTGGCCTCAATTGCGGCAGGCTCTGGTTGACATCTCCGGCAAGGATCTTGGGAACACTAAAGCTGCAGCCGTAGAAGCGCTCATTCTCATCGGCCCTTTCATTCAGTACCGTCCCGTCCATTTTGGTGTCGGTGGATAGCCCTTTTGACTTGACATAGGTAAAGACGGTATCGCTCAAGTCGGCCCATTTGAATTCGTTCTCCAAAAGCCCCAGCGAGACGACCGGGCCGCTCGTCATTTGCACATCCGTGCCAAGAGTCAAGGCTGCCCTGCCAAAAGTTTCCAGCGTAGTGAAGCTGTTGATGACGATGACACAGTCGCAAATGTCGACGCCGAGCACGAAGCCGAGGCTCGCGGTCTGCAACGTCAGTCCCGATGGCGGCGACCAAGTTCCATCTGTTTTCCGGGCCAGCAGAATACCACTACCTCCTGATCCCGACGACCACAGACCGGATCGCATGGAAGTAAAGACGGCCAAGCCGACTGCATTTTGTATTACCCTCGGAGGGATCTTTTTTAATACTTTACGTGTTGATGTGCCACTGGCAGTGGTCGTAGGGCTGGACGGACGATCGTCGGTGACAAGGTAACCATCACCTATTGCGGATCGTGTTAGCGGCCTGCACGGCAGCAAGGGCAGAGCAGAGAAGAGGGTCAACAAGACTTTGTGAGACCCAGGCGGATTCTAGGAGGGGAACAATTGGGGCAAGTCAATCAGTCCAACGTACGGCAGAAGGATATCAAGATGCGAGCGGCTCTCTCGCATTCCCTGTCGAGAGTTGTTGGCGCATACAACTCCCTCCCAGTCTTTGACGATGCCGTGCTCAATCTGTTGCCAGAGGACGGGATTCGATCAGCCCATCCGCGGACCTTGTCCAAACTGGTTTTCCCACTGGAGCCTGCGCTATTCCTGCTGCGATCCCATGATGGGAGCAAGGCGGACACCCGCTGCATATTATTGCAGAAAGCAGGTCTACCACCTGACGAGTACAGCTTCAATCATTCATATGAAAATAAGAGTGTGAGGAGAGGAACGAGAAGGGAAGAGGAGGGAAAAAAAGGTTGTCTTGGTCGATCCCAAACCGATGAAATGACGGAACGAGTAATCGGTGGAAGTGTCCCCCGGGGAATACCCAACTGGCATGTAAGTAAAGCAAGCAACAAGACTGGATTGTCTGTTTGTCTTTTTGGGAGGGCCCCGAAGCCGAGAAGTAGAAACCGGCTTACACTGGGAATGGAGATTCCAACAAGATTGGAGGGGATGGGGGGCGCGGCCGATGATTAAAAGCGGAGAGTTTTTTTCTGCTTGGGAATGCTGCTGCCAGCCTTGGGGGAAGACCAGGACCAGGGACCAGGGATCAAATCAGGACCAGAGTTAAGGTACCGACAGAGACCAGAACAGACCACCAGTGACGTTTTGGACCCGAGCCAACCACTAAAG
This sequence comes from Pestalotiopsis fici W106-1, assembly GCF_000516985.1. NCBI lineage: Eukaryota > Fungi > Ascomycota > Sordariomycetes > Amphisphaeriales > Sporocadaceae > Pestalotiopsis > Pestalotiopsis fici. The sequence goes on along the minus strand of NW_006917093.1, from coordinate 4,966,700 downwards.
TAGGTACCTCAGTGCTGGGTAATGTAAATGTACGAAGTACCTACTTGACTTCGCTCTCTCTTCTCTCTCTTTCGCTGAGTTATCCCAACGTCCCCGGCAGGCGACCAGTCAAGTAAAAGTAAGTAATTAGGCCCCTGCGGCAATGTTACCTTGAAAGGCGCAACGAGAGACGCAATGCAGTGTGGCTGGCTCTCTTTCTTTCAGCAAGCTCTCAAGGCTTCCGCAAGTTTAGCACATGCAGAACCCACATATGACACCGGAGAGTGCCAGTATGGTGGTGTGTATGATGCAGTGCTGCCGCCGAGGGGATGGGGCCAGGGGGTGGTGTAATTGGGTATGATGAGCAACAAGAAACTAGGTAGGGGAAGGGGAGGGGAAAGAGGAAGAAGAAAAAAAAGGGACGGATCGGATACCGCTGCCAATGGAGGGCCAAGCAGCAGTAGCAGCAGGACAGGCGGGTCCAAAAGCAAGATGGTGTGTAGATACTGTAGTAAAAGTCTTGTGCTGCTGCTACTGTAATAAGCTGCTTCTGCTGGCTGCAGTGATCAAGTCTGCAGACCTCTCTCCTCGGATAGGATGGGATGTGATGGATGGATGGGACGGTTGTTGTTGTAGTGTAGTACTTCCTAGTGCTTGTACCCCAGTGTAGGTACGAAGGCTTTGAGCCCGAGCTATGGGGCTCTAATTGAAGAGAAAAGAAAAAGAAAAGAAAGAAAGAGAGCCAAGATATTTGGTCCCCAATCCAGGCACGAAAGCCCTAGAATTAAGGTACGGGCTGATCAAACGTGCAAAAGAATCGCTTTAGGAATAACGGGGTCTCCAGTCCTTTGGTATCCTACTCGTCTCTCTCTCTTCCTCCTTGGCGTACTTGTCAGCCAAACCAGTACTTTTCCAGACTTGTCGTTTCTTGAAATGCCGGGGCCAAGATAACAGCAAGAAAAACGAACAATGTCTGGAAATTGCAAGTGATTTGAGCTTGCCGGCGGCGTAATGCGGGGGGCCGAAATGTGCCTGTGCAAATCTGACCGGGCTCGATTGTGGTAGGCTAGTTCGGGCTGAGATGGCGCACGGCGAGGAGGGGGCGCGACTCTTTCGAGATGAACTTGTGTCAGATAGAGATCCAGGAACGCCCGTGGCCGAGTGCAGATGAAGTGAAAAAGCAATATACTGCTGCTGCTGTTGTTGTTGCTGTTGCTGTTGCTGTTGCTGCTGCTTCGGCTGCTTCTTTTGATTGACCCTCCCGCGGGTTTGCACAACTATGTTTGCTTGTGTTAATGAGGAGTGAGAGGATTGATTACTCGAGAGAAGACGAGATCACTGTCAAAGATAGAGAGACAGAGAAGGAGAAAAAAAACGGATGAGCCCCCATGTCTAGCAGGGCTGTCAATTCTCTATATTCGTCACCGTCTTGAAATTCTACCAACGTTTTGTATTACTATAACTTACACTTCACCAGCGCGGGTACAAAATACTCGGAAGCTTTGCACCTAGTCGATATCATCCAGGATGTCCCATGAAGCTGGGAAAACTGCCAACTTATTGCTCCACCATAGAAGGGCCTCTTTTTTTTTTTTTTTTTCCCTTTTTTTTTTTTTCAGGCAAAGCACGCGCCCATTGTCTATCGATGCTTGGAGCACGGCCAACAGAAGCTGTCATCATTGCCGCCGCCTCCGGTTGGCCAGCAGTCCAGTCGGTCAATTTTGTGTGATCTCATGATGCTCTTCTCCGGTACGCCGGGTAGGTGTTAGTATTTCCCATTTCGCTGCTCCTGGCAAGTGTTTCGTCGTCGAGATCCACTTTCAATCAGTCCCGTCTAGTGTATCATTTGCCCTGTGTAAGTCGAGTACAAAATCCACCTCTTATTTCTGCATTCCATCTTGGATTCATACATGACCAGATTTGTACATATGCTCAATACCGAACCTTATTAAAAATAATAAAAAAATATAAAAATAAAATAAACCCCCTCTGCCGCCCTGCCTTTATCTGTTTCCCCCATCTCCCTCTCGCCGTGCATGAAAGCTTGGCACGTACTGTTCGGGGCTTGCTCACGATAGTTCGCAGGACTAGCCAAGTTGCTGCCAGATGAACGCCTGACGCATGGACACTTGCAGCAGCAGCAGCAGCAGCACAGGGAAAGAGGCGCCTGCCGAGAGGCGGGTGGGACGGCGGGTGCATCGTCTTTGAACGACGCGTTCTACTGTCTAGCTCAGACGTGGGGAAAGTTGGGTAATGTGCAAAAGTATCCTCATTACATATGTAGAATGTTAGGCAAGTCTCGGTCTTTTTTGGAAGCATTGTTCACAGGTGCAGTTGGTAAAACTTAGTATTCTACTGCGTATACTATGTGGGTTATGTGTTGGGCTGGTGCGTAACGCAGGACGAGGTGATGTGCGTCTCCCATGAATCCTGATCCCGGCACTTCACTCCAGAATCTCAGATGGCATGGGGATCCAAAAGGTTCGAGACCGGGCCCAGCAGAGCTGAATGTGATCGTCAACCTGGGGAGATCATTCCACGTTGGCAAAAGAAAACCAGAACGGACCAGACCAGACCCCTCGACCCATTGTAAAGGAATGAAAGCTTTTTTGCTCAACGTGCTTTGCCAGGTCCGTGGCTGATGGTTGAAGCCAAGTCAAATCAAGCCGCCAAAGCCAATTCATTGGTGGTGGCACATGTTTACATACATTGGTGGGCACGTAGCTATCTGAGACAGTACTCTCAACATGTTCCGCGCCGGGTCGAGTCTGATTGGTTTCCTCCTCCCAATACAGGTCTTCTTTACCGGTGCTACATTACTCGTCCCATTTCCCAATTGGCTTGAGATGTGTCTTTTTTTTTTTTTTGGTCCTTTCTTCTTTTCACGAAGCTGTAATAATCAGACGATGCCCATCAGACTGCTGACGTTGCCGGGCTTATTATCATCATGCAGCAGCAACGCACCCATACATATACATACATCAATGGGCTCTCTGAATTGCCAGGATATGTGCAGTAAACTCTACCCGGCGGCTCCTTGCTTGGCCCTGAGCCGGATCATCTGGGTACATTAGTTAAAAAAAAAAAAAAATTAGTGCAAGTACTACACATCTTCCTAGGTGGTAGATCCCGCCCCCCGAACGTCCATTTTAGACTGTCTCTTTTTCTCTGTATTATGTTGTGTACCTGCTCTAGGGGCCATTTCCGCGGGGTCCCCAAGAGGATTTCTGCCCAACAAACAAGAGGTAGGTAGGAAGGGAGGGAAAGGATGAAAGAGAAACACTGAATTGCCTCCTAGTAAGGCCATCGGCTGGGCCGTACCGGAAATAGCGACTGCCTTTTAGTCTGTTCTTGTATTTGTATAGTGGGCACAATTGGTTGGTTACAAGATTCGTTCTTTTTACTAGGCGAGTGGAGTGATTGTGAGTGAGCTGTTCAGTCTTTGACGCATACTGTAATACTGAACATTGACACCCAATGGATCTCGTTTCGCTGCCCGTTGCAGGAAATTAAAAGACATTTGGGGGTTTGGGAGAGGGAAAAAAAAAAAAGACCCCTGGCACTATGGAATAGTCGCAGATAATGTCTTGAATGTTTTGTTCTTCTTCTCTCTCCCCCATCTGAGATGAGATCCGCGAGTAAGACACGGTGCATAAGGTTCACAAGGTTGACGGCCGCGCCGGTGAAAACAACGCGTCTTTTTATCAAAGTTCTTTTTTTTTTTTTTTTTTTTTTTGGCCTTTCCTCTATATGACTGATATGATAGGTAAGGAATCCAATGAAACTCGCTCCTTTGGATAATGAACAATGCCATGGCTCGCAAAAAGATAATGCTGCATTTATTTCTACAAAATTCCGAGAGAGAAAGTGGAAAGATGTTCCATGAATGACCAGCGGGCAATGCCAACGCCACCGATGTAATGCACTCCAGCTTTCCAAGCTGCTAATTAATGTAACGGGTGGGGTTCGTATACCATAGTGCGTAGCTGGTAGGTACTGGACTGGATCGAGTCGGACACGAACGAACGGCCGCCAGCCTTAAGAAAGAGAGCGAACAGGACCCTGGATTTGGATTGGCTGTGCCAACCACCACCCCCTGGTGCTTTCTTAGTCTCGAGTCTGAAGGTTTTCCTTCAATGCTTGCATATGGAGCAAAAGCATGCCTCGACTGATATTTGACTTCTCTCAAACGTTAAAAAGAAAACGACACTTCCTTGGGTCTTTTGCTCCATATGCAAGCATTGAAGGTAGCCGCCGCCGCCGCCGCCTGCCGTTGTCCGTATAACAGCATGGTCTCACACGTGAAAATTATTACAACTCCTTCTTTAAGCCTCCGATGGGACCTACGCCCGAAATGACATCGCGCGCTTGCTTATTGCCTTTGAGCTGATCTGCAATCGAGGGGGGAAAAAACAGCCCGATTATTAGCTAGCAATTCTCTTTATTTCGTTTAACGAATACAGCACTTTTGAAGGTTCCTGCATCGGGAAGTTCTCTTTGGAGATCACAGGGAAATGGAACGTGAAAGGGGCCTGCGGCTGCTTACCGTCGACAAAGTCCTCGCCGGCCTTGAGCCCTTGGGCTTGGTACTTCTCCTTCTCGGCTTCAGCCTTAGCCTTGAACATCATGACACTGCAAATCGGAGATTTTCAATTAGTACCCAATATTGCCAATGTCAGAAACTAGTAGATGGACGAGTGACAAGCCACTGTAAGTTGTAACAATTACAGTAGTCTAGTCCATGTGAGGCGTACCCAATCTTTTCAATCAGCGGGTCAAACATGCCCTGCTCGTAAGCAACATAGCCACCGGCCAAGATGGTGCAAACTATGACTAGAGAAACGAGGACGGATTGCCAGGCTTCCATTGTGGATTGTTGTTGTTGTTGTGTGAGGCGACAAGAAGCAGGGGGCTTCTGTGATGATTTTATGTGTTGAGGGGGTTTAAGTGTAGATTGGGTTGATTGATTGATTATAGTCACGACAAAAATTGCACATTGCAGAGGATCCAAGGTTATATAATTGCTTCGATACAGTCTTCATTCTCTGAATGTATTGCTGCTGCTGCTCGCTTATCTGATATCATCCGTCGCAACCAATCCTGTTTCCTGGCTCAAAAGCTGTGCCATGTAGCCGAGTTCACGCGCTGTGACGATGGTTTTTGCCACTTCGTGCGCTACTAACCTGATTTCTGACCGGTAATGCACCTTTTGGAGTGCGTACACAAACCAGCTTTCCCCACGCACTAAAGTGCTGTGTTCCAAGAAATAGAGCAACAATGACATAGGAAAACAACCTCATTTTCGTAACCGTTGCAGTTATTAATTACATACTATCGTACTATCCCAAACATATCATCCAATGTGTGTGTGTGTGTATATGTAGCTGCGAATTGAGGTGATGCTCCATCCCAAAGAAACGCCAGAAGCCATTCCAGTAAATGCTGTTTCGTCATCGGCGTGTGCCTCGACAATCTATACGTGTAGAAAAAGCAGGAGAAAAAAAAAGGCCAAGAAATGCAAAAATATGCGCCGTAAATGCAACTCCCTTTTAGTTGTTGTTCTGTTGACCGAACATGTTCCCAGGATATGGTCGGCCTGCCGTAAGGAACTGTTCAAAGGGAAGGCAGCTAATAGTCTCACGGGATGAGTGCACCCAGCTTGGCCGGGGCACCTCCTCCCAGTCCTCGTTTGTCAGAGGATAGAAGTTGTATGTTTCGTACTGTCCTTCGCACTCAAAGATGCCCTCGAGATGCACACGCTCGAGTTTTGTAAGCTGAGACCGTAGCCCCACGAAGAGTGACTTCAGCGTTCCTTCACGCAGATGCATGCCGCCGAGTGACGCTTGATAGGGTTTGGCCAGTCCACGGCCGCCTAGGCGCAGACGCTGCAGGGTCGCGCGATGCTGTGAGATGAAAGTCTTGAGATCTCGCTCCTCACAGGACATGCCCACCAGGGTCAAATCCTCCAATTCCGGAAAGACAAACCCATTGAGCATTTCCCTAAAGTTGATGGCAAATTTCGAATCCGGGCTCGAGTATGGGTGAAATGCAACCCTCAGGGTGCGGGCATTTGCCGCCTGCTGCAAGACAAACCCAAGGCCATTCACGGCCTTCATGGCAGCTGCAGGCCCTTGCAATCCAGACGGGTCCAGCGTCAGGTCGAACCGAGAGAGGCTCTTGAACGAGCGTGAGTGTGTGAACCAGTGTCTCCGGTGGACGGGCGTTTTCAGCATCTCCAAGGGAAACCAGTCAATGGATAGCGAGGTCAGTGGCAGCCCGTTCAAGGCTGCGACGATGGCGTTGAGGTTCTCGTATGCGGTGGCGCGGTTCATCCTTCGGCAGCTCGGCACACCGTAGACGTCGCGCAGAACGGCATTGTCGACGGGACACTCGGTGAAGGTAACAGACACTGACTTCAGATTGGGAAGGGCGGCGAGCGCTTCTCGCAGGTCGTCGGCCCTCGTATGGAACTGGGCCAGTTTCTTCCGGTTCTCGGCAATCTTTGGATATTCATTCCAGGCACTGCTCAGGGTTAGTTGACGGTCTTCCGGTAATTGGATAAAGTGTTGCAACCATGCGGCGTGTCTCGCGTCATAATCGTCGACGTCAGAGAGATTGATGACAATCGAGTCAATGCTGCCCCTCAGCTGCGGGTGCAGGGCAATATTGCGCAGGCGGTCGACATCATCCCGGTAGGCAAGGACAGTGAAGCGCGGCGACAGCATATACTCGTAACCGACATTGGCCAGGGTCCTGTTGGCCTCGCGCAGATGCCTGGCGGATTGCCGGTCACAGTAGCCAAAGATGAGCCTCAAAAGCTCAACGGGTAAGGCGTCCATCGAAAAGGTTGGCGGTAGCCCGAGCAGCAAGGTCCCGTAGACGAAACGGGTTCTGGGCGGGCTGCGATATAGTCGTCCGTCCGAAAATGGAGTCGGTCCGGGCGGAAGGTAGTATTAAGTAGATCCGACCGCGAGGGAAGTAGTACAAGTGGAGGAGAGGCAGCCCCAAGAGAACAAACAAATACCCTTTTTCGCGGATCCTTCCCTCTTTACTTATGTGCAATAGAAACAATAGAATAAACACGGAACAAACCACCACAGAAACAAGTCTTCGTCGTCGTCGTCACCTGAGAGGATCCCGTCAGCTCAGAATCAGATTTCAAGCGAGGAGTGAGGCAGGCAAGAGTGGCGGGCTGATGAGGTCGGTATATGTACTTTGGGCCATTGAGACTTTTTTTTTTCTTTTTTTTTCCGACTTGGGTGTCTACTAATAATAATACTATTGCTACATACCTTACAACAGACTACTACTACCTGGACAGGACGCACCGACAACAGCAACGACAACAACGAAGACGAGGGCGGCGGGTGATCCGATGGGCACCAGACGCAAGACGGTGGATGCCTTGTCCGTGATTGTCATTGGAGAGCCGAATGACTGGTTTTAGGTGCTGCCGTGAGGTAAGCTCGAGATTGGCCGTGCAGTTGGGAGATGCATCAGCAATGCTCGTTCTGCAACGAGCCTGTGCGAGCCAAAGGCAAAACGACCAAGTATCGGTGAGAGTGAGACACGCATGGGGCTTGATCTTGCTTGGCTGGGATCGATCCAGGCGCCGGCAGGGGTCCGTCCGCCTTTGCTTTGCTCAAGAAGCAACGAAAACGCACGGAAGAATTGGAAGAAATGGAGAAAAGGGAAAGAAAAAAAAATTTAAAGAGAGAGAAAGAGGCCCAACCAGCACCCAGCAGGATGGGGAAACATGCAGTTCGAGATTGGCGGAGAGGGGGGAAGCGGTCAAGCGGTAAGTCCAAGGTAGCGTAAAGAGGGTGCATGGCAACCTTGAAGGTACCTTACTTGGACTGTCTTTTTTAGGGCATGTAGGTATCCTGGGGACTGGCACACTTGGGAATGTTAGTGTAGTTAGTATGTACTTTTTAGTTGGTGGCATCAGTGGGTAGCGCAAGCCAAGGCCCCAAGGACAATTAGCTGCAAAGGAAATGTGTAAGATATCTCAAGGCTAAGGTTACAGTCCATGTAATGCCTCCAACACCCACGTTGAATGTATGAATAATGTACGTACATGAGTTCATACATGAAGTTTTCTAAATTTGTCCAAATGCGAGAACCGACGTGGACTCCAGAGTCTATCCAGCCACATGCAACCAGTCACTTCAGAGTTGGGCAGAGAGAGGCAAGGGAGAGTCTATGTTCACGTGGTAAGGTACGTGTAAATTTGTGATAAGATCATTGCCCGTTACCAGGAAGGAAGCCATGTACTTCTCAAACTAAGTACTCGAATGGCATGTGGGCTGGCATTGCTCAATGTTTTCCATTCATCCTGTTCCCCCCCTGGTCAACGAGGCTGCAATTTGCAATGTTTGTTGTCAACTAACTTACGTACACACGAGACAAGGTGGTAAGCAGCTGCAATCAGCGGGAGGACTCCTTAGCAAAACATAGTGCCCGCATTTGATTCGTTTTGATTCTTCATCAAACAGAAATGTAATCACTCTTATCCATGGTTGGTCTACTATGTATGGACTCGAGAGACACACACACAAAGTAGGTACTATCCATGCAAGTACTAACTAAACTACTGAGTAGTTAGTATACAAGGTATAGACGACGATCAATGATCTCCGCCAGTTCAGACATGCGTGCGTGGAGCTCTGGAACGAATTGTCGGTAACTGACGCCATATGTACCATGTGTACCACGTAAATACTCCTCTCTTCCTGCTTGCTTGCTTGCTTGTTGTCCCTTACCGTGGAGACGAGTGAGTCGCACGTACATGATGATCTTCTTATTGCCCGCATTGGATTTAGATCTAACTCTGCTTTGAAAGCATACAGACAGAAAAAAGCAGCGAGGCTAAAGTTGAAATATGGAATCCAGATAGCTGGTATGGTTCTTCCTCCTAGATGGAACCCACACGCATGAGAAGTTCATCTGCTTCCGTTGACAGCCCATCAATGCTTCCAATACTCCCACAAATGGATATTCTCTAGTCGGCGGTCGCTAGGGATTGCCCTGTTCAAGCAAAAGCACTAGTGAACATACCCGTGTTCCGGGATCCAACCCGGCATCGCGGTAAGGAAAAAAAAAAAAAAAAGTTTCTCATGTCACACCGACAAATTGGTGCTGTCACCAAGCTACATGCCTAATCGGGAGCACCACGAGCGACAGGATTGAGCCAGCCCCGCCTAGGGAATGATAGTGTATGTACTCTGTAGTGGAAAGAAGGTCAAACTACGGAACGTACTATTTTACCGTACCACCCTACCTACCTGCTACCTACCTACCAGCCTTCCAACAAATGCAGTCTCATCCTTGGCTTGTTCTCCCCCCTCCTCGCCCCCCGAAAAATGTTCATCAGGTACTAGTCCAGGCGGTAGATTTTTTTTGGTAGATTATTTTTTTTTTTTTCCCTTATCCTCGCACATCCAATCCATCCCAACTTTGGGCCGCGAACCACGTGCGAACAACGCATCTCGAATCCACTCGGACGGGTAGGGAATAAGGAAAGGCAGGGGAAACGAGAGGGAAAAAAAACCACTAACTCTACCTAGTCTGCCCGCCTGACTGTCTACTTGCTTGCCTGCCTACTACCTAGTCACCGCATCATCTTACTACTCTGTACACATGTCGCTACTCCAGTGAGTGCCGTGTCCCTTACAGCTTTCTAGAAGGTCGTGTCCAGGGGTCATGCCTTCTTGCTTTCTTCTAGCGACTCTTTTCTTTCCTTCAAACTATTGCATGTTGCTTCTATGCTGAGTGAGCCGTTGGAACTTGACCCTGACACTACGTGCTACTACTATAGGTCCTACCGGAACCTCTCGCCTCGCACCCGCATAGGCGTGGGCATTGGCATTCTCGCCTGGGGCTTCATCGGTCTGCAGCTCTCCGACCGCGCCGAGGAGAAATTTGGTCTGAAGCCCACAGACGAGGACAAGGCCGCCTTAAGCCAGCTGGCCCCGAGGATTATCGCCGTCGACAAGGGCAAAGATCGGTGAGCATGGCGAGCCGCTGCGCTGGCTCTCTGATCAGGGCCGAAACCAGAGAGCTGCACAGAAATTTGAAGGAGAGGCAGATGTGATGACTACCTATCATCCTCCTATCCTGGCTACTCTCCATATCCATCACTCCAATGGATCCCCGCCGAGAGACCCACGCCCGCCAGGCCGGAAAGCGGTGTAAGACCGGTCACACGTCCCGAGTACCACGCGTCTCACCACGTTCTCATCATGTGCCACCACGCACTTTCTTCCCTGTCACATACTGCCAACGGCTATATTCTCATTGCTACTCAGAGACCAAATTTGTCGTCTATTTTCTCGGTAGAACGGCATGTTTTTCTGATAGCAGATGTAAAAGAAAAGAAACAACTGATATCTATTCTCCCAGCCACAGAAGCAAAAATGTATTAATTCTTTCTCCCCAAAAAGGCTTGTGTCAGCTCTCGGTTGCCAGTCGACGTGATGAATCACTGAATTGAGCCATGGAACCAATAGCGACAGCCCATCTCCCCTTGTCGTGCTACCTACATGCTGTATGCTGCATGCACTTCAAGGCGCCACACATACAAGGGGTTCGCTCGACACCTGCTGTAGTCGTGAGCTTTTCCATGACGGTTGCTTCTCTTTTATAAACGTTTCATCCTATTCTTTCTTTTATTCTTAAGTCTTTTCTTCTCTAATCTTTCGCCGCCTTTGTTCGAAACTCGCTTGTCCTTACCCTGCGAGCCTAAAGAGTCGAACTTGGACTCTACGATACAATGACGGATGCGTATAGTTGGCTACTCAAATCAGTACGTGCAACCGGCCAAGTTTGGGTCGGCTCCCAGTTGCACATGACCAAGACCTTTATGACGAAGAGACTCCGAGCGCTCGACCAATGCGCTTGAATTAAGCCAGGCACGGTATGTGTATGTGATTGGGCTGGGGATGGTGACATGGTCGTTATTGTTCCGATCATGGTGTGCGCCACTCTCACATTGCAGCCATGTGCCAAGAGGACCTACTACCGCCGCCACGGGACAACGAGTGGAGGGTCCCTCTCGTGATATTTCATGGCTCTATGATTTAAACCTGCGAGCCAGAATTCGGGCTACATACCAACGTCAGACCAGGCTAGCCACCTTCATTTTTGCTGCATTGTTGAGGCACGGTAACAACAAGGTTTATTGCGTCTGAATAAGCCTCCATGAGAGGGGTTCTCACGACTGTTTTTCCCCCTCCCATTCTCCAGGACATGAGTGCCAAACAGCCTCTAGTATTGTGCTTGCTCGGGATAGAATGCGAACTTCATATATTGATAGGAGGACATGAGATGAAGGATTTTCCAAGCACTCGAGGGAACAATAACGAGGGCACTGAAACACAAGGGTGCAGAAAGCCTTTTGTGGTAATGTCCACTAGCCATAGCAAACATTACATTCTCATTCAATCAATGGCGGATGATCGTCGAGCGAGAATCTATGGGCGATGCTTTCTTCTGCCTCCGAACGTTAAAGCTCGCATTTCCACAGCTCCAAGGTACTCGTGGGATGGATGGGGGAGGTTGCTCGCACACCCAAGTCCAGGCACGAGTCCTACGACTAGGGGTCAAGATATGACGTCTGACAGCTGCGGAGCGAATCAATCAAGATCCCACCTTCTCACATCGAGATTGGATATGCTCAAAGTCTTGAAACCTTGCTTGGGCACTGACAACATGATGTGCTTTGTTCCAGCACCAAACTGGTGGGAGGCTATCATGCTCGAAGAATGGAACCATGCGTGAATATGCTTACAAGACGACATTGGCAAAGGAGTATACATGTCAGTATATCAACCGCGCAAAGCACAGCATGCCATTTCCCGGAGACAAGTCCTGAAATAATTGGGAAGACCTTGATGAGCTTATTTCCCTGCCGCCTTTGCTACCGTTGGTTATACCTCCAGTGCTGCCATTTCCCTTTGGTTGTTCATTCAGTCATCGAGATGAACTTGCACGCCGGTACGATGACATGGTGACTGGGGTAGTATCATAATCATGAGAAGAGTGCATACTTGGACTGGGAACTAGGTAGTGATACTAAGATCTATATGCAAGAATAAGTAGCGTGACAAGAGCTCTCGAGGTGTAAAAATTGCAAGCGTGTAGACGTAAATGGTGGCACTTGTACTATTACCAGTGTTCTTCATAACAAGTGAGAAACAATCAGAAACTCTAGAACATACTTTCTGTATTCCCACCACCCACTTAAGAATCTGGAGTATATATATATATATTTATTCATGCCCTGTCCACTCAAGTTAGAAGGATCAGATGCTCGTTTGCATTATCCTGGCCACTCTCCACGCCCCATCGTCATGCAAGCAAATGGTTCTCGTCAGTCATAACATATAGTTGAAGTTAAATTCGGGTATTTAGTTGGTCGAAATATCAAATAATTCTCAAGTTTGAGTATAGGCTACTAGATTTTCGAGAGATAATAGACTACGTACATGAGGAAATCATAATGGCCTCAAGCATCGTAAATTACGATTCAGAGGGGCGCATAGTTAGTTGACTATGTCCTCAAGGCAATGAATTCGAGACAGCCTAAATATGACCCCTCACAGTGTGCACGCCAGTCACTTTCAAGTCAATTTCAGTACGCTCTTGCATCAGGGATTGTTGTTCACAGTCAAACTAGTCCTTCTATTCACATCAACAGCCCACAAGAATAGTCCACACCAGACGACCTGAGTCTCGAGCCAAACGTTAAGTACATTTTTTTTTTCCGTCGGGATGTCATATCTACCAGTTGGGTCCCATTCGGACTCGGTCATGATCGTAATGACCACCACTTCTCTACTTGGGAGGCTATGTTCGCCTGGACTCTCCTCCTTTATCTAATCGTACGGTCTAATGCAGAAATGAAAACACAGAAAAGAAACTAAATCACCCGTCTAAGAAAAAAAAAAAAGAGAAAACAAAACCTTGAACAACCCCTGGAAATGCAGATCACAATACCGCCGTCATGCTATCCGATGCAACGAGGGGAATCGCAACTTTTGTGTGAGAGGGATGATTTGTAAACAGGAGAAAAACAAGCAACGCCGACGATGCAATGAAACAGTACGCTTTGACCAATGCGAAAACAAGACGATGATCAGATCTCGGTCCTAATGGACGGCATATGAGGCGATTTGACCACCTGAGGCAGAGGTTTGAACAAGTCCGCCATGTTGAGGGTCAGATCGGCCACGCCGAATTCGTTGTCAATTTCGCCCACAGAACCGAGCTCTTCACCTCTCTTTGCACCATCTTCCAATACCCATGTTTTGACATTCTTGAGAAGCTGTATGACCCGGGCAAACCGATGATCTGCCGGTAGACGAAGGTCCTGAGCTTCAGTATGCTGAAGCAGCCACCTTGCGAGATAGTAGAAATGAATACCATCTCTGGAGAATCCGTACCGCCTGGAATTGGGTACTGAGGGAGGAAATTGTATGGCCATATCCATATCCCAGTTCGACTTGAATTTGTCCAGAGCAATGGCAAAAGTCTTCAGTACTGGAGGGGCCAGTTGGCACGACTGACCAGACACAGGGGTCGCGCGTCCGCTGTTCTGAGCGCTCACCACCCCACCGGCGCCGTCGGACTTGAAGATCCAATCGTTCTGCAAAAGCGGAGTTGCAGACCGACTCATGTTGGCAACAGCACCCTCGAGTTGCGCACGGCGAATTTGAGCCAGCAGAGCATGGATGAGTATGAACTTTCCGTACAAATTCGTGCTTCCGGGATGGATCTGATACGACTCGTGGAGAAGGGCACGCATGGCGAGGCTGAGTTCTGGCTGCTTGCTACGCTGAGATCCGTCGGGATTTCTGGCTTTTGCAACCTCCGATCCATACAGATGAAGAGCTTCGGCACACTCGGTGGGGTTTGAAGCTTCCCAGGCCGCGTCATCAGCCGGTAGCGGGATTTGCATCTCCGAGCTGTCGAATTGAGCATCCAAATTGAAGTAAAGCCCGTACGCGACATCAGACAAGTACAACATGTGCATCAGTCGAATACGGCCCTCCTGGCGGATCCACAGGCTCCAATCAAAATTTCCTGGGCTAATGTTCTGTAGCGCCAGGTTCGGCTGATGAAGAACGCTGTAGAGCCCGGGCGGCGAGGAAACTTGCAACAGGCCAAATCTGCGCGAAAGATCGGCGACCTGCGGAAACAGTCTCCTAGCGCTCTCCCGTTGGAACGGAGTGCCATTCCAAACCAATAGTTGAGACAAGAGAACGAGGGCCTGTAACTTCTCCAGTGCCCTGTGCTCATTGTCGGATGCGACATCGGTGGCTTTGTTGTCTCCATTAGCGTTACCAGAGAACAGGTTTGAGTCTCGCTCCAAGGCTATCTTCAAGAAATTCATAACCTCACGAACTTGATTGGGCGAGACATGGGCCGAGTAACAGGCTCCAATGCAGCACATACTGGCGAGAAGGCCAGTGTATGCTTCCAAAATGCGGAATGTTGGAATATGGAGAAAAGAGAAGTGGCAATGATAATGGCTATATTGCTCGAGGAAATCTTTGATATTTGCTGGCGAGTAAAAGTTGGTGATGCCAGCCGTCTGCGACGTGACGACCGTACCCGGGGGGTGGAAGAAGCCGTGAATTTGGGTCGAAATGTGTTGGTAGGGATCATGTATCGTCGAACTTGTGTCCCAATTGGAAAAGAAAAGCGATCGGTCGTTTGCATCGGTCACGGCGGCTGCTCTCTCGGCATCTGAATTATGATGTTCTGTTTTCGTTCCGACCTGCGTCTGCCCAAGATTAGGAGGTTGAAACGAATTTGCGTAGGTATCTTGCGCACCAGCCTGGAACATGGACCAATCAAGGTTCTGTTGGTTTGAGTTTGATCCTGCAAACATTTGCATGCCATTCTGGCCCTGAGGCATGCTGTAGTTGGCCAACTGAGGGTTAATGTTGGAGGCCATGGAGTTCTGGACGTCGCCGCCACCATAGACGGATCCACCGCCAGTCATGCTGCGTCTGTCACGGTTGTCGTCCATGCGACTAATGCTGCTGGATCTTGACAGCTGGCTCTGCTCGTTGCTCATGTTTGTCAATCCGTCGGCCATGGGGACCATGCCGAAAGGATGAACGACACCATCACCTTGCATGTTGTTGATACCGTTCATTTGGTTAAGCTCACCCTCTGCAGCGGCCTTGGCTTGTGCTGCCTGGTGCTTCTTCACGTGAGCCGATGGATGGGACAAGTGACTGGCGCCGGTGGGGTTTCCTCGTCGAATCGAGCACTTTTGGAAGTGGCGCTTGAGAATATCACTACGAGAGAAGGTATCCCGGCAAAGAACACACATGTAAGGGCGATCACCGGTGTCTACGAGAGCCTTGTCAGCAAGGTTTCTAGCAGCATAAAAACTGTGGATACTTACGGCGCAGAAGATGGCGCTTCAGGTGCTTGGCGTGCAGGTACGTTTTGGTGCAGTGAGGACACGGGAATTTGCCGTCGGCATCTTTCTGGGGAATCACGGTGCTCTTGGCAGATCCGGGCCCTGTCGGGGCGGCAGGTCTTCCAGGCGCGCTGGGCAAAATGCCACGGCGTCCCTGAGAGCCGACGACATGGGTAGGCTGCTCAGTCTCTTGCAGAATAGACGGCTGGTGAGGCATGAGCGGGCTCTGGCCATACGGCGAGGACAAGCCGGACTGGGGCATGACACCGCCAGCAGGCATGGGCCGAAGCACCGGAGGTCGACTCGCGGGTGCAGGGGCAATGGGTTGCGGGTGCGATGCTGCTACCGAGGACTGGGGCATCATGGACGCCGAAGTAGCATAGCCCTGGTGAGGGTATGGGTTCGGCATCATTTGCTGATAACCACCGCGTTGGTTGTTCTGAGGCGGGGGAGGGTAGTTGCTCATGTTGGTAGGCGTAGGGGGGTTTGAGGTGCCTGGGGTGCGCGGCGTGTGCGGGTGGCTGTTGTACACGGACTGCATGGCTGGATTGTGAGGTTGCAGAGGGGGGAGCGTGTGCGGCGGAAGGTGACCGTTCTGGAGTTGGTGAGGCGAGATTGCTGCTGGCGACGGATGATAGCTAGGTGCTGATGTGCCTATGACATTAGAGTGGTACTGGGAGCCGTCCATAACCCAAGGAAACGCAATGGTTGGGTGAAGCCGAAGATGTCGACGCGCAAGGACTGGAGAGTCAACAAGGCGAAGATGAGATCCACGGGAGCGTGAAAAGAAACAAGGGGTCTAAATTGATGTCTGACAGAAAGAATCAGACAAGAATTCGAGTCGCTCGTCTTGATTATGCAGGCACACACACAATCGTTGTTGGCTAGAGGGAAATCGCAGAAGAACTGGTGCGAGGCGCGTCGAGACAACAACACGCACGAGACGCGATTTTGTTTGACGTTTGTAGTTGGCGGGGATTTGGGATATGGGACCCGGGAAGGATGGATTACAGGAAGGTAAAAGTCCAGAAAAAGTCCTCCACTACTACCTGACACGAGGTAACTTGAATGCCCGCCAGTGCAGAGATGGGTGCTTAGTGTTGATGACGCGAATTGGTGCTGTAGACGCAAAAACTCGTGATAGTCTCAAGAAAATAAAAAAATTCTTGAGACGATGAGGGGAACGGATGGTGCTGGTTTTGGGGTAGAATTGGGGACCGGATGGATCCTGGGTGGGCGGAAGTCAATGGAC
Source organism: Pestalotiopsis fici W106-1 (assembly GCF_000516985.1). Lineage (NCBI taxonomy): Eukaryota > Fungi > Ascomycota > Sordariomycetes > Amphisphaeriales > Sporocadaceae > Pestalotiopsis > Pestalotiopsis fici. The sequence goes on along the minus strand of NW_006917093.1, from coordinate 4,950,033 downwards.
GATGCTCCAATGACCAGAACCGGGTTCGCAGTATAACCTAGCAGGCAGGTATGCGGGTGGCTTGCTTGGGACGGAGGAGGGGTGATGGAAAATCAGCAACGGCGACCAAAGGCTTGAGCCGTGAACGGGGGGGTTTGACGACGTGGGACTCGTCGACAGCCGTGCTGCTTTGCTGATGGGGTCCGAAAAAAAAAAGGTGAAAGGAGTTGTTTGTAAAGTGGAGAAATGGATCCCTCTTGAAAAAGCGATGCCGACTTCTTTTCTATTTTTCTTGAACGAACGAAACAGCTTGCCTCCTTTCGGGCAGTCGAGAAGAAAAAATTTCTAGGCTCTAGGAGGGGCTAGCTTTTGACTTGTTCCTTGGCCAGGATATTCTCTCTCCAAAATTGGTTTGGATTTGGGATAATTATCTTATGTCCTTTATTTTTTTTTTTCTGTTTTGCCTTGTCTACAGTAATGTACGATGTACAGTGACAACGCGACGAGGGTTCAGGTCTGGTGCAAGGCGGTGGCCCGATGCGGTTAACGTGTCATAGTGAAAAGCAAATGTATCGAAACTTTCGGGCGGCAAGGTGGGCCACGAGTCGAGGTGCTGTCAAAGAACCGTTTATCGGCTAAGTGGATTCCGTCAGTCTCCGTTCTGCAAAGCTGCGGGCTTTTTTTTTTTCTTCTCTCTCTTCTATTTAGCGGGATGCAAGATGGGAAAGTGGAACCACTTGGCTTGCCTGGGATGCTAGGATGGGCATGGACATGCGAGGAGCAGCAGGATAATGATGCAAAAGTTATGCACAAATGCCGAGAGAACAGCGCTGGAAACAAGACGGACCCGTCGCTGTCCATCAACAACTGGCACGCACACCTTGGCCACTTGGGCCACCATTCAAGCAGTGCTGGGATTTAGCAGAGGCAGGTGGCAAGAGGGAAGGAGACGACGAGGGGGGTTCACAGACCATACAACCAGACAGATAGCTCAGGCAAGCCCGAACAGCAGACAGACAGGCAGGCAGGCAGAATGAACAGCGCGCTTGTACAGGTACGTAACGCTCATGGGCATATGTAAGCAGGAAAAGAAGGGCCCTATGTCAAAAAGGGAAAATAGAGAAGAAGCAAAGAAAGGGTGTGTGTGCATGTGTGTAATGGTGGTGCGTGCGGCAGTGCGGCAGAAAGGATTGCATCCAACGCGATCCCAGTATGGAGCATGAGCAGAAGACAGTTACCCACTGGCTTTTAGGCCATACAGAAATGGGTTATGTATGGGTCGTTCCACAAGGGAAATAGGTACGTACGTCACGCGTCTCAACAGTTATGGTCTTGCTCCCAAATAGTTCAGGGGTCCCTCCTAGACAATGAAACGACTATGTCTGATGGATCGGGCCTATCTCGACGACGCTGGTTGACGACCGGGTGTACTATGTACAGTATGGGACATGCGCGTGTTCAGGACTTGGGGAGAGGAAGTGAGGAAGGAAGATGGGAAGAAAAGTAGAAGGAGAAGAAGGGTCACGAACCAAAATGAGAAAAATTACCTCAAAAAGATGCCCAGAATGAGTAGAGATTGACGGATAGGACTGAGAGCGGAAAGACGACGTCGACGAGTTTTGCAACATTGGCAAATTCGCCGGCTACCTAACACAGTATGATACGATACGCCGCCTGACACGAATTGTCAGGATTCAATCATTCATAGCACTGGGCAGGAGGTACGGAAATACTGTATGCGGTAGTGCTCAGCATTCTAGGTACTGCCCAGTCTGCCAAGTACGTAGAACTCATCATCATTTGTGCTTAATCTGGTGCTACGTGCCATGATTGCACTTGTTGCAAATATACATCACTTGTACATTCGGTGCTTACTGCACAGTTGACAGACGGACATCACGAGACGGCCAGCTGTTCTCTCGACTACAATTCTTTGGAGCATAGTGTGCAGAAATTGAAGGCATCGTGTCATGTCCGGTTGGTAATGTAACGCATCAGCAGGGCGGTGGTCAACAGGTACTTTCACCGCCGAGATGACACTCGGGAAAATAAGTGGGCTGACATTTTGAGGCGCTTGGGCGGGATACCCAGGCATATGAAAGGATTTCTCATGCCAGGGTCATAATAAATCAATCACCTTGTCCGCGGAATACACGATGACGGATTACTGATTAATGGTTTCTCGGGTCAATGTAAATGAATAACAAAATGATGGCCGAGGAAGATGGCGTGTTTGATTTCTATTGTAGTACTATCCTATCTTGTTATTGCCCAGCAGAGCCATAACTATCTGGGCTATTTCGGCGGTTCGCTGCAGATTGGTCCTTTTTTTTTTTTTTTTTTTTTTTTTTTGTAAATTCTCTTTCCTCGTTGCAAAGAAGTGTCATGAAGCTCTTTTTTGGCCGACACACTTGATGCAGTAGCACTGTTCGATCGCATGGACCAAATCTATTTTTGACCAGTAGTAAATTCGTCACTGGCGTTCCCGGTAGTGCGTGTCTGTTCATAATAAGCCGCAGCCGCGATTGACTGGGTAGAAACAGAAAGAACCGCCATCGAGTGCATGTACCGCTACCTGACTCTCTCGAGCATGTTCAATGAATGGGTGTGGGAAAGGCAAGGCGTGCGTGGTATTTTAGTTAGGCACAGTTGCTGCTGTAGCCTGTAGGTATGCAAACCCAGCCATCTCATCATGGGACATCCTAATACGTTACCTTTTGCTCGAGGCTTGCAAGGCTTCTGGCCTCGGCGCGTTACATAGTAATGTCGTTGGTGACGAGCAATGAGATTTGCAATCCAGTCCGGGCTTGTCCGTTCCTTGCCACGTCTTCCCCTGTCATGATTCGCACACAGATCAACGTCAAATTACTCGTGAAGTCAAGCAATTGCACGATACCCGGCTTCTTCTGGGTAGGCAGGTAGTGTACATCCTGTACTCAGCCATCGATTTACTATTTGGGTTGTCAAATCAAGACAGCATCGAAGGACTTGCCCATCATGTGCAAGATATCAAATTGCATTGGGCGATGAAGGGCCAATCATAGGGTTGCAGATCCCTCGCTGCTCGGTTCGCATGCTTAGCACTTTTGCCCGCGTTCGCCTATTGGCCCTGCATATTCATGGTTCAACTTCAATACATAGTACGTGAAACGCCTGGACATTTATTGCCAGTGCTCTGCTTTGACACAGTATATTCCGTAAATCCGCAATTGTCAGAGCCGGGCATTAACATTTCATTGGTCGCATCCTGTCGCCATCACTGGTAGAAGACGTACGAGACTGTGTCATTTGTTCCGATATGGCCAAACACTCTCAAGCTTCTGTCTGCAGCAGGGATGTTGATCGTCTACTGTGTAGGGAAAAGGGGGCGCTGCTCTTGATTGCGCGTACGTTTGCCAACGACATCCGGTCCGTCAACGCATACATGACCAGGGTTCGATATCGATACGTTTCTAGTCTGCGATGCACTTCAATGGCTGGCAGGCAAGCAAGCAGGCAGGCACACGGAAGCAGGCATTCTCAGTCTACGATGTATTTGGGAGCAGCGGTCATTCTTGGTAATAATAGTACCATAATAGCCAAGTGACTTTCTCTCAGCGTGCGCACCCCCAATCTCTCTGTATCTTTTGTCCCTTGTCACTCCGAGTTTTCCGACTTCATTACCGACGCACTGAATGTGACCTTGGTCAAACCAGCCATGTGATAAATCAGGCCGAGCATGAGCTACCGAATGTGCTGCAGCAACAGCAACGACGCCGGCGACGAGCATGGCAATGAGTGAAAAAGTGCAGAGTATAGATTTTCAAATGATCCATAGCTGTCTCTCATTGTGGAGCAAAACCTGTGCAACAGAGGATTATACTGTTTCCAAGAGTCCACATTGGGTGGGGTCGAGCACGACATGGAGGTATTGTAGAGTTGCAACTGAGGTATTTGAGTTCTGATTTACGTATAGACTGGAGCTCGCTCTCAATTACTGAGCAGCTATCTTCGACTCTAGTCCAAGGTGAACGGCATATTCTGCGGACCGTACCCCCCCCC
>NW_006917093.1:4941662-4945913 GCF_000516985.1 Pestalotiopsis fici W106-1 | reverse complement strand
GGTCAGTAGTATCACTTTGGTCTATCAATGACTTGGCTTAAATGTTTACGCCTTCAAGAAAGAAAGAAATTTGCGTCTCGCCTCACTCTCCTGCAATTTTAGCGTAGATTGGCAAGCATGGCGATTAGCAATATGAGCTCCACCCACGTTCATATTTTGTTAATATTCTTGGTTGTAATTATAAAACCGGAGATGATTGGACGCGCCAGGGAAGACTCCCATGCTTGATGCCAAAACCTCGAATCCAGGGTACATCGTCTTTGACCTAGCATCGAGCATATCTTCACGAGACAGCTCACAAGTTAGATTGGCCGATACTCTGCGACGATATAAAAGTGACGGAACGAAATCAGATGGTAAGAGACGAGATAAGCCCAGACGATTGGCACTCACAAGAAAGAGGGAGACACAGACTTCGAAGAGGCCTATTGACCCCCACCTTACAGTAGTGCCAATCAATTCTGCTGGGTTGGCTGAAAGGTTGCATTGCCAGTAGAATACTTTTCTTGGACAGGAGGTCATCCATGTAGTGGTACTTGGAAATGTTGGCGGCGGCGAGACGCGCTAACTGCATAGAAAGTTCCGTTGCGAGCAGGCAAAAAGGTCAAGAATCAATGGACCGGCAGCTTTCTCGGTCGGCTCACACGAGTCATCGAGCTAAAGAGAAAGAAAAAAAAATAGTATGCCAATATGTTTCTTTGGTCTCTCGCTTCCCAATTGTGCGTGGTGTTCGCAGCAAGCCACTCACGATGCACGAAAGCCACGATGCAAGGCGGACTATTATCCAGCCCATCATCCATACTCACCCAACCTGCTACGTACAGATTCTCAGCTTCGAGAGAACACCCCAGTATGCGCTGGCATGGACCCCTGCTTTTGAGCGAATGAACGGACCTGAGTTCTCAACACTAGTCATGGTATGGCGCCAAGAAATGCACAACATGAGAGAGCGAACCGAGAGATCTCATGTCGGGCGACCTGTGCGCGCGGGCAAGCGATTTCGCGCTGGCGGACACATTGGTGCGATGCACATAGCTCAGGTAGATTAGCACTGCATACCTGCACCAAGGTACATAGATCCATGCATGGCTTGTTGGCAGTATGTACATAGTTTCGACTCTGCAGAATATGCGTGCGTAGCGGTACCGTCGGGAAGACCCACGAGTCAAGTCAAATCATGCTAAGAACGCCCAAAGCGTTTCCGAACCTTGACTGGTTCGCGACTATTTCCACGCCAAAGGGCAGATCTGTATGGGAGGGAAAAAAAAAAAAAAAGTTGACCTCGGCCGGTTCAGCAGCTAACCTATCGAACCTATCTGTCTACCTATCTCATGGCGCGATCTGGTCCGAAGTTCGAAATCAAACATCTTCGCCGCACTTTTGTTATCGTGTTACCGTAAATATTGTGACACATCGTTACCGCCGGAGCTCCGAGATCTCGAGTCTTATATGCGGTACGTTCATTCTTGTACCCTCTAGCTGTGCCGCATCTAAGCAAGCTGCTAAAGGCAATCAGTAGGACGTACAAAGAATACAATACCAAACGCCCATCACGTTATCAAATGGTCCAGGGGCAAGAAATGCCCCATGTTCCTCATCACAGAGTATAATAATTACATTTCTTATTTATTTCTTGGTTCTAGGATGTTTTATTTAATACATCTTTTTTTTTTCTCAAGGAAAAGCTATTGCTAGCTGCCGCTAGAGTTCCATAATAATTAAGACATTCTTTTTTTTTTCTCTGTTCGGAAGTATTGTAGAACCCACCGCCTTTTCGCTGGTCTCCGTCATTCAAGGGTTGAGGCAAATATACCCAGGTACTAATATATGTACGTAGTATTTTGGGGGCCACGCGCCAGTGCGCTTCACGCTCCAATCCCTTGCCAAACCTGCCAATGCCAACAACCATGTTTCGCCGCACAACCGCACCAGCGCACCTGTGCTGTGGCGTTATGGAGACAGACAGCCAGACAGCCAGACAGAGAGGAGGCTCCATGCGGCCAGCTAACGGGTACCTAGCTGCTAGGCAAGTAGTGGATCCCCTTTGCTGGAGAAAAAAAGCAAGAGGGGGGAGTGAGGGAGCGACGGGAGGCAAGAAAGGAAGAATTCAGATTGAATTTTGCCATGTACCTAGGTAGGCATCCACCAGAAGACGACGAGGTGGACACTCGGGCAGAGCGTGTGCATCTCAGAAACGAGCCAGCTGGCATAGTAAACTGCACGAACGACGATAATGTTTGGTGGTCAGTGGACACTTGCCTAGCTGGCCGTTGAAGAGATCTCCGCCTCTGCATGCAGCATCCCTTGGTCCCTTCAGGTGGAGGTCGACAACCCTTCTTTTCTCTCTCTTTCGCCTTGGACGCTCTGTCTGCACGTACGCACGTACGCACGACTCCAGCAATGAGGCTGCCCGACATTCAGCTTCGTTGTGGGCCCCCCATCTTGTGTAACCCTCTGGGTGGCATGGCATGCTCGCTGGCTGGGTCAGGCTTCGTTCACACCTCGAATTCCATGCTTCGATCAGGCTTCTAGCGAACGGGTCTTGTACACCATGAGCTTTCGAACCTCACCTTGCTCACCAGTCCCAGCGACAGCCAGCAGCGAGCATCCAGCAGCCAGCAACCAGCAGTAAGCAGCAGGCCCCTTTGCGGAAACCTCATCACTCCACTTACCACATGGCCCTAAACCCAAGATTGTCATTCAAGCTTTCCTGAGCCCCAATGCTACCTATGTCAGACGCTCTGTAACTCTCTGCGTTTTCCACCAGTGTCATCCCCACGAACCACCAACCCTTCATCGCAGAACAATTGGCACACTTGCGATACTAGTACACCCAGAACGTTGGTGCACTCACCTACCGCTCGACGGTAAATCCCCCCCGCTCCCCCTTGTCCTCGGAAACATCCATCCTATGCGACGTTTCCTTGCATCTTAGCAGTCAACGACTTCAGATCTACCGTCAAATCGGAACGTTGGATTCAGTCCCGACGCATCGCCTTGATTTCACCCCCCGATGTTCGCTTGGTTTTCGATGGAGAGACAGAGAAGAGGGGGGGAAGACAATGGGAAGGGAGCTCAAGCTTGGCTTCTCACCCCCCATCTTCCCTGTCAAAAGTCACTCATCCACCCTATGCAGCTAGGTACCATGTAGTGTAGTATTGTATGCTGCGTGAGTTGCAAGGGCTTGCGTGCATCAATCCCCGTCTTTTACGGTGGGCCAGAGGTCCCTGGATTTTTCTTATTTTTTTTTATTTCCCCCCTCTAAACCGTCTCTGAGCCTAGGTAAGCGAATTGTGGTAAAAAAGTCATTAGCAATATAGAGAACTTCTGCCATCCATTGAAGCGCTATTCTGACTTTTCTCTAGGTTCTAGCAGTCTCGTGTTAAGCGGCAGCTCGCAAAGCACTCAATGAGCAATATATGCCTCCGAAGGTCCCGAACTTCAGAGCAACAGAGTTTTTCCTCCCCTCCAACCACCTCACAAAACTGATTATTTTTCACGACTCTGATCACCAACGTCATCACACATTTGTGATTCCAGTGCGATCAAGGGTCATACTGCCGCTTTTCCTCTTCCGTGATGCAGCCATGACCCGACTCTAGCCTGGACAGGGGTTTGTGATGCCTCATTGGGCACCCCCACCTACACAACTCGTCCTTTTTTGAATTGATGCAGGCAAGCAAGCAAGTAGGTTCGTAGGTACGGAAAGCATAGTATTGCTCTCTCTCTCTCTCTCTCTGGCGCCGAGTTCGCGCCGATGGATGAATGCATGAATATCCCCATCCGCTGCCATATCCTTTCGATGCCTACACAGCAGGGACGGCAGAAACTAGCTGGTATTCAACAGTCGCAGTCCTACAGGACGAAACTGCCGCTGACTGTTTGCTCCGGAATGATTCAGACAACACGATACCTACCTACCGCGCGGTGTCGGGGTCTGTCGGCATCGTTGACTTGCCCGAAGGAGCAAAGCCCGGTAGCGATTTATTCCGTCTCTCGCCAACAACACAATACTAGCAAGTACAGATTACACACCCTCGTCAGCCATTCAGTCGGGTATGAACTCCATTGCACAGATGAATTCTTGCATTGTCCTCATTCGAGGTATAATAAAGTTAGGTATTACTACATGTGCCGGCGGCAACTGCCTGCCAATATGTCTGATGTCTTTGTTTTAGGGAATATTCTGCCTCAAGTTGGCAGCTTAAAGTCATGACACTTTTTAACATCTCCTGGGATTTCCCCCCCCCC
>NW_006917093.1:4875089-4941562 GCF_000516985.1 Pestalotiopsis fici W106-1 | reverse complement strand
TCCTCTCATTCCGAATGCCAATTACGAGTCGCATTTGCAGTATTCCAGATACACCATCGTTTAATTCTTCTTCTACATATGTCTTTCTCTTCTTCCCAAGCAGCTCACCCCTGCTTGGACAGGGGTTTGTAATTCGGCCGGACTACCAACCTAGGCAATCCGCTGGAACTCGGTGACTGGCGATGGGGAGCACAAACCTAAGCCCGTGCCTGGGACATCTACACGACAGAAGGGAGTAGTGTTGAGCAAGGCTAGGTATTTCCAAAAAAAAAAATGAGGAAGACGTATCTTGGTATTGACCTTCAGATCTGCTCTGCAGTCCAGGTCAATGAAACAACAGCAGATGCCTTCATCAGAAGAAGTCGCTCTCCCGAGGGAGAGCCGTTTTTTGGCTGACGGTTGAGCTTGCATTATGTATGGGAAAATTCCCTCGAAAGCAGAAAGAGATTAAAACCACAATGAGGTCTAGCTGCCCTCGAGTCAGATTGTTCACAATCGTAAGCACGACATGACCTGTCACGGTTGTCGTCTCACATCATCGTCAGTCTCTTCATGGGATGCAACTATCAAACCATTCGGCCTTGATCATGCACAAAAACAGACTTTGTTCTGTCATTGCTAAGAGACCGAGGAAAAAAAAAAACCCCCGCCGCTATATAACAACCAATGAGATGGCACAGCACTTCTCATAAGCACACATGCGAGTCATGGAAACACGCGCTGATTCCGCGATTTCACAGTTGGGAAAAAAAACCATTGCAACCCATCAACGAGTCTGATGACGCACCATTTGTCGCCAGACAATGATAATACGAGGTGTCTCTATATGGCAAAATGACCACTCAACCTGGCTGTCCACATTCCATGACGATTACGGAAAGTATATCCAAATGTTCATTCATGATGATGTTTCGAGCCTCGGTTGTGTTCCTCTCACACAGTAGGTATGTGAGAAATTCTCATCCTAGATTCGCTTTGATTGCACATGCGATGGTGCGAGCTGAGAATTAGATGCTATGATCGGTCTTATTGTGGCCCTCGATCGAGAAGGGAACAAAAGGGAAGAAGAAAAAAAGGCCATGGCACTATTGCCGGCAGGCTACCGAACAGCCCTGGTGAGTTCGCGGTTCGGGTAACAGAGGGACCCGGAAGGCATGTTCCCATACCAATGCCAATTCTGGTAGGACTGACTCTCATAATATGATTTATTTCCCCCCCTTGTCACTGGGTACAGGTACATGCATGCATACAACCAACTACTACCTGCAGCACACCTATTGCTTACCTAGGCTCAACCAAGAAATGGTGAATGTATGTCCAAGATGTGCGCGGATTTTCCGAGCAGTGAGTGCAACAGTAGTTTCACTCACGTCTCGATGGTCCCTCTGATTTCATAGTTGCAGGGCAGGGTACGATGTATACTTACCAAAGGTTTCCAACAATAGCTTCTTTGGGCTTTGGTGTGCTAGACACGTACCTAGCTACTTGATTTACTTACTACCCAGCAACCACTACCACCACCTCGTCGTCTCGTAACTCTCACCATGCGATGAGGGGGGAAATAGACAGAGACAACCTGCTGTGTGTAGAGTTACCATAAGTCGATCGCACATCTGTGGTATCTGTAATGTGTTTCAGGCAGGTGAACTGCCGTGGGCAGATACCGATGCATCTATGCCAACTCGATATCTGCCAAGCCCCTTGGAGCGTGGGATGTTTCGATGTCGTCTCTTTTGATAATCATTACTCTATCTCTACACATTCCCCAAATCCTATCCCATCCAGTAGTTCGGTTATTATTGTACTGTGGTTGCAGGCGTATATTTTAGACCCCCTACGAAGTACCGACGGGGGCCTCTCAAAAGCGCAATCATACAGCTGAACAGCACCAAAATTGCACAACTTGCACCCGCACGAGCCAATTCTACTTCATGCAAGGCTAAAACTTACCCATATCACCACAGTACAAAGAATAGTACGTTCAAAACGCTATTGGCAGGCGATTCGCTTTCTCTTCCCTCCCGGCACTTGCCGCGATATTACCTTATCTGAGATGATTTATGCAGCTTGTGCATAATTTAGGTGTTCTTCAGCATTTCACGTATCTCTTTTCTCACAGCGTTCGTACGTACATATGCTATGCAGTACGTATAGCACAAATGAGATAGATAGAACCGAGCTTTGGATTCTTTTCTTTCTTTCTCTCTATTAAATGTGGGGGCCACGCGGTCAACGACGATCTGTACAAGCATCTTCCTTCACCTGAACAAAATCCACCCCTTGAAGCGGAGATGTCTTGGTGGCCAAGGTACGTGTATTTGGTAAGCTGTCTTGGATGTGTTGGGTATACGTACCTATTGCTAAAACGGTGTATATGTGTGTGCTCTTTTTTCTTCGGTGGAAAGACTGGGAGGCAGGGCATTGTTCGTAGAGTTACTACATAGTAGCATAGCTACTACTGGACATGATCTGAGAACTGATTTCCTCAACTACCAACCTGGTCCTTACCGCCAGATTGAGAAGCGCGTGTCCTTGCCTATTTGATACCTAGTGCGTTGCGTAATCTGGGCGGCATGACGACCCAGGAGGAGTGTTCGGCCGGGTTTTTCTCTTTGTGGTTTATTTGCTGCTTTCTACGTGTGTTTGAACGGCCTTTTGCTCTCACTCAATGCTAGTTATTGCTATTACATGATCAGAAGTGTCGCTGCTTTCCGCCTTCGTGCCTTTTTCGGCGGCTAGTGTTTGCTGGGGTGGGCTGGCAGAATTCAGGAGACTATTTACCAGTCCATGTGGGCATCTTGGCTAACGGGATTAGATTGGGGGGAGGGGGGGGAGGCGCTTAATCGGAACGTTTTCACGCTGTTCCCTCTCTTCTTCTTCTCCTCCCCCCTGGACGCAGGGAATACACAATAGCTTGCACTCTTTTAAATCTAACCTGTTTGAGGTTCACCGCCGGAACAGCAATCCCACGCCATGGTAACATGGGACAGCCAACGCCCGTGGTCAGTTTTGTTTTGCTGCCAGCTTTGAACAGGGCTTGGAGGACCCTGACTGATCTAAACTGAACTGACTCTCTTTTGCCAACAGCGCATTCCGCCGAGATGCTTCTCGAGTCAGTTTTGGACGAACAGCGAAAGGGTCCCCCCAAGACAGAACGCGTCAAAAGCCTTGCACATTTGTTTTGATCTTCTAGTTCATCGTGACACGTGTGGGTGGTAGGCATATTTCCCTTGTCTTTCTCTCTCTCTGCCTCCTATTCCCTCACATCTCTCTCCTGATTTCGGAGAGATGTCCGGGAGTAAGTAGGGAGCTGGGGAGGGGAAGCACAACAAGGTCCGACCGTGATTGCCACATTCCTGAACCGCGCATCTCTCTCTCTCTCGATACGAAGCAGTTCCTGAGTCGCGCGACCTTCCCAGTCATCATACGTAGTAGTGGTAGTAGTAGTAGCAGGGCCAGAAAGATATCCGAGAGGCGCCGCCGTCTCCGGGCTCGCATGATACGGAAGCTGTCAATGGGCTCTCGGCTCATGGCAACATGGTGTGGTGATGATCTCGTATACGCTACATAATACTATATTCGGCACGCCAGTCCTTGGTGTGCTGATATGATGATGCAATGCTTTCCAATCATCCGATCGCGCCGTCCTTTTTTTGGTCTTGCTGCTGACTTGGAGGGGAGGCAACAAAGAATTTGAACTGCCGCGAAGCACCCCAAGATCGAGCCAAGATCCCAGGCTTGTGAGGCGGCGATACCTGTTACAAGGCTGGTTTCTCGATGCTAAAGCTTTTTCATGGTCTTTCGCCGTTTCTTCTCATACTCGGGCACTCCGATGTTCTACGTTGTACGCAATATTCCGCAGTGCTGTTGCGGGAGAAGCGATCGCGGACGTTTCTGCTATCTATTCATCGTCGTCTGTCGCTCGGCGTTCCGTTTACATGTGTATACTCTGTATGTCTATGTGTGTTCATGCATCTTGTGTCTGTGTCCTGGTTGGCTGTGGCAGTAGTTTGTTTGATATTGAATATGGAGATGCCATACTTTCTGCCTTGGTAGACCCTTTTTTTAAACAAAAGCCCACTTGGAACACCATCTCCAGCTGTTTAACTTTGCTCGAGCGGCGGGAACTTGGAAAAGGACTCCACAAGCCGATGCCATCTCTGGTGTTGTCGGTGCCTGGCCTGGCGCTCCCGCTCCTGTGTGCCATCTTTTTTTTTTCTCCCTTGGTGTCTCCATTGCGGGCTGCGGGTTTTTGAAGTGGGAGGAGGCTCCATGCTCCATCCGATCTGAAGCTTCCGGGTTGGTGGCATTGAGTTTTGGTGTGGCCGCCAGCCCGCTGCCGCTGGACCTGGCCTTAACTTGGTGCCCCGGGGGAGGAGTCAGAGGAGCTGGACCTCGCTGGACTGGAGAAGGAAGAGAGGCTCTCGGTTCACTTGAGATCCAATCCCACACCTTCCCTCAGCCTCCCGCCGTCTCCAGTCCAGCAGCACATCAGGCTGATATGGGCCAAGGGTAGCTTGACTCCATTTTTTAAACATTTCCCAAGACATGTTAAATACTCCATTTACAAGGCCATCCATTGTGGTCCACACGGGTAACATGTTTTTCTGCAACCAAAAAACCTTCCCCAGTATCCCGACGGATGGAGTCTTTGTTTTCGGGCAGCCGTTGATAGGAAGCCATTCCGGGAAGCCGAGTCAAAAAGATCCACCATGTAAGCAAGCCTGCAAAAGGGCACCACAATACAATTATGCGTCCCTGGTTTTATGTGCAATTCAAGGGCTCTCGATGAATTTCTCGTTGTAGGCCTGAAATCATGAATAAGTGTATGCATGCCCTTGTCCGTTTTACCGGGCTTGAATTGTCGTCACAAATTTGAATGCTCATGGCAAGCTGCATCCATCTACCTCGCAGCTTCTTGACGACGTAATCTCTCATCCGCCCTTTTCTCTCCCAACGCTTACGTCTCCCGTCGCCCGTTCGAAACACGATGTATTACGAAAGCGAGTCGAATGATATAAAGGTCATCCTGACGACGAACCCAAGACACCACGTCAGCTCTACCGTCCGTGGCCGCGTCAGCACATGGTAGAGAACCCCTCGTTATTTTCGCCCACCATTATTAGTTCGTCACTCACTCGTAACGAACCCTCTCGTGGCTGTGACAAGAACATGGGACTCGTAACAAGGTTCAATATCAACAAGGCCGTGTGACTTTTGAGTCTTATGGCAGAGACAACACAAATCGTATGCTATTGACGTATGCTCGACCTTGTTACATTCTGAAGGTCCAAACGCCTCAGAGTCGGCATCGCACAGGTACATCTAGTGAATATACCGCATAAGATGGTAGGAGTTACGACATCTAGACGAGTTCGCATGTCTAATTGTAGGGCTGACATGACTGAGGGCACTGAGGCAGCTGGTTGTCAGGGTCTTCCTAAACCCAGAGTGACCACTACGAATTATTGACATCCTTGCATTATACTTTTCCCAGTCTTCATGGCTGACGACCTGTTTGGAATTACTTTCAAGATTTTGGCATACGGAATTTGGAGCACGGAGACCAACTCAACAATATTAACATGGATGATCGAAATGCTCTGTTCATGTTTTGTTCTCTACTCCATGATATGCGACAAGACTGGGCTCTTTTGCCGGGTTGGCTTTACTTGTCTCAATCGGTCATCAACTTTTAGTAAAATGATAGTATCTGGCTCGGCCGCCTATGCTGTGCTGCTTTCTTCTGGTTTCGCGCGATGCAAGGGGTCAATCTTCCTGCAATAAATCGGCGATCATTGTTCCGAATCTGATAACCTGTACTGCCCTTCCCGCTTGACGGGTTGCGCTGCTCGAGTCTATAGTATCCCGATTGATTCGACAACGACGACAGGGCCGCAGATCGAGCATGAACCGGTGGGTCTACACTTGAAGGGGCGAGATAAAAGTAGAGACTTGTACTTGACACTTGTCGAATCACAATTTTATAATGCATATATGAAGTGTCTTTTTTTTTTTTTTTTTTTTTTTTTGGCTCCTTGTTGCATTAGTTCAGGTGCATATTCCTGGCGCAACTGTTCGTAATTGAACAGGTACGGATACCCATGCCTTAGCCGTAGCAGCAAACCTACATCATTCAGTCTCCAAGCGGGTATACACATTTATATGACTGTTGAGAAATGCTCACCGAGCACGTGAGGGCATTGTTCTCTGCACTAGCCGCTATCGCGGGGGTGTCTGAGGTGATCATATCACATGTCACATTAAACAGCAGGGCAATAGCTGATATTAAATGATGGCCAATGAACAAAAAATCATACAAGGACTTGGCTACAAATCAGGCGTTTGGCTTTGACATACAGAGTACATCCCCCCGATTGTTGCGCATGAATCGTACGAGAGCGATGTATACCAAGGCACGGATATGCTTGGAAGATGTATAAGTCAAAGAAGCTGAAGTGGCGGCAGCATCATTACGGTTTTTCTTACTGTCGGTAATTGTCGGTGCATCATTGCGTAACGTTGCAAAAACGCCTTGACCTGTTTCTCTTCCCCTTTGTTTTAACCTTTTTTTTCTCCCCTCTCTCACGATTGTGGCCGAAGAAGTTCCCTATGTTCTCAATGTACAGATACTTTGCTGCAGTCGTATGCGCCTCAGGGTTGGGAGGACGAGAAAAAGAAAAGTAATTCATGCAGGTGCCGCCCGGCTCGCGGATGGATTTTCCGGGGAGGATAAATCCATATACAAAATCAGCTGTGTAGCGTAGCACGTCGCATGTCGCTGCTATTGGTTCGGAAGCAGATATACTGTCTTTGGGGGGCGTGAGATGCATTTTTTGCGGCGTGAGTCCTTTGGCGAAACCTAAACAAGCGATATAAGACACCGGTTCGAATCTGGCTTGTAAAGGAGGCTGGTGACAACTTCTTTTTGGGACTACTTATCGACGAATGTCGGGTCGACATGAGCCTTTTCCCTTCGAGTGCTCAACAATTGTTCACTTACTCCGTGTTCAAAAACTGATCGTGAGAGATGACCACGATCACAACCTTTACCCTCAGCCCTGCGGCAATTCTCAGGTGCAAGGTTTGCATGAATGTAATTCTAGGCTTATGCTTTGGGAAGGTGTCAGGACTTGATTAACAATGCTTTTGACTCAAGTGCTCACTTTTGACCGGTCGCCGGTTCGGACATAGTTGGTTGGATATGTACTCGGCATGTTCATGTCAAACATCGCATAAGTACTTCAACATGCACTTCAAAAGAGAGTCCTTGAATTGCGCGGCTGCCTCGCTTGTAAATGGTTTTAAAAAAAAAAAAAAAGCCTCTCCATGCGTCTCTCAAGCGAAGCACGCTCACACGAAACTAGGAATTGCATGGAATAAGCAATTGTATTCTCGGATTTTGTGATTTGTCCTCCCATGTGACCTGAATATAAGACTCAGGAAGCAGGTGCCACACAGATACCTATCACCTTGCACCCCAAGATGGAACGTATGAGAATGATGCAGACTTTGCGAACGAAAGGTCTCAGAATAATGAGAAATGATCAAAAGGTCCAAGTTTTTTGTTCAGATTACACCTCTGTAGCCCAAAGAGAGCAGCCACCGAGTAGTTCATACCTAGGCAGGTGGCAGCCGAGCAGAATATTATTTGCACTATCCTCATTGAGAAAGAAAAAGAAATCTGCAACTTGTGATTTATCTTAATTATTCCGCCGCATTATTCATTTGCGAGTATATCCGTACTAATGAACAACTATTGATGTCATGTATAATACGGCTCCCGCCCAAGGAGATTCGCAGGTTGTAAATTATAGATATATGCCGAATATCCCTAAGTAAACCAGACAGAACTTTTTTTTTTTAAAAAAAAACTCGCTTATTAGGGAAGTAATTATGCAAAACATCCAGAAATTTCCAACTCCCTTCTTGCCAATTACTATATCCTTTCTTTCGGCGCAAAAGTGTGTACGGGTGCCGGGTAGCTGTAAATTTACACTGCATTGCAATCTCTATCCTCTGGATGGAGTTTGCATGACTTTAGCATGTCTGGGGGCGTCCAATTCCCCTTAAAATTTGTTCAAATCCACCCATCAACTTGAGGAGTACAAGGAGCCTCATTTGATGGGTCCTCCGAAGCGCCTAGGCATTCGAAGAGGACGCAAACTTTTAGTTGTTTCTCATAGGGAATCTTACACTTTATCCTCAGCCCTAGTTGTGCGGATATCCAGATTTACAGAAAGTATGTGAACGCTTGGCCTCTGTGTAGGGCTGAGAGCCATATATGAGGTCGCTGTAGAAGCTGACACTCGTAAAAGCATTCATAAGCCTATCGCTACCGGAGAAGTACGACTGATCGTATGGCTGGGCCATTCTGATAGTGTACTTGGATGTTCTCATGATCTGTTGTTACAAGCTCTCCCTGATTGGTTTCTCGCAGGATTAGCATCACGAGTTTCGGTCTCCCAAATTCATTGAGCTTCGAGCTGTAAAACCCATAGATAATAGTAATTCTGAAAAGGGAGTGACTTTTGACTAATCCGAAAGTGATAATAGTACTTCCGAGATGGACAATCAGATTTCCGGGTGCGCCTTGAGCCAGTAGTTGAACTGCATCATGGTGGTTCTCCCTAGGAAATCATCTTGCCTCTGCACCATAGACTTCGAGTGCACGCACCCAAAGTAACAACACAAGCGAAGCACAGGATCGACCAATACACAGTCATACCTTTAGATACCATCTTGTGTACCTCAAGCACTATATTAAAGGACGCAAAGAACCCGCGACAGAAAATGTTCCTCACAAGTTTTACCTCATAAATGAATCTTTGAGTTGAAACCAATTGAACTTTTTGAATTACAAAGTGAGTATATTGTGGTTGGGCGTAGCAATGCGGTGATGGCTGTGGATGATAGCTGACACGTAAATGTTTGACTTCATTTTATACTGGGAAAAAAAAAACGTCATAATTTGTATTAAATTGTTCATATTCTGCCTGAAAACGGACACTTGTTCCAAGGTCTCGAATGTATTATGACACTCACGAATCGAGGAGGTGGGAAGTAATGCTATACTACATGTGGCGTAGAAGTGTGGCGCTCAATGTCTGTGCGCCACATAGAAAAATTCCTAGCTTGAGCTCGCGACCTTGCAAGGCTTCAGCCCGATCTGCAATTGAGACTGCCATCGCCAAAATTACGACCTCGAACCCGAGGTTTGGACGATCGAAAGATACAATGGCTAGTCCAACAACCATCCGACCGGTGATCGGTCGGATTCTGCAGCGTTCTACTCAGCGCGCTCCCTCGCAATGCCTGGCTCTGGCCGCGCGCTCGTCCCCGAACTCTGCATCGGCCCCTTTCTCGACCACTGCCTCGCTCGAGATGCGCAAGCCCAGGCGTGACAACAGCAGACTTCGAGGTCTCTCGGCAATCTATCGATCCGGAACAAAGGCACGCATGGCAGTTGATGGCTACGAACTACCTGAGCCAGCCGAGTATAACCCGGCGGACGAGGTCAAGACAGATCCCAAGCATGGCTTGTACGAGTTCTTCTACGACAAGGAGAGGTCATTACTGGATCCGGAAGCTGAGGCACAACATGGACGCTCTTGGACTGTTGAAGAACTGCGACACAAGAGCTGGGATGACCTGCACAAGCTGTGGTGGGTCTGCGTGAAGGAGAGGAACAGAATCGCAACGGCGAGCAGGGAGAGGACGAGACTCAAGTTCAAGACGGGCGAGGAGGAGAGCAAGGAGAGGATGCGAGCGGTACGTTTTCCAGAAGAACACGAAGCCATCGTGATATGTGGACCATGCTAATTTCCCTTCCCCTTTTGACAGGTATCAAAGACAATGAAGTCTATTAAGCAGGCCCTCACTGAGCGTTATTACGCATGGGAGGACGCGAGGGACCTGGCCGAGCAAGATCCGGAGGTCGATCTCGCCAACACGAACAACCCATACACCCCGAAGAACTATTTTGATGAAGAGGTGGCAGGTGCCCCGGCAATCGAGGCCGAGGGTGCAAGACAAGAGACTGGAAAGCCTGTAGAAGTGACGATTGACCCATCCGCCCTACCAAAGTCAGCAGACAGCCAGCCCGTGTCCAGGACATAACGAGTGGCTTCTAGTGTGCAATATATTGAGATGTACTATATAAGGCGTGGAGACGCACGGAGCTCAATCCAGGAGTCTGTACACCTAATGGGGGAGTCATAGATTCGCACGGCCATGGGCTTCGAGAATAGGAGCCGGGTACTGTAAAATTGTGTAATATATTCTGGACATTGCGTCCTAGAGCACAAGCCAGCTCCATAAAATGCTTATGATGGGCGTCCTTGTACTAGAGAGCCTAGTGTTGTTTGCAGATCACATTGAGCCGCATTGCCTGTGATAGTAGTAGTCTTCGAGAGCGACACCATAAGAATCGAAGCTCTCAGGCAAAACCGTCTCTGGTTTGACATTGTGGAAATAAGAGACATCAGTTCTAATCATAGTACTAGGCAGGCAGACAGACAGACTATTTGGGATTAGAATTGAGGATCCTGGGTCGGATAGCTGCATTGACTATGGCGATCATCTGGGACACATCTCAGGCAATGGAGCACTGGAGCCCCCCCAAATGCGAAGCGGGACCCCGCCAATTGGTTGCAGACCCAAAATGGGTCTAAGTTGCAGCTCCAACGGGGGCCTTATTGAACAACACCAGAACGGCCATCCCTTTCACCGATACTTTTTCTCTTTCACTCCCCCAGAAGAAGCATTTCTCTTGCGTTTTCTTCTTGGTTACTAGTTGCTATCAACTCTACGACTCTTTCTCTTCTTTTGATACCCTCTCAGCAAACAAAACACACACGACACCATGGATGAGATCGCCCCCGAATACGATGTCATTGTGCTCGGCACTGGTGAGTTTGCTGCCCCGCACCGCAAGTCTGCTGTGCTGCTCTTCCGCGTGCCTCCTTGGTGGGGTTCAGGAGCTCCGGCACGGTTGATGGCAGAAGAAGAACAACGACGCTGCTATATGAGCACGATGGCTGACGCGCAAGGAAATCGCAGGTCTGACCGAGTGTATTCTCTCTGGGTAGGTTTGATCAACTGTACAGCGTTGAAAACCAGAGCAAGGAGCTAATCAGCATGGTGCATAAAGTGTTCTCAGTGTCAAGGGCAAGAAGGTGTTGCACATTGACCGCAACGACCACTACGGAGGGTGAGTAATAGTCTTTTCCCCCTTAGATCTTGTCTATCCTGGAATGTCAACTAATCAACTTTACAACAGAGAGGCTGCTTCAGTGAACCTCGAAACGGTACGATTCTACTCTTCATTCCCATGGTGGTCCGCCGAGCTTGAACCCCTAACCCCTATCCATCATCAACCTCACCCACCGCTACCACGGCCCAAACCCATAGAACATAGGAACAAGTCAGGCTAAGACAATCACAAACAGCTATTCAAGAAGTACGGAAACTTCCAAGAAGGCTCCAAGCCCTGGGAGAAGTATGGCCGTCCCGCAGACTGGAACATCGACCTGGTGCCCAAGCTGCTGATGTCGTCTGGAGAGCTGACCAACATCCTGGTCTCTACCGATGTCACCCGCTACCTCGAGTTCAAGCAGGTTGCTGGCAGCTACGTCCAGCAAGGCGCTGCCTCCAAGGCCACCGTTGCCAAGGTGCCCTCAGATGCCGCCGAAGCTCTGCGATCGCCCCTCATGGGCATCTTCGAGAAGCGCCGTATGAAGAGCTTCATCGAGTGGGTAGGCACTTTTGACGCTGCCGATGCCAGCACGCACAAGGGTGAGTGATCCAAGTGAATCACCATGTTGCAAGTCATGCAGACTGACGAATCCACGACATTCAGGTCTCGACCTCTCCTCGGTCTCCATGAAGGATGTCTACGACAAGTTTGGCCTCGAGACCGGCACCCGGGACTTTATTGGCCACGCCATGGCTCTGTATCTCGATGACAGCTACCTCACTGCCGTCGGTAAGGCTCCGGAGGCCATTGAGCGCATTCGCCTTTACGGTAACTCGGTGGCTCGCTACGGAAAGTCTCCCTACATCTACCCCCTGTACGGTCTCGGCGAGCTCCCCCAGGGCTTTGCCCGTCTGTCGGCCATCTACGGAGGTACCTACATGTTGAACACCTCTGTCGACGAGGTTCTGTACGAAGGCAGCAAGGCCGTCGGAATCAAGGCCACCATGGGCGGTATTGAGCCCGAGATGAAGTTTGAGACCAAGGCCAAGTTCATCCTTGGTGACCCCAGCTACTTCCCCCAGAAGGTGAAGGTCGTCGGCCACGTCCTGAAGGCCATCTGCGTGCTGAAGCACCCTCTGGCTGGTACCGGTGACGCCGACTCGGCTCAGCTCATCATTCCCCAGTCCCAGGTTGGCCGCAAGAACGATATCTACATTGCTTGTATCTCCTCGGCACACAACGTTTGCCCCAAGGGCTACTACATTGCCATCGTCTCGACCATTGCCGAGACCTCTGCCAACCACCACCTCGAGCTCCAGCCTGGTCTGGAGCGTCTTGGCCAGATTGAGGAGCAATTCCTGGTAAGTTTGAGATCAACAGACACATGTATGTGCATATGGGACGGTCCGGCTAACTGGAAATCCTACAGGGCCCCCCTATCCCGCTGTACGAGCCTCTTGAGGATGGTTCCAAGGACAACATCTTCATCTCCAAGAGCTACGATGCCACTTCGCACTTTGAGACCACCACCGACGACGTGCAAGATATCTACAAGCGTGCTACGGGTGAGGAGCTCAAGGTTGAGGGCCTGCGAGAGGGTCTTCAGGTGTCTGAGGAATAGAGAGTTGGAGGTTGTCGTGATCGAGGGAACTAGGGCATTTAACAAATGGTTACAAATGAGCAGGCGTACTGCTATATGTTGATGGTGAAATTTGCCCATCATAGGGAGCATGGTGTTACCCAAGAAAGCCACAGACAGGTTTTAAGTGAACTACAATACAAATTCAAATAATCATTAGACATTTGGGGCAGTGATTTCAGATACATTGAATGAACCTTTTTTTCATAATATAAGGCTTGGCTAGCATCACAAACTCAGCACGAGCATTCGCGGGAAACTACAACAGCTGGTTAGAGGTGGGAGACAAATACAATTGTGCCCTGTTACCCAAATATTAACACTGTTCCATGACGCTGGCGGCCACGTCTCCGGTGGACAAAAAACAACACCTGTTTGGCCTTTTGATCCATTGCTCGGGCGTTTGGTCTTCTTGTGGGTGGTCATTGGCATATCGATCATGGAGAATCCAAAATCAAATACGGGCGCTTTCAGAGTATCAAGATATGATACTAAGAGATATTGCACAAGCCACATCGATCGCATGAACTACTTGGATGTGAGACTCATCAGAGTCTACGCGCCTGGAGCTCGAACAGTCTTTTCTGCTTGTTCTGATGAACTGGAAACCGGCACAAGCCCACACACACATAATGGATGATGAATCTCTGGCTGGCTCACCCTGACACTCGCGTGATGGACCCGTGCGTGTCGGTGACCAGGTCTAACAGATCTAAAGGGACAGGATTGGATGTAAACATGAAAATGGGGCTATCTGTTGACCTGGATAGAGAGGTGCGTATGCTGAACAGTTTAGAAGATGGTGAAAAATAAAGATATAAATAATGGTAAGCAGGAAAGATGACTAGAAAGAAAGAGTTGAGAAGGAAAAAAAAAAAAGCAATGGAGATGCCGAGGTTCGAACTCGGGATCCTTCGCTTGCGAAGCGAATGTCTTGCCACTCGACCACACCCCCATTTGATGTGTTGTCTTTGTTTCTTGGTTGGAACAAGATGGCAGTAGCGATGATGATGTAGCTTGATGGCGGGAGCCTACATATCGAAGCGGGTAACAATAGCCAGACGCACAAAAGACGTGCTTTCCTCGTTTGCAATGGAAACGGAAAATTGATGAGATACTACAAACGGTTTGACATGATCTCCATTGCAGTTTGGTATCTTTCCAATTTGATGGTTGAGACTGACAAGAATTACACTCTAATGAAATGGGCAGTTGGGCATCGGGCATCGGGCATGAGCATATTGGAACTTTTTTTTCTCTCTAGATATATAGGTGTCTATTTCTCAACTGCTTGGCGGCACTTTGTTCAAACCGGTTCCAGTCTATCATTATCACCATAGTCGTCTCTGGTCATATAGTGCAAGGGCTGAAACCATCTTGTATATCTGTCCCCTGCGCTGTGTAAACGGTCCAGTTACTCGGGGGAAACTGGAAGACTGGTATGTACAATAGTAGGATTTATTCCCACATCGAACCTCAGACAGCGCGGCCCTTTCAAGGACTTGAGCTAACACAGGTATTCAAGATGCCCAGGAAATGTCACCAACTACAACAATCGTTTGTGTCGGCGAGTGTCATCAAGTGCTGCGTGGACTGCTTCCAACAGTACCCTAGGCCATGCATGTAAAGTTTTGCAGATTCCAAGGTCTTAATTGGGAAACACAACAAAGGGTACATAATATGTCCCCCTCTCCGATAGATGTTGGTATAGTGTTTGATAGTACTATCTACCGCAATAAACTCATATCAAACGCCGACAATGTTGATGCTTCCCATCCCATGACCCAAAAATGACCGTTCATTAACTCCTTGCAGCCGATGCAATCCCCCAATGGCCTCCATTTCCCGCCTTGCGGCTTTTGTTATTTATACACAGTCGTCGATGCGACTGAGATGCACTTACCCCTATTATAGTTTGATGCATGGAGGGTTGTACTTATTACAACTCTTCACCCATTTTATTAATGTCCCTTCGCAATATATCTGCCTCGCTCATGCGTGCGATAAAACTGCTCGATTTGCGTGGCACACACAGTTGAAAAGATCGCGGGTTCCTTTCTAGCCATTTAAACCCCGAGGCTCTGGTATTGATGTTGAGTACGCAGCAATTGTCAAAGGTTTTCCAATGTCAACTGCATCATAGTAGCCGGAGATAGTCGGTTTCCACCTTTGCCTTGAGAACCAAGACTGGCGGCTCTGGCACTCCTTCAGCGCCTCCATCTGTCCCAAAATCTGCACCAACCTCGTACGTGAAGGACATCTTGACATCCTGGAGTAGTTTGCAAATCTCCGTCGGGTCGCCCAATGGCTCGGCCAACTTGATGAAGCCGTGTTTTGCACTGTTGCCATTGTTCCCGACCGCACGATCGCAATTTACGACCGAGTCGAGCACCAGGTAGACTTCCATGACCTTGGGGAAGCTCGACATCAAGGCATACTTGTTGTACGTCTCCCACGGTTTCCTAATGGCGGGGTTGACGTGGTCGAGGGCCAAGTTGACAACCTCGGAAGCTCCCGTGCACAGCTCGGCAAAGTCCCTGGCATTGTCGTCGTACCCCATGGACGGCGGCCGTGGTATGTAGAGAGTATCGAGCTGGGGGTGAAAGTAAATCCTGGCCCGATGCGTCGAGGTGCCAAAAAGCGGCTTGTAGATGCGCAGAGCTTCACGCCGAGCCTCGGAGCAGGCCTGGAGAATGGCGGGCGGTGGTGTAATGGTTGTACATTGGTCCAGCTTTGCGTCGTAGTAGACTTCGACTACCCGTGGTGATGAGCAGCTATACTGCCATATCTCCAGCCGTATCTCGGTGGGCAGTGAAGAGAACAGGTGAAATGAGGAAAAATGCGACATGGTTTCTCCGGACTCGTGGTTCAATCGAGTGGGCAGCGAATCAGATGACAAGGATGGGAGAGAGAGAAAGAGTATAGAGAGTTTGTATGACCCAATGTGTACTGGGCTCAAGACATTTGTCGTACGATCAAAGCCTTTAAGGCTCAGCAGGGACGACTGGGTCACTTGCCAAGTATAATAACAAGTTCCCGTTGTCAGAACTTTTCTAGGAGTATGTAGGTGGGGAGGGAGTTGATAGTCGGGCGTTGGAACAAATTATGGTCAGTCGCCCTCTCACATGGCGGAACAAAGATCAGGCCATGGATGTCAAAAGTCTTTAATGGGTGACCCCTGCAATGCCACGCATTTAGGACCCCGTACGCCTCGGGCAGCCACAGCCGTAATGGATGAACCCAGTTGATGCTTAGTGTAGATTGGAGGTTTCCCAGGATGTCGTGCGAGTGCTGTGCTAAAAGCCTGAAGCAGCTGAAATGTCTCTGAACACTTGAATAAAAGATGACGATTACTCAATGTGTTAGATTGAACTCTGTTTGTTGGCTTACTACCTAGTACTCAATACGTTGAGTGGTGTAGTGCCTTGGAGGTGTAAAATAGCAACAACAGCATGATATGAAGCAAATGTCGGTGATGGGGAAAAGTTTTCATCTGACATCCTTTTCTCTCACCTTCTCGTTGCTTTTTCTCACTTTTCGCGCTGGCACTGACCATCGCGTGACCCGTCAGTCAACCGAATGCCGCCTGCGCCATCCCGATCTGCGTTCCGATTGCCGGTGCTTGAAGGGCGGCTGCTGCAGGGCTGCCTATTCTAGTAGAGGATACATACTGCAGAAGCAAGGGGACAAGACGGACGAAAATCCGCATCGTACGATGTTTGCAATTTGTGCGGCGCAACCATGCTGGTTGGGGGCAATGGCCATTGCCAAAAGAAGAAGAGTTGCCCAGGACCCCTTCGGGAATTATTCTTGGTAGGCCCCAGGCCCGTAGACTCCCGATGGTGCAGGCTATATGATCTAGATCCTTGTCAGAAAGCAGTTATATTACGGGTTGATGGATTATAAGCAGGAATACCGTACCTGTGAAATATGTAGGTCATCTGTATCAAGACTACAAACTCACTTCTTACAGCAAGGGAGCAACAACGGGGTTACACTTGAATAAACACGGAGTCAGTGCTCACTGCTGGATCTTAACAAGACGCTGTTGTTCAATTACCCTGTACCTTGACGGGGGATGCTACAGAATGCATTTGCACTAAACAGCTTTCTAGAAGTCCACTAGGCTGAATTTGGCTCGGTTCAGCCCGAGCTAGCCCGAGTCCTCGCAAGCAACCTTTCAGCATTGACAGCCTCAGATTTCATCCGATTTTCTTGGTGTGTGTAGTGCGCGTGGAAGTCTAGATTGCCATCCAAGCCAAGCAGTATCCCTAATTTCATGCCATCTGGACCATTGAGCGACCGGAACGTCACTCTCAGTTTGTGCCGTCATATCATTGTACTGATGCAGCTATTTTTGGGAATACTCTAGTCCGTGGAATTGAATCAAAGCCAGGTCAAACAACAGGAACCTACTTTGAACCTCTTTCTCCAGATCTTGCGGCATCGCGCAACAGGCAACGGTCACTAGCTTATTAGATTCCCTACATTACACGAATCGCAACGGGGCCAGCGACAGCAGCAGCAGCGGAAAAGCCGAACAATCAAGGGTAATGGTGGCAGGCTGACGACCAGCTTTATTTTTCAAGGACAAATCTTGACTTGTCTCGGCGCCAGTTCCAGGGTCTTTTCCGTCAGGTACGCTGACCCACACGCACATTGTGCAGCCCTCTCACAGGGGAGGAAAAGTACTGCTGGATACTACCTACGCCAACCTGCCTACATACCTACCTACGTACCTCAACCTTGACCCCACGGCTAATAAAGGGTAATGCTGGAGAGGATGGCCAACGTCATTGCCTCGCAGTCTTCTGCTGCCCTGACTTTTGATCTGGTTGCCCGTTGCTCCGTAAGAAAACAATCCCATGCAGCCCAGCCTATCCATCTACCCACCCACCCTCCTACCGACCCCTCGGTCTCCCCAGCGCCGATTGCTGCCCGATTATATAAATATTTACATACACCTCTAACATGACGGGGGCCATAGACAACTCGGGCCCGTGCTTCTCTCCTTACCTTGCCGCATGGCTCGGTACCGCTTCCGATCTTCATGCCCGTGGCAACGCAGGCTTCGCTCAAGGGATTGACACCGGAGCAGTTGGAAGAAACAGGATGTCGGCTCTGCCTAAACAACACCTACCACCTCGGTTTGAAGCCGGGCCAGGAGGCCCTTGAGGCCATTGGCGGAGCGCACAAGCTGCAAGGCTGGGACCACAATATCCTCACAGATAGTGGCGGGTACGATCTCACTATATACTGGTTGATGACCATGTCGAGCTGATCTTGGCTAACCTGAACCCATTTGTAGATTCCAGATGGTCAGCTTGCTATCCCTGGCTACCATTACGGAAGAGGGTGTGCGGTTTCTGAGTCCACATGACCGAACTCCCATGCTCCTGACCCCTGAGCATTCCATCTCGCTACAAAATACAATTGGCAGTGATATTATGATGCAGCTTGATGATGTGCTCGTCACCACATCGCCAGACAAGGCCCGAATGCGCGAGGCCATGGACCGAAGTGTGCGCTGGCTCGATCGCTGCATTCAAGCGCACAAGAACCCGGATCGGCAGAATCTCTTCTGCATCATCCAGGGCGGCCTCGACACCGAGATGCGTCGCGAGTGTTGCAAAGAAATGGTGGCCAGGGATACGCCCGGTATTGCTATTGGCGGCCTGAGCGGCGGTGAGGCCAAGGCCGACTTTTGTCGGGTGGTGGCAACGTGCACCGAACTCCTGCCAGAGCTGAAGCCACGATATGTGATGGGAATTGGTTATCCCGAGGACCTGGTTGTCAGTGTTGCCCTGGGTGCCGACATGTTTGACTGTGTGTGGCCGACGAGGACGGCTCGGTTTGGCAACGCCATTACCAAGCACGGCGTGTTGAACATCAAGAACTCCAAGTTCGCCACCGACTTCGGTCCCCTCGAGGAAGGCTGTGGCTGCATCTGCTGCAGAAAGGGTGAGGGTGCGATCAAGATCACGCGAGCTTTTGTTCACCACAACGTGGGCAAAGAGACGGTGGCGGCGCATCTGCTCAGCATACACAATGTCTGGTATCAGCTGCACTTGATGGGAGACGTACGGAATGCCATTATTGAGGACAAGTATCCGGCGTTTCTGAGACAGTTCTTTGCAGATTTGTATTCAGACAAGGCACAGTATCCCAACTGGGCTGTAGAGGCACTGAGGGGCGTTGGGGTAGATTTACTTGCAGATTAGATAGTTGCGAGTATTATAGATTCATGAGGTGATTTAAACATCCACGAGATACCCATGGCTCTAATCAAGTATAGATCTAGACAAATATATGTGAGATTATGATGACCATTACAGGACATCTCCTCCCTTCTCGTGTGTGGCAAGAAAATCTGTTTTTAGCGCGGCTCATCATTCTCTTTGTGGTTCGAAAGAAAGTCATGGACATGATGCCTAGAGAATTGGTGTCTAATTGAAGGTCCAATGGCACCACGAGTGCTTCCAGCAGTTTCTTAGACACCAGCAAATTACAAGGATAGTCGAGACAACGTTTAAAGAAAAAATGAAACAAAAATATGTGTGTCACTTCTATATACACTAATTGATTGAGCGAATGGTGTTATCATTTCCAACTAAGCTATACGGGCTCAGTCCGTAGTAGTTGCGAGTAGCATCGCAATGGACTGGATATTTCCAGAGATAATACCTTATTTGATACCTACAGATTTACACAGCAGAATCCTTGGGGCTTCTTTCACCCCTGTATTGAGAATATGTCATCACTAGGCAAGATCCTACTTGCAGTCCACTGCTTCATGACCAGCATTAATCACAAGGTCTCTCTGCCTAGAGTTGTTTCGAGTTGAACTGGAAAGAGCGATTCGATCTCGGCAGTCAAAGGCACCTTCCAAATAACAAATCGACGAGTGTACCCCTCGCACAATTCACAGAACAAAAAATTGGGTTACCTTCTCTTTTTCAAACAAGAAAATTCAAATCATTCCTGGTCATATCATCTAATCCCAAGAAACTTCCTTCATCCGATATTCTGTCAAAACCCTGCCTTCGCATCTCAAAGACACCAATTCTTGCCCTTCCCTACCAAATCGCAAGGCGATTCCTGCACTCGCGTCACCATGCGGGTGGTCGAATACCCTCCCGAACTCCAGAGCCAGCGTCTGCTCCGCAAGGGCAAAGGTACCTTTGCCGTCGGCTGTGGTCCCTTGCCCGACGATACCGACTGGACTGAGATCCCCTATGCAGTCCTCAAGGAGGAGTGTGCCATCCGTGAAAGTGAGTGCCCTTCCCTTTGGACCGAGATATTGGCTCTTGCTTGATGATACATCACTACAATATCCACAATCACTCTGACAGGGTATTTCTAATATTGTATATTGCAGTGCCAACTGGCGGAAAAGCTGAAGCGCTTGCAGAAGCTCTCACCAACTACAAGGCGCCCGAGAGCCGTCCTCCAGCAGAGGATGGTAAGTAGTTTCCCAGAACACTTCCCATCAAAGAATACACTCTCTCAAAACATGAAACCACGTCTGCCGCCGGAAAACATTACCCAGCTAACCTCGTGTTACCCCGGCAGTGAGCCGAGTGGTTGGAAAGGGTAAGAGTGCCGACGGAGAGAAGCGCAAGAAGAAATGGCTGGATGGTCCCGATCATACCTATCACAAGAAGCTGGAAGCCATCAAGAATGATGCTATCTGCCTGATGAGCCTAAGAGAGAATGGCGCAGAACACAAGTTTGGCGGACCATCCATCGAGTTCTGTATGGCGAACAACAGGGCCGATAATGCTCAGTATCGAGTTAGCATTTGCAAGATGCCAACTTGTGACTGTCCTTCCAAAGTAAGCATGCCATGCTGCCGGCACTACCCCCCACTTATTGGACTCAGCCTTCTGACATGAAGTCAGAATTTTCGAGCCCAAGAGCATTGCAAGCACATCTATGGTAGGGTTCCATGTTTAACAGCGTTTGTCTATCTATTGATCGTTGCAGCTGTCCTCGCCAACATACTCAAGGTTCCAGAGCCCTTGTTATGGCAGGTGAGTTGTTGATACTGTTACTATTCTTCTTGGAGTATCTTTGGAGGATCGACTTTATCGCGATTTTCTTTGCATCCAAATATTGAATATCTTCAAGGCCCAATCGATCTTGACCGATCAGAAGAAAGCAATGACTGACATCGACAATTTGTTGAGTAGAACG
Source organism: Pestalotiopsis fici W106-1 (assembly GCF_000516985.1). Classification (NCBI taxonomy): domain Eukaryota; kingdom Fungi; phylum Ascomycota; class Sordariomycetes; order Amphisphaeriales; family Sporocadaceae; genus Pestalotiopsis; species Pestalotiopsis fici. The sequence goes on along the minus strand of NW_006917093.1, from coordinate 4,920,530 downwards.
CCTTTCTCTCAGATGAACTTGAGCAGTTCTTCAAGCCCATCTTGCAAGCATCCAATGACGGAGCAGTCTCGGACGGTAGTGTCGGTCTCTTGGCCAATGGCAACTGTCCCATTTGCTTCCAGGAAACGACGGATGTTGCCAAGCCTACTGTGGAATGCTCTGATTGCCACATCAAGATCCACAAGAGATGCTTCAACATTTTGGCCATGAACACAACTGGCTATGGCCTCAAATGTGTCGCATGCTTGAGCAAGTGGACGGAACCAGGTCAATGGGGTGCTGGTAAGTATGCACAAGGACACATTGGATATACCATTATCGGTGGAACTTGCGGCTGTGTGCTGACCTTTGACAGAAGGGGTCGAGGCAGACGATCGTGCGATTGCAGAAGCAAAGGAGGCGGCCAAAGCTTTGAAGGCGGCTGAAAAGGCAGCCGAGAAGGCCGCCGAGAAAGAGGCAAAGGCAAGGAAAAAGCGCAACCGTGTCGAGTGAGTTCGGGATTGTCGTGGTGAATCATTATCGAAAGATTCGTGGTTATCTGAACGCGGAAGAAATTGAGGAAATTGGAATCTGTTGATGTTGTGGGACATGTCTTGGACGATTTGCTGCAGAAATGATGGGCGTAGGGCCGCTTATCAGCAACATGGTTGCTATATTGTTTGCCAGTCACGAAGAAGGTCTATTCATATGGCTTGTCGAGTTGGTGCGAAGTCGGAAAACCCATCAAATGATCATGCGAAAACAAGAATCGAGTAGTGATTATGGCAAAGTAGCTAATGGTAAAACAATTTTGACTGCAAGTCCTCTTTCATGTTTGTTGAATGGTTCACTTCATCAGGCGCGATAGGGTTCTAGGACAAATGCTCATACAGCTAAGCGACAATTGGACTCCCATAATGGGCATGTATCAGCAACTTGGCCACCTGATTTCCGTGGCCTATGCGAGGTTTTGAATTATTCATCTGGAGTTGGGTATGTCTCGAGTATTATACACTTAAAGGTCCTACAGTCACCTTCTCCCTCAGCTTCCTCTCCTTCTGCTGCTCCACGAGCGTAGCCTGGCGTTGCCTGCGTCGCTTGTCGGCATCAATGGCAGCAAACCTCCCGCGTGCTCCATGTTTGATCTTGGTAATCATGTCGGACGCCTTGCCCATGGTGATGTCTGCCGGCGTCAGCTGATCGTCTGGGGATCGCATCCTGTTGACGAGTTTGAGCTGCACCTTGGTGGCCGGACTTTTACGCCACCTCATTCGCCGGGAGATGAAGTTATTGGGAAACTTTTCCGATGCATACTTGTCTGCGCCGTGGACGGCGTCCGCAAAAGTTGTGGCTTCGAGGAGCCGCCGCGGCGTCGCGAATGGCGATTTGGATGCCGTGCCTTGTGGAAGCATTCTAATCTCCCAGGCGCCGAACCTTGGTGTTCCGTCCAAAGCGGGCTCGTCCTTTTCTAGTCTAATGTATGTTCCACTTGGGACCGATAGTATGTACCGGTCCGGTCCGACTTCTACCCAAGCATACTGACTGATTGATCGAATGTTCTCTTCTCCTGAAGAGTCGGCAATGAGTTCAAAGACTGAGTCGTATTCTGTAAAGGTGAGGCTGCGAACAGCGCCCTCGTTGGATGCTTGTGGCTTTGACGAGTTGACCTTATTGGCTCTCTCTGCTTCTGCTTCTTTGCGAGCATTCAGGTCGCGCATATCTTCGACTGAGGCATCGCTCACCAGCTCGCTTGGGTCGAGACCAAATAGCGTAGGCGTTGTAACGATGCCTGTCTCTAGACTCGACACCATATCAATAATGTGACAGTTAGTTTTCCCCTGGTGCAGTCTCATGCCACGCCCAATCATTTGCACAAGGAGGTTACGAGACTTTGTTGGCCGGGCCAAAATGATGCAATCGATATTGGGAATGTCGGTCCCTTCTGTGAATACGCCGCAGTTGACCAGCACGGGGAACTTTCCCGCCTTGAAGGCCTCGAGGCGCTCGCTCCGTTCCACCTTGGGAGTGTCACCGGTGACGAAACGAGCGTCGATGCCGTGGCTGCGAAAGGTCTGAGTGAGGCCGGAAACGTGGGAGAGGTCGACGCAAAAGACCAGCGTCGACTGCCTCTCCCGTGCCTTGGCGAGCCAGCTCCGCACCGTGATCTCGTTGACCTGGTCCGTGTTGACGACGCGGGACAGCTCGGCCGGCTGAAAGTCGCCGTTGGCGCCGTCGCGCACCCGCGAGAGGTCGGCCGTCGATGCCACCGTGGTGAATATCACGTCGGACAACCACTTTTCCCCAATCATGTCGACATAGTCCTTGTGGTAGACGATCTCGTCAATGGCGGCACCGAGCCGCAGGCCGTCGAAGCGGGAAAAGGTGGCCGAGACTCCAATCAGGGTTGGGGAAGATTGCCGCTTCTGGTCCAGGTCAAAGTGATCCAGCGCCCGCAGATAACCCGGAGCGACAATATGGTGCGCCTCGTCGACCAGGACGAGCTTGAACCGCTTTGGGTCAAACTTGCTCATCCGATCGCCCGACGTGATGCTCTGTATACTGGCAATGGTGATGTCGGCAGTTCCGGAGGCGTGCATGTTGCCCATTTCAATATCGACAGTCTTGTCGGGGTAAGCATTCGTGCAGTGCCTGGCGGCCTGCTCGACCAGCTCGCGGCGGTGGGCCAGGATGAGCGTCTGGTCTGCATGTTGAGAGGTGGCCCTGATTCGATCAATCAACTGGGTGAAGATGACGGTCTTGCCGGCGCCCGTGGCCAGGGAGATGCCGATGCGTTTGTGCCCTTGCTCCAGGGAGGACAACACGGCTTGGATGCATTCCTCTTGGTACTTGCGGAGACGCACATGGCCGCCGCCGACCGGAGGAATCGCCGGTGCTGCCTCTCCTGCTACTGAGGCAGCGGTAGCCTGGCTGGTGGCCCATCTGACGCTGGGTCTGGGCCCCCGCTGGCAGTGAACGACGGTCGAATGTGCAAGTCTGAATGTTGGTCTGGACAAGCACCGCAGAGTACGGGCTCCCAACATGGCACAACCGTGGGACTGCCAATGTCCTAGATCGGCACCTGTTCACTTGTGGTTTCAGGATTCGAGCCTCACGGGAGGATGAGGTCCGCGCTCATGCAAAAGACTCCCGAGTTGCAGTCACGTGTATATGACAGTATACGTTAAAGAAGTACGCAATTGACCTTGCAAATCCCCGTTAGTGTTGTGCTCGAGGTTACGGGTTGATGAAGAGCTTACAATTTCAATTAGCGGAACAAATTGATTGCAAATGTCTTGAGAATCCTGAATCTGTTACATATTCTTAGACTTGAGGAATTTATGCTCAGAATGGAGAATACTAAAACACCAATATGTGGAAGATGAACTAGTCAAAGGCCTTTCTTTTGGTTTGGTCACTGAAACAGAGTAGGTAGTATCATGAATCAGCTAGCAAGGAGTCTCGGATATTAGTCGGGTATTCTCACCGAAAGACCTACAAGAAGCAAGTTTCATCGACAAGAATGAATTTCATATGGCAATTTTCATGAAATAAGTAGGATACTTCTTGAAAAGAGGCAACGATGATCATTGATGCCTTTTCCTATACCAAGGTCCATAATGTGATGTTTAATGTTTGCATGAAAAGTCATTGCTGTTCCCGCGATGTTGAATCATTTTGAGGGTCCCTTGACTTCCTTAGCAGAAAATAGGCACCACAAACTTCCGGCGGTAAATAACCCCACTAACTCGATCGTCTATGCCCCTGTAGAAGCACTACAACAGGCATTCCAACCCGCTAAGACAAGGACCCTGAGAATTCATTCATTGACCAAACCATGATGACATCTCGAGTCAAAAAACTTTCATACTGGAAACGACCTTCAATATCGAACCAAATGCAAGACAGTCACTGGCTGAAGACTGCACCGTCGACTTGAAGTAGAAGCGCCACTACCTGAAGATGATCCTCGCGAGATTATGGTATGTACATTCAATTGGTCATTCGAGTCACTTAATTGACGAGACTAGGTGAGAGAAAGTTGTGTTGTCAGCCAAAGTTCACAAACCTCCCCCTGTAAACGATAAACGCATCCATCCTCCCAACGTATTTTCCATGCACTAATTGCTACTTGTAAAGACAACGGAATCAAGTCCACCCAACCTGATCAAATTTTAGATATAGTGAGAGATACATGGTTTTCCCCAGTTCTGTTTTTGCGATCAGTTACTGACCAAAACACAGCAGACTGCCGCCATCAATTTCATGCCTGTGTTCAAGGTTAAACTCCAGGCAAGAGCGTGCTTCGGATAACACCCAAACCGAGGCTCGATATTCTTCGAGCACTATCCAGGTCCGCATGGCCGAAGCAAGAGGCCACGAATTTATTTTCTGTTCCTCAGGTTCTGAGATCCTGGCTCGAGGGAGGATATTTGAGAAACCCAACACATAGTGCAAGTGGATGATTATCAGCAAAGCTTTTTCGATTCTCAACCTGGCCACAAACATCAGCATTGCCAGAGTCACGAGTCAGCTAGACGACTTGAATTTTCCGATATTCGTCGTGCTTGCCGGGCCTACTCTGTGTGTATATTGTAAGACAGAAAAAGAAGTACTAGCGAGATGGCGACCATATCAGACGAGGACGACTACGTCCCGAGCGAAATCAATTTCGGCGCGTCCGAGCACGAATCACAAGGACAAAACTCGGATATTGAACCCAGCCGGCATGTCACAGAGAGGAGTCAGACGGGCGAAAGTGCAGATGAACTGGACTCGGAAGACGGCGCATCACCGTCGTCGTCGTCATCGTCGAGAAGTAGGTCTCGTAAAAAGCGCAAGGCCCACCACCTCCCTCCCTACGCCGGCGCGCCCCTCAAACGCCAGCGCCGCCCCTTCAACCCAGACTACTTGAGCCTGCTCAACCAGGACATTGCCGACGCCGCCCTCTCGCTGATTGCCGACGACGCCGCGGCCGCGGACCTGCTGGAGCCGCCCACGCAGGTCGGCGCGGTGCGCTGGTCGCCCGTCGAAAAGGAGGCCTTTTTCTCGGCCCTCGGGCGGCTGGGCCGCGACGACCTGCCCGGCATCGCGGCGCGCGTGGGGTCCAAGGGCCCGCTCGAGGTGCGCCAGTTCCTGCTTCTGCTCGAGGACCGGGCGAGGCAGCGCCGGGACGCGCGCAGTCGGCGGCGCAGGACGCTGCGGCTCGCAGAGGTACCGGCTGCCGCGGAGCTGAGCCACGAGTGCACCGCTGCCCTGGAGGAGGCCGCGGACGACCTTTCGCTGCGGCAGGATAATCACGAGGCCTCGACGGAAGAGAAGCGGTGGGGCGACCGGTGGCTCATTACGCCCGATGCGGCCGAGGATGCGCCCGACGGCGGCGGCGGCAGCATCAAGGACGAAGATATGCCGTTTCTCGATTTCTTCAAGGCCAAGACCTGGCTCCGCTTGTCCGACCGCCTCTTTATGAACTCGGCCATCCCAGACTACAACTGGCGCTACGTCTCCGAGGAGCCCCCAGCCATTCGGGCCACGGCATTGGCCGACTTCCACTCGCTGGCCGTCAGCATCACCAGGCGGCTGGTGGCGAGCACCCTCTTCATGGCTGGCATGCGCCTCAAGGCCCAGCGGCAGTATTTCCCCCACGCCAGACCTCTGGTCAAGGAGAGGGACGTCAAGGCCGCCGTGGACTCGCTCAATCTCAAGACGAATAGTCACGACTTTTGGGCGGGGGCAGCCCGGAGACTTCGTATCGATGTCGTCAATGACCAGGCGGATTCGGCACCTGAAGAAGAGCCGGGAGACGAGGAGAGTGACGGAGACTACGTCATGTCCTATCACGACGTAGAGACGGCGCTTGAGTACTCCGTGCAAGACAATAGTGCGGCGGCGGCCGGCGGACCCTCTAGCGGAGACATAGAAACAGAAATAGAGGACGAAGAAGACACGATGGATATCTCAGACGCCTCTTCCTTGCCGGAAGATGAAGAGATGACCCAGGAAACCGGCGATGAGGTAGACGAGCAAGATGTCGCCCCAGACGTCGACGAGGACGCGGTCAAGCGCGACTTGCACGAGGCCATCTCCTATTCGGCCGACTACGGATTCACCACCCGGGCTCGGCAAGGCCTGCAACAGCGCATTGAGACGGAGCACAGGATGGAGGCCGAGGCCGAGGAGCACGATATGCACAACAGCAGACGCGAGGAAGCTCAACTTCAAGCCATGCTCAGGAGGGTCGAGATACCCAGTGATGCGCCGTCGAATACAAATCCGGCCATGCGAAATGCCCGGCACCGCGAGTTTGAGCCGGCTGGCACGGACTGGAGGGACAATATCCAGTATGTGAGTGAGTGGGAAATTCAGTGAGGCCAGTATATTCACAGTTTAGAGGAAACACCACTACAATGTATAAAGTTCGAGTTTCTTTACCAACCAAGTCGACTTTATTTATAACCTCTTTGTGGTGGTACATATGAATCTACAAAAAAAGCATACTTGGTACTGTCAGGATGCCGTGGATGGGCCATTTGGGCCGACCAAAAACGCCTTAGAGAAAAAAAATATCAAGAACCTGACCAGTAAGCCTCAGAATTATCCTTTCGCCGCTTCCATAACACATGTTCGACCCTTTTTATGCTAGAGAAAAACAGTCGAGTTGGGTTGCTACCATTATGCCTCGTAGCTCTTGATCTGACCATCCGCACCCACTGGCTGTACTGATCCCACTGCTGGTGTAGTCGCAAAGGTTAAGCCCTGCGATTCAAGGCCACTCATCTTAATGTCACCATTGACCGCGGCTGTCTTGAGACCCTCCTGGGTGTCCCGTACTCGCTTCTTAAACGCGAGACGATCCAGGAACAGCTGCTGGCGGCCACGCTCGAGTTCGCGTCTCTCAGCTTGCAAGATACTCTCCATCTCCTCAAAATACTTCATCTTGAGCTCCATTTTTTGCAGGGTCACGTTGACAGCGGCGCTGAGAAGGCGGCTCATCTCACGCTCTTCGTGAGAAGCTAGACCACCTGAGCGAGCAGCCATCATGGCTAGAGGGATGCTTGCAGCTGCCGTTGTGGTCGTGGTCGTAGTTGTGGTAGTGGTCGTCTCTTGTCTAATATCGATCTCCATCGAGTCGCCCTCCTTTTCCTTGCCCTTTTCGCTCGACTTGTCCTCGCCACCCTCGATCTTGTTCCTCAGGCCAGCCCGGAGCTCCTCGACCGATAGCTTGGCGGCGGCAGCTGTGCTCTTGGGATCTGCCAAGCTTGCCAGGAAACCAATCACCGACATTACGGGGTTGTCAGCTTTGCTGAAAGGAAGCTGGCCGCCGTGGCTTCCCAAAAGACCAAGACCTGTAGGTGCGTGTACTGGGGCCTCCGACTCGAGGTACTTGTCTTCTATGTCAAGCTGCAGGAATTGCAAGACACACTCTTCCCTTGTTCGGGTGCCAACGTGCTCTGCAATTTCGGCCCAGTCGTCATCGTACTTCTCAAGACCCTCCAAGAGACGCAATAATTCAGCATCAGACCATGGAGCGTCGCGGTCCAGTACTGCAGAGTAGGTCGGGTTCTCCAGCTTGGTGTACTGGTTGTTGGTCTGGTTGTGGGGGATACGGCCGTCCAGATAACAGCTAGGACAAACGTCGTTCTTGGCCTTGCCGGGACCCTGAGTTTCTGGAAGGTGGTAGTACACTCTGGTGCAGTCCACGCCACAGTTTGTGCAGTTGACCTTGGCGATAGGCTTCTTTGTCAACTCTTCGGCATCGGGCGTGGCGCTCGCAGTGCCATTAGTGGCAGGAGCTTCGCCGTTGGTCTTTGACTCCGTCTTGTTCAATTGCTTGCCCTTGGCGCTGGCCTCGAAAATGTTGCGGCCAATCTCCAAGTTGCGCTCACCAGCAGCCGTCGGAGTGGCAGCGGCCTTTTGGTCGGTGTCGACATTCTTCTTGCCATCAACGACAATGGGATCCGCAGAAGGCTGCCATGCTTGGAGACCACGGGGTGTATCGCAAATGATCTGGAAATGGCCTGTGAATGGAGGACCAACTGGCGAAGGCCTCTGATCGGCGTCGACCTGCATGCCATGCATTAGCACGATTGATTATGGGATAATAAGGTGTACGAGTCGAGCTTACCTGGTAGTTGATCAGACCCCACTGCTCCAAGAAAGAATGCACGCGCATAATGGCGCACACGTCACCAGCCAGGTTTCGTCGCGTGGCCGTCACGGTTAGGTACTCGCTTGGGTTGAGACGGTATGTGTTGATCATAAAGTCTCGGTAGTCCTTGTAGACGTGAGACGTCTTGCTGCGGTTACGGTTATTGAAGAATTCAGGCAAAGCCTTGCGCTCGATGCTGTGAATCGTGTTCATATCAAACCATGTGCTGTAGCTCGGCAGCACGATGGAATGTGTCTGAGAGATGAGGTGTTCGCGAGCGGCGTTTTCTATGCTTTCTTTCGACTTGGTCTCGGTCGCAGCACCGTCGGCACCGGCAGCGGGCGCTGATGCCTCGCCTTCCTTCTCAACATTCTGACCATCCTTGGGGGCATCGCCCATCTCCTCGTCCTCCTTGGATCCCAAAACGGTCTCAGCGGGAGGTCCCGCGGGTGCATCTAGGGGGTTATCTGAAAGAGCAGCAGGAGCGGGGGTGTTGCTATCCTGCTTGATTTGGGGTTCTGCAGGAGCTTGGACTTCAGACATCTGGACATCTGCTATGCGCAACGTGATTAGCAATCGCGTGATTGATGGTAATGATTATGCGCGAAACGACTGGGCGACGAACCTTCGGAAGCTTCAGCCTCACCAGTTGGACCAGCCTGTAGAGGCGGTTGAGCGAGGATGGGGTTGCTGCCAGGAGTGGCAGCGTTGGCTGGTGAGCCATAGCTGACGTTTTCTTCTTCCATCGTGGTGGTTTTGATGATGGCCCTTGTATACCAGACCAACCAAGGTAGGTGGATGGATTACAATAGAAAGAAAGCTAGGGCTAGCGAGCGATTGACTGATTGAAAAATCAATCAAGAGTGCAACTGAAGTGCGGCGCGTCGCAAAATGTCGAGCCTCTGTGAGCGACAATATTTAAATGGTCGTTGATGATGGAATGGGGATTAGACGTGGTCGCAAATGGGCCAAGTTCGATGTCGTGGTGGATGCGAATCGAAAGGCTGGAGTCGCGCCTGGTTGGCGTTTGGGAAAATTGCTGCTGCGTCGCGAACTGGCGAGGTGAGAGGGAGACAACTGACTGGACTCAACGGGACTGGGAAAAAGGGTCCGAGCTCTTCTAACTAGGGGCATTGAAGGCTAGGTAGGTTAGGGAAACGAGTGGGTCTAGCAACCTCAAAACCATGATTAATATATCTAAATACATATCTAACCAGTTGAACCCACTTTTGCAATGCACCCCCTTTTGCAACGTGTTATTTCCACTCTACAATATAACCCAACTACAACACTTTTATAATATCTCAACAGCCACTTATTCAATTAATCCCATCTTTTTAAAATAACTAAATTAAACGAACGCGATATAAAAAAAGCAATTAAAAAGGTCGAAAACGGTAAAAAATTAATTAAAATTGCACGCGATTTAGGTATTTATGCATTTATTTTATCGCATAAGCTATAAAATACGCGGCTTTATCGTAATGCCTACGAATTAACGCAAACTTTTTTAAAATTATAAAAATAAAAGCTTAAAAACTAAATTTTATACGAAAAATAATGCGGATAAGCTCTTTTAAAACGAATCGTACGAAACGTAGCTTTATAAATCGCTATTAGCATTAAATTTAATAATTAAGCTATTTATATTAAAAAGAATTAGGTAAATAAATTTGTATAGCGCTATCTATATTTAGCTATAAAGCTAAAACGGGTTATCGATGCTAATCGGATTAATAGGATTAATTCCGGGGCTATTTAAAAGTTTTATATATTTATAAATAAGGTCTTAAAGCTATATTTAATTAAATCTAAAAATATATATAATATAAATAAAATTAGGGTCTAAAAAGGTAAAGCTAAAAAAAGGATTATTATAAGCATATCGAAATTACGTCGCTTTCGTATTTAAAAATCGGGAGTAATTAAATAAATAATTACGATTTATAATATTAACGCTTTTAGCTTAATAATTATAATAATTTATATTTTAAAAGGAATAACGCTATAAACGCAGTGGTTTTTTAAAGATTTAAAGGAAGCTAAGTTTATTATTATATATAAAAAATAATTTAATTTTATTATAGCCCTTTCGTGGCTTAAGCAGGTATTTGGCTTAAAAACAAGGCCCCGTAAAAATGCGCAGCGGCCACGCCTTTAAAAAATATTAATATTAAATAGCTATAATACTTATTTGCTATTAAAATTTATATTTATAATTTATCGTATAAAAATCGCGTTAATATACCTGCCTATATATATTAGCGAAGCCTTTTAGCCATTTAATAAAAATATATTTTCCTCCTTTAAATATTATTATTATTAATAGCTTAGCAAATAGCGTAAAATAGCAATAATTAAACTTATTTAAAAGCAAAAAATGCTTATAGCTTACGCTGCGGCTTATTAATTAGCCTTTATATAAAAAATTATATAAAATAGCTAACGCAAAACGGGTATATAGCCCTTAAATCCTAATTAAATATTAAATAACCCTAAATTTTTTCTTTTAATCCCGACCCCCCCTTTATATATATTACTAAATGTAATATAGTTAAAGGAGCATGTGAAGTAGGTTTAAAAGAATCACAATATTAAAGTAAGCTAAAAGCGTTAAAAAGTATAGGTATAATTATAAGGTGTATTATATTTATTTAAATTTTAATTAAAAAGGGAGTATATAATCCTATTTATATATTTATTTATTAAAAAGATTTATTAACTTCCTTAGAGCGTATAGATTTTATCCGTAAGCTCCTTGCTTTTAATAAGGATATTTATATATTCCTTATATTTAGTATTTTAAGGACCTTTAAGGTCTAACTAACTATTATATACCCCTTAAGCTTTTAAGGCGTCCTTTAAAAGTTTAATAAAGATATATTAATTAGATAACTTTTTAAAATTTTTATTTTTAAATTAAATTAAGCATAAGGATAAAAATCCCAAGCTTTTTTAAATATTTATCCTATATCCTTCCTAAGGTTTATTTTATTTTTGCCGTTTTTGTTTTAAAGGTTAAATTTAATTATTAAATTACCGGTTAATAATAGGTTTTTTTTAGCGATAATTACCTTTGCTTATTATATATAAACCCGGATTAAAAAAGCTTTTTTTATATTTTTACCTTTTATTTAAATATTTTTTTTGTAGAAATTCCCTTATTTATAGATTTTTTTTTAAAAATAACTTTTTTATACGCTATTTATTTAAAGATTTTTATTTTTCCTTTTTTTTTTTAATATTTATTTTTAGTATTTAATAATTAGGTTTAGATAAGTTTTAGATTTTTTTTTTATTTAGTTATATTTATTTTTAATTTTTTACGCTTTTTAAATTTTTCTAATGCAGGCTTGCTTGGTTAGAGTTTTCTTTTCCTTTTTATTACGTTTGCATTTTTTTAGACTAATGCTTTAAGCTTTCCTTTTTTTTTATAATAATTAAAAGATTTAATAATAGTTATATTCGATAAAATATAGCAATTAGTTTTATTAATTCTTTTATTATTAGGCCTTTAATAATTATTTTAGGTGCGTTTTTATTAATTTATATTTATTTAGCGTTTTTGCCCGAATTAAAAAATAATGGTTTATTTAATCGGATTAATTATTTTATTTATAAATAGCTTATTTCCTATTATTTCCTAAGCTTCCATTTCTTTTTTTTTTTTACCTTTTAAGTTAAATTTTTTTAAGCTTTTTTAATTTATTTTTATTTATTATTTTTTTAAAAAATAATTATACGCTTTTATTTTTTTATTATATTATTTATTATTATACTTTGCTTTTTTTTTAAATTTCCTAAAAAAATTCGCGCTTAAAGCTATATATACCGCCCGTTTTCGTTTAATAGCTTTAAGGCTTAGTAGGACCGAATAATAATTAAGCTTTTTTGTTATAATAAAAAAAAAAAAGCGCGCTCGTAAGGCTAAGCGCTAGCGTGCTTTTTAGCAATAACGGTAAATTTCGATTTTTTTAGCGCTTATTCTTGTGTTTTTTTTAATTTTTAATATTTATCCGTTTTAATTTTTTATAATGCTATATTTAATAATTCCGATTTTTTTTATTTTTCGGTTAAATCGCGTTTTTTTATTTAAAGTAATTTAAGCGCCGGTAAAGCTTTTAGGTTTAGTTTTTTTGCTTTTTTTAATCGAGGAATTTTTAAAATTCCGGTTCCGATTTAGCTTTTAGCTATTTTTAGTAATTACGTTCGCACCTTTTTCGGTAATTACGCCCTTTTTATTCGTATTTTTTGCGATTAATCGCTTAAAATAATTAATTTTACTAAAAATCGTAAATAATTTATTATTTTTTTTACTTATTTTAGTAGTAAAAAAGGCACTTTTATATTTATTCCCTTTATTTATGGCTTTTATTATCCGTCGGTAAAAATTAAGGAAAATAGTCCTAAGCCTTCCGCTCGTCGCTTTAAATGTATTGCTCGTATTTAACGTAAAAAATTAAAATATTTAGCTAATACCCTTAAGCGCGTTATAAAGGTTTCGGGAATACGTAATAATATTTTTTGCGTTCGTTATATTAAAGCTATTATTATTAGTCGCATATATAAAAATATACTAGCTAATAGCAAATGCTTTTAAATTTTAGGAAATTGCTGTTATTATTATAATAAAAATCGTAATAGTTATAAGCCTATATAAATTCTTTTTAATTTATATTTCGCTTTTTATATTTTTTAAAATATAAAAATTAATATTATAATAGTTATTTTAGCATTATTCCTTTTATATAGCGCTATATAAATTATTTTTACGATAAAACTCGCGTAAAGCGTAAATACCGTATTATTTTTAAGGTCGCTATTAAAATCTATTAATAATAAGTTTTCGATAAAGCGGTTTTAGGCTTTAGTATTGCTTTTATTTATATAAATTTTTTTTCCGATAATAAAAATAATTAAATAAAAGGTTTTTAGGTATAATACTCGAATATAAGGATAAATAAAAGGATTTTTATAATAATATATTAATAAATATAAATTTAGCGTTTATATATTTTTTACGGGTTAAATTTTGTGGTTTTTCGGTTATTTTTTTATTTGCCTAATAAAGCATTATAATATAGGCGTTTTTTATCGGTAGTTTTTATTAATTAATTTTTTTATTGCTTTTAATATATTATTTATAATATTAATATAATTTTGCGGAAATTTAGGTAAAATACGAAGCGTTTAAATTCTTATTTTAAAAGCGCTTTAATAAGGCTATTTGCTAGTATTTAGTTTATTTAAAAATAAATAATCTTAAAAGATTTTTTTATATATTTTTATTTAAGCTATATATTATTAATATCGATATATTTTAATTTAATATTAATTTTTAAGTTATCGTTTATTATAAACCGTATTATTTGCTAATTATTATAAAAAATATTTTAATTTTATTTAAAATCGAATTTTAAATCTTAATAAAGCCGTTCGTATACTAAAATTTTTTTAGCGGTTTTTAATAAAGCGTTTAATTTTGCTTTTATTATATTAATAAATATAATGCTTTATTTAAAAGCCTTTTATATTATTAAACCGCTAAAAAATATAATAATATATTTTTATAAGCTTTTTTTTAATTTTTAATCGTCGGCGAATAAAATATCTCCTATTATTAAAATTTAAGTTTTTATATATTTTTTATATTTAATACTAAAGAATTTAGTATTTTAAAAATATTTAATAATTTATAGCTTAGCTTTAAAATGCGTTAGCTTTAGGTTAATAAAAAAATAAAAAAGCTAAGCTATAATAAATGCAATATTTAGTTTAATTATAATAATAATATATAATATTAAACCGATTATTTTTTAAAATTTTTTAATTTTGCTTTTAATAGCGATATTTAAGTATTTTTCTAAAAAGGTTAAGCTTATAAATACGACTAATATATTCGATTAATTATTTACCCCGAATTTAGCTGCGATCTTTTTTATATAGGCATTATATAATAACGTAACGATCCTTATATTCTGGTTTTTAAATACCCGAATATTAAAAAATTATAAAACGTTTCCTTTTAATTTAAGCTTATATTTCCTTTTAATATTTTTTATAAGCGTCTAAGTTATTTTTTTATAATTTTTATAATAAAAAATAAAAATATCGTTAACGTAAAATATTAGGAATATTATATAATCGGGGTTAAAAAATAGGCATAATTTTTTAATAAAAACGTCGAATCCTAATTATATTAATATATTATTAAATTTTTTATATTATAATAATAATAAATTTTTAAGCCTATATAAGGCTTTTTTAAATTTTAAATATTTATGCTTTATATTAAAACCGTTTAATAACTTATAATATATAAGTTTTAAAATTCCTTTTAAGGCGTTAAAAAAGGCTTTAATAATATTATATTATTTGCATTTAAAATTATTTTTAATAGCTATAGTTATTATAATTTTAAATAATTAGGCGGCTAAAATTAAAGCGTAAATATTTTTTGTGTTTTTTTTTTTAAAAATCTCCTTTTATAATAAGCTTTATTTTAAATTTTACTAAATAATTATTTTTATTAAATTTATATATTTATACCTATATTAAAGATATAAGCTTGCTAAAGCATTTTTCGCGATTTTTTTTTTAAATACCTTTTTATATTAGGGTTTTAAATTTAAAGCCTATTACCTTTTTAAATTAAGGCCTATATAAATAATTTTTTAGGTTTTTTTATTTTTTTAGTTTTTATAATACGTCGTCCAGGTATATTTTTTCCTTTTTTAAGTTAAAAGCGATGCTTTTAAATATACCGAAGTTTTCGTCGTTATTTAAAAGCTTTTTTAAAACCGATAAAATACCTTTAAATTCTTTTTTATAACCTAGTATTATAGTTACGATTACAAAATATAAGGTTTTATACGCTAAAAGATTTTTATTTTTAGCTATTAATATAAATTAGTCGTCGAATTTTTTTTAAAATAGGTTAATTAATAAAATTGCAAATATTCCGTAAAATATTATTAATATATATAATTATCCGTATTTTTAAAAAGCTTTTTTAGTACGCGTATTACGTTTAATCTCGATTATTTCGTTTAATTAATTTTTTATAAAAGCGGTTAAAATTATATTTTGTGCTTTTTGCCCTTTTAAATTAATAAACCGTATAGGTATTTTAATTTTAAAGTATTTTGCTTTAATAAAAATTAAAGGTCGCGATTCTTTAACGTTTTTAGGAATTAAAAATAATAATTCCTTAGCGTTTTAAAAGTTTTTATCCCTAAATAAATTAATAGCTATACCTTTTAAAAACCTTAGTCCTAATACTAAATTATTAAGCATTTAGCGTTATATTATATATTTTTAATTATTTTTTATCGAAATATTACTCTTTTATAAAGTATCCCCGCGATTTTTTTTTTTATAAATACCGGTTTTTTTATATAATTTAAGCGTAACTATTAAGAATAAAAAACTTTAATTTTTTTGCTTTAGCTTAAAAAAATTTTGTATTCCTAAAAAAATATTTAGGTAAATATTTAATATTTAAGTATTAAAAAAATTATTTTTAGCGTCGTTTTTAAGCTATTCCGCGATTTATTAAGCTATATTTATATATTTGGAAATAATATTAAATATAAATTTACCCTTTAAATCGGGTAATATAAAACGTAATTATAAAGCGTTTTAAAGGTTAAATTATAAGATAATATCGTTTTTAAAAAATATCGGTTTAAGCTTTTTAATTTCGTTAATAATAGGATAAAATCTTTTTTTAATAATTTATTTTTTTTATTCCTTTTAAAGGCCTTTATAAAATACTTTTTTATTAAATTTAACGTTTTTTATAATTATAATTTAATTTAGGTTTAGAATTTAAATACGGAAAAATTAGTTAAAATAATATTTAACTAAATATCTAAAATAAGCTTTTAAATAAATTTTATAATATCTTAAATTAATACCTTTTTTTTATTTTTTTTTAAAGCGTAAATTATATATTTATATACGTAAATTAAATTTTAATCCGGTTTTAAATTAATAATAATTTTTCGTATAATTTTTAAGGTATATTATCGGAAATATTATTCGAATTATTTATTTAGCATTTTATTTAATAATCGGTAGTTTTTAAAAGCGTTTAATAATATATTATATAGGTATATTGCCGTTTTTAGTATTTTTAGCTAAAGCGTAAAAAGGAAATTCGCAAATATTAATATTATTAAGGTTTTTTCTTAAAGCTTTCGAATAGCTTTTTTAATTCTTTTGTTTAGTTTAAATATATAAAGGGTTAATAATTAAATAATAATTTTTTTTTTAGCTTAGCATTTATAATAACTAATCCCGCGCGCCGGTAAAAATACCGTTTTATTATCGTAAAAAATTATATAAACGAAAAGGCGGTATTATCGTTTTACTAATATAACGAAATTAATAATTATTAGGGTAAATTCGTTTTTTTTTTTGGATTTTAATAAGAAAACGAAATATTTTTGTAATTATTTTTTTTAATAATTAGCGTATAAATGCTTTTATTAAAAGCTTTATCGTAAAATATAAAATTTAAAAATATCCGCTAAAATAATCGTTTTATTTAATATTTTTTAGTTTTTTTTAAAATTACCTAAATAGCCTTAAAATATATATAAATTTTATAATTAAATTATTTTATTTTACTAATTTAAATATTTTTTGCGTTTTTTAGCAAACCGCTTAAAAAGCTTTAGCCTTAAAATATTTTAACTAAAAATATTAAAATAATTTTTTGTTAAATTTAGGCTAAATATATACCCTAAATCGTTATATTTTTCGTTAATTAATAAAATAAAATATTAAAATATAAAGGTAATTTATATTTATTTTAGCAGGAAAATTAAAAAAAATAGGAGGATATAGGCTTATATTTAAAAAAAATTAAATAAAACTTTCGCTAAAGCTTATAAAATATAATATTATATTTTAGTATTCCGTATTTAATAATAATATTATATTTGCAAAATTATGCTTTTTTTTTTATTTAGTTTAAATTTAGAAATAATATTATAATAAAAATTTAAAAAATAAGCAATATCGTTAAATATAAAATTTATTTTAATGCTTATAGGATTATTAATATAATTTTTAATAATATAGGTACCCTAGCCTTAAATAGGAAAAAATAAAATGCTAACCTGGATTTAATCTTCGTTTTTTGCAAATTTAATAAAATTTAGTAATAAAAATTTAGAGTTATTTACTATATAAATAGCGCTATAATTATTAAAAAGCGTAAAATCGGATAATAAATATTTATTAAAAATAATAATATAAATACTAATAATATTATTAAAATTTATAATAATAAAATTAATAATTATAATAATTAAAAAAAGGCAAAGGTTTAGCTGGAGTATTAAAGGTATATTTAAGAGCTTTTCGGAAATAAAAAAAAAAGGATCGAATTAAAAAAAAGCGATAAAAAGGAATTCTTATACTCCCTTATAAAAAATAAATAAATTAATAATTATAGCGCTAATAAAGCTAGGGTATAAAAACCCGCTCTTAGGGTTCTTTTTATTAAAATTACCTAATATTTAGCCGATAGCTTTAAATTAACCTTTTAATTTTTTATACTTTTTTTATTATATATAAAAACGGATTTTGTTTATTTTCGCTTTAAATAATATTTTAATTTTTTTTTTATTAAACCTATAAAAGCGTATTCTAAAAATAAATATATTTTTAGGCCCTACCGGTAGTTTTTTTATCCCTTTTTTTTATAAAAGCAAAAAAAATTCTTAGGCTAAAACGTTAAAGCTCGAAATTATTAATCTTATATTTTTTAATACTCCGTTTCCGTAAAATTTTAAGCCTAGGCCTAAAATTGCGAAAATTTTTAGTTTATTAATTAATAAAATAATTTTATCGAATTAATTAAAAAGCGCCTTTTTTAAAGTATTAAAAGTCGGAAATAGTTCGTTTTTAAAATTATTAATACGCTTTATCTATTTTTTTCCTTAGCTAGGTATAATTTTAATATTTATAACGCGTAAAAAATCTTTAACGGCGAAAGCTTTATAAATTTTAGGGACTTAATACGTCCGGGCTTTTATTCGTTTAATTTTCTATTCGAAAAACTATTTTTAAAGGTTTTAGGCTTTAATTATAATAATAAAATAAAGCTTATATTATAATTTTACGTATTTTATATAATTAATTTTATTTAATTCGTAAAAGGCCTTAAGCTATTTAACGCAATATTTAAAAATATATTCCTTTACTCCTTCCGCTTTAATTTTAACGATTTATAAAAAACCGGGGTTTATTATTTTATCGATTTATTTTTTTAAGTAATATATTTTATTAATTTAGGCGAAAATAACGTTAAATAAAATTTGCTTAATAAAAACTTTTTTATTATATATTTTTTGGAACGTAAAACCTATAGGCACGGGCTCCTTTTTCGGAGCTTTTTTTTTTTAGTTTTCTTTTATTTTATAATAGCTGCTAAATGCTTTTTTTTAAATTGCTTTTAAAAGTCCTTAATATATTTTTCGATTATTAAAAAAAAAAGCTTTTTCCGGGAAAAAAAAAGCGTAAAATCTAAATTTACGAAATGCTAAATTTTAAAATAGTTTGCTAAATACTTATATTTAAAAAACCAATTAGGCTAATTATATTTTTTATTAAATTTAATATTAGTTTTAAATTTTTTAAATTTAGATATTTTTAAACGTATAATAATAAAAAAATAAATTAAGCTTAAAAGCTAATATTATATATTTTTTTAAAATATAATAATAAAATGCGGAATATAAAATATAATAATTTTACGAGCAGACCGGGCTTATAATTATAATATAATTAAAAGAGCATATAAAATAGGTTTAAAAAAATCACAATATTAAAATAAGCTAAAAGCGTTAAAAAATATAAGTATAATTATAAAATATATTATATTTATTTAAATTCTAATTAAAAAAAGAGTATATAGTCCTATTTATATATTTATTTATTAAAAAGATTTATTAATTTCCCTGGAGCGTACGGACCTTATCCGTAAGCTTTTTGCTTTTAATAGGGATATTTATATGCTCCTTATATCTAATATCTTAAGGACCCTCAAGGTCTAACTGACTGCCATATTAAAACTTTTAAATATAGCTAAAATTGCTATTATAACTCCTTATAATAGCAAAGATCTTCGGGATGCTTTTTTTCCATTTAAAAAAAATATTTAGCGTTAGGGCGGGAGGTAAGGCAATTAATAATAAAAACGGCAAAAATACTAGATTTAATAATAATAAAACTAGTTATAACGCGCTAAAATAATTTATTTTTAAATATAAAACTAGGTAAATATAAGCCCGATAAACGTTAAATAATCACTTTTAATCCGAACCAGGCATTTGCTAATTTTCCATATATTAAATCTGCTTAAAATAAGCTAAATAAGCGGCTGCGAAAAATGCTATAAAAAATAGGTTCCTATTAATAATTTCCTTAAAATATAGCCTTTTATAATTAAAAAACGACGTAAAAACTAAATTTATAATTAAAAAAATCAATTTAAGTGTGTTATAATGGGAAAATATTTAATTATATTATATATTTTATATCGGACTTTGTTAAAAATCCGTTACAAAAGGGGGTGCATTGCATAAGTGGGTGCAACTGGTTAGCATCATTGCTATTAATAAGCCGATAATATCTCATAACCACATATTTCTCTCAATCCTCCCAGCCGATAGCGGGCGGCATCATTTACCTCGGGCTCACGCGCCGATGACAGCCGCTTTAATTGAGTAGTAGTAGGTAGGCAAGGTATATTAGAAAGTGACCTCAGCACCACAAGCACAACCTTTCTGTGCTCGAGTTGGCCGTAACAATTCATTCCAATAACAACACACCATGTTTTCGGCAGCAAGAAGAACTGCTCTTAGAGCAGCCAATGGCATCCCCAAGGCCACGTCCGCTTTTGCCAGCCCATACAGCCCCTCGGCACTACAAAGGTTACTGTCAACACTTGCCATCCTCGAGCAGCGCGAGGGCAAGCTGAACCACGGTTCGCTCAGTGCAGTCACCGCCGCCAAGAAACTTGGTGGCTCCGTACATGGCTTCGTCGCTGGAAGCAACATCAAGGGCGTAGCAGACGAGGCCGCAAAGGTGGACGGCGTTGAGAAGATCATTGCCGTCGACAATGGCGCCTATGACAAGGTATGATGTCGCCGCTGCGGCCACCCGCGCATTGCGGCCTGGCTTTCGGCTATTCGGTGCACCTCATTGACCATTCAACCCAGGGACTCGCAGAGAATTTTGCGCCCCTTCTCGTCGAGAACATCAAGAAGGGCGGCTACACACACGTCATTGTAGGCCACACGGCTTTTGGAAAGAATCTTATGCCGCGGGTCGCTGCCCTGCTCGACTCCCAGCAGATTTCCGATATCACCGCCATCGAGAACGAGAACACCTTTGTGCGACCAATCTACGCCGGCAACGCTATCGCTACGGTCGAGTCCGCCGATGCTGTCAAGTTCATTACTATCCGCGGTACTGCTTTCGCCGCAGCCGAGGTTGGCAGCGGCTCGGCTGCTGTTGAAGAGGGCGTTGACCCGAAGGCAGAGGCACTTGCAGAATGGGTGTCGGAAGAACTAGCCAAGTCTGACCGGCCGGATCTTGCAACCGCCAGCAAGGTTGTGTCGGGCGGCCGAGGTCTCAAGTCGAAGGAGGACTTTGACAAGGTCATGCTGCCCTTGGCCGATTCCCTTGGCGCTGCCGTGGGCGCATCTCGTGCGGCCGTAGACAGCGGATACGCCGACAACAGCTTGCAAGTAGGACAGACTGGAAAGGTTGTGGCTCCTCAGCTCTACATGGCCGTGGGTATCTCGGGTGCCATTCAACATCTGGCTGGTATGAAGGACAGCAAGGTTATTGCAGCCATTAACAAGGACGGTGACGCACCCATCTTCCAGGTCGCAGACGTTGGCTTGGTTGGTGACCTGTTTGAGAAGGTTCCGGAGCTTACAGAGAAGTTGAAGTCGTCTTAGATTCTATTTAGCACAATGTATTACAATAAAAATGTACAATGATCTGCCATGATTCTCTTTCTTGCCAGAACTCCCTAGGCAGCAACAGCCAGCATCTCCGAGGTGCTAGTGAACTTTTCCCTCTCCTTTCCGATTTGGCTGCCTCTTTCTTTTTCTGCGCCGTCAATTTTATGCCAGTCTTGCCATGTCACGACATTGGATCGGCTGCTATCCACCTCGTCCTTGAGCGCATCCCAGCCATGGCTCTCGCCAGCGTTCAGGAAGGGGGCTTCTGCTGACCAATCGGCAGCGATTGCATCACCTGTAGAGAACGCATCCTGCATTGTAGACGCAATGACGCCGGTCGGGCCTCTCTTTACCCAGCCAGCGCAGTATACGCCGCCCAAATGTGTCGGTGTACCCTTGTCCACGGTACTGTTTGTGAAGACTCTTCCTAAACCGTCGTTCTGGATGATGCCCTTTCTATCGTCAAAGAGAATGCCAGCTTGATCGAAACCTGGGAGAGCAACCGATTTGTAGCCAATAGAACGAAAAGCCACGGCGGAAGATATGTCTAGTGTCTCGCCAGTGCCGCTGACCTTGGAAGCCGGGTCGAAGGGAGATGCCAGAGACGTACGCTCAAAAGTGGTGCTCTCCAAATGGCCACCAGCATTTCCAGAGAATTTGGTCGGGGAGAGGCAAAAGTCCAGCGACCAGGTCTTGGAGGCACCCTCTACCTTTGCCGTCGAGCCCTTGATGATCAAATCCATGAGACGCTTCTGGGCGCGCGGCAGCTTCGAGACCTCGTCTGGCACCAAGTTCATATCCATCTGATGGAAACCGACGTCGTGCAGCTTCATGAGCTCCCGTACCTCCTTGATCGTGTACGCGGCCTGCATGGGCCCACGGCGGCCAACGATGTGCACGCGCTTGACCCGGCTCTTGGACAGCGTCTCGATGGCGGCCTCGGTGATGTCGGATTTCCTCAGCACGTCGACATTCTCCAGCAGCATCCTGGCCACGTCGAGGGCCACGTTGCCCTGGCCAATGATGACGGCCTCATCGCCACTCGTCAGGTCGGGGTTTAGGTGGGCAAACTCGGGGAGGCCATTGTACCAGCCAACAAACTCCCTCGCCGAGTAGACGCCCTTGAGATCCTCTCCCGGTATACCGAGTTTCTTGTCCTTGCTTGCACCGTAGGCGAAGACCAGAGCATCGTAATGCCGCATGAGCTTTTCCAGAGGCACGGTGCATCCACTAAAATGACCATCTGGATTCCCAACTGCCACATTGCCTATAAACCTGAAGTTGGGTGAGGCGGCAACTTCTTCAAATTTATCCTGGCAGTTCTTCACCTCGGGGTGGTCTGGAGCGACACCGAAGCGGACCAGGCCAAAGGGCACCGGAAGGGCCTCGAACATGTCCACTTTGGAGTCCTGAATCCGGGACATGACGCGGTAGGCCGTATAGAAGCCGGCGGGGCCAGAGCCCACGACTGCCATGCGCAGTGGCCGGCCATTTCGTGTGACTGTGGTTGAATATAAGTTACGGGCCGGGGCAAACTGTGATGAAAGGAGGCGCGGCGACGCCCTGTACCGGCACGATCGGCATATCCAGGGTCTTGCAACGGCGCTCATTCTTTCAGGCGGAAGGTTTGCGTTCCAAATGGAGGACAAGGGTTGCAAGGATAACACTTTTTTACCCAGTTTTATACCACAGAGAATCATACAAACGGAGGTAACCCAGTTGGTGGCGGCTTTAAGCGACAAAGTCAAAACCCAAAAACCGGACCAGTTTTCTTCGGAATATCAGCGAATAAGCAATCTGAAAGTTCTGAGATAGGTGCCACCAGTGTGCAGTATGACTCTTATCTCATCGACTCAAGAACGCCACTAAAACTGCCTGTTCCTGACGCTATTTAGTGGGGTTTGGGTGGGATGTCGGACTCTAAATGTTGGTTTGGGATAGTGCAACATCCATGGATGACGACAGTCGTGCTCTATCGAGCTTGTATCTTGGTCTCGTCCAATTTCTGTTGTAAGCATCAGGGGAAATGCAAATGGAAACAAAATTCAAAAGCGCATGGCCAATATCTTTCGAGACCAATTGCAACCCCTTCTGAGCGCCATTCATGTGTGACGGTGGCCAAGATGGGATTGGTACAAGGTATGTATCAGCCCAGCCGCCCGTGTAAGTCAGGCACAGGCACCGTTGCCTTGCCAACCTCTGCCGTTTTGGGATACCCAACCGCAACTGAACTGAATTGACCCAACACACCACCACATGCGCTTGAGACCTCTTTAACCATTCGCAGAGGTATTTCTTTAAGAGTTCCCTCCCATCATTCCAATCACTCATACCCTCTCCCCCTCTTTTAATTGTCTTTGCGCGCAACAAGAAACTCGTCTCGGTCTCCCTCGGAACGGGGACCCAAGGAATTTGGTAATCATGGGGGGCTTTGATCAGCCTTACATGTATGACTCGGATCGGCACGATCGCGGCTTGCCAATGAAAGAGTTCGACCCCAAAGCAGTGACGCGGGCGAGCTGGGAACCACAGCCAAAGAAGAAGAAGAAGCAGAATGGCCCGCTCGTTTCCTTCAATAGGCATCCCGAGTAAGTGAAAACCCACCACCCCCGAGATGGATCATGCGAAGCGCATTAATCACAACTACCATCACCAATGCCATATTAATACGTGGCATGTGCGCTAATTGATCAACAAAGTCTCCACGAGGTGCCCACTGGCAGAACCACCTTCTTTCGTCCTATGAGCAATGCGACAAAGTCGGGGATCGTATGGCTGCGACGAGTGCAGTTGGGCCTGCGCAGCTTGGAGCTCATTGGAGCTTTGGGTTTGCTGGCGCTCATGATTCTGATTGCCAATGTTGACGCACTCACTGCCTGGGTGATGCGAATCGCCGTAAGTTACTCAACCTCACCTCCCATTATTTGACTGATTACATGACCTGACCATATAATTCCATGCTAGTCTGGCGTCGTGGCCATCAATTGCACCTATGGAATCTGGCATCACATGAGACCTGCTGGTAGCAGAACGCCGGCTTCATCGGCGGCATATCAGCTCTTTGCAGCTTTCACAGACCTGTCTACTTTACCCTTTTACGCCTACGGTGCTTTGGCTGTGCGCAATCGCTCACAAACCTGGACAACTCTACTGTCCGACCAGGCACTCACTAATTATTTTGTCCCGGCCTACTATTACACCTTGATCGGGGCCGGCGGTCTGCATGTCATCTCTCTCGGCATCTCACTCTGGCTGGGGCTCATGTTCAGGCGCATCACCAATATGCCTCCTGATATGAACCCATTGGAAGACAATCTGACTGCAAGAGCTCACAAGCGCAACAAGTCTTCCGTCTCCACCACCTATACCGCCATGTCAGAGAGCAACAAGCGACTTTCCACTCCCCTGGAAGACCGCCGTCGTTCCGGTGCGCCCTATGAGGACCTCTCACGACCGCCCAGCATTCCCTTTATGCACACACGTACGGGATCTCGCGACTCTGTTATATCTTCCAAGTTTGATCTGCCAAGTCGCCAATATGGTGTTGTGCCGGGCAACTCGCCTCGTAATAGTATTGCGTCGCCAGATGATGTCAAGCGCCTTTCCAAGCCTACCTCTGGCCGCGGCAGTTACACGGAGATTCCCATCCATGAGACTGGATCTTCAAGGCCCAGCAGCGGTGTGATGCAAGAAGCAACGTCGCCAGCGCGGCAGCCCAAATTCACCGAGGCATGGTACACCACCGAGTCGCTCCTCAATCGCACGCAGCAGAAACAGCGCGCCATGGCTGCGGCGGTAGCACGCAAAACTCGTGCCTACGAGGCCCTGGCCCAGCGCTATGACGAGGACACAGACGACGATTCGGATCGCGAGAACATGATGCGGCCAGACGCGGCCGACGTTTCCGACCTGGACGACAGCATCTTGGGTGGCAGTGGCCGCCACCCGAACCCGCTGCGCTCAAACCCAGCCTCGGTCGTGTCTTCTGCTCCCACTGTGCCGCCTCATGCTCCGAAGAATGCCGGTCAGCCGATCCCTCGCGCCAAGACGCCTTACTATACCCCGCGCGGTAATGCATTGGGCGAGATTTCGTCCAACTCGCGCTCGGTTAGCGGCTCACAGGACATTGCGGACCAGAAGTCGGCGGGCCTACCCGGCTCTACGATGATGCGAAATAGGGACTCGTCCATCCAAGCCGAGGAAGGCCTCTTCTACTCAAAGCCGTACGGCGACCTCAGGTCCGCCACACCACCGGTCATTGTCGGCACCGGGCGCCAAGTATCGAGTGGCAACGACTTTGATTTTGGAAGTGGCAAAGGCGGTTACGTGGGATCATACCGACGCAATGTCAGCGGCAAGGTTGCCGAGGAGGGCATGGCTGGCAAGAGGACCTCGAGATACGCTGTCTTGAACGATGACTTTTGATATGACGGACCACGTTGTCACGGACAAGGAAGCAGGCACGGGCGTAGGCGTTTGTCTCTTTGATATTTCTATTTTCAGGAAGAAAAACTCTTGTATTCTGGCCTGATGGGAAGGAGTTTGTAGGTTTGCATTTCAAATACGCCACGATTCATGAAGGCAGTCGGTATTGTAATATTTGAACGATATGCCAGGAGCATGGTAGAATCTGAAAAAAAAAAAATATCAATTCCGAACCTGACAATGACCCAACTGTGTGAATTTGTTCAACAAAATTAAATCGAAGCTACCTGCCAGCACTTCATTACAGATGAACCCGTGATTGGCTGTTTGCTGCCAGAGCAAAAAAGAGCACATGAAGAAAAATGTCCATGGTCACCTCAACTCAATCACAAGTCATGTTTGTTTATCCCCGCGGCCGCTAGGCTTTATAGTGGCGATAAAAATACACCACGCGATCAAGGTCTAGGATGGCAGTGATTTGTTTAGTGTCAAAAGGTCCTCTCTCTCTCTCTCTTGCTAAGAAGAGGTCTGCAAGTGTTGATCACTGGGGCTTTGTTCACTTTTTAGCTTCCCCGAAGCTTTTCTTTACAGGCTGATCGGGATCAAGCATGATTGCCATTTTTGGGAGGCATGAAAACACATTGATTGGCATTGCCTCTGAATGAATGAGCTGTTCATGGCCCCAGTTCGGTCGGCTGCCAAGGCCAGCTGAAAAGAGAGCGGAAGAAGGAAAAAAAAAATTGATTCATGCCCCTAGAGGACATCATGGTACATACGACCTGGTCAGTAAGAAGCATAAGCCCCCTTTATTAAAGACATTGTGCAGATTTCATACATGGTACAAAAGTCCAGCAAATACAAGCCTCAAACAAAACAACACCCATGGTAATAATATTTATTAGAGAGGCTCGCTTCGTCACATAGCCTTATCGGCGCCGCAAAGCTTGTTACCCACGACTTTTGTTGTGAATGTCATGGCCATTGCGTAGCCATATATCAGGGTAGTGCTACGAGGGTGACACTGGGTCATCCTCACAGCAGCAGCAGCCTTATACTACACAGTGCATGACAGAAAATTCTTGATAATTTTTATTTTTGTGAATAAGCAATTTGAACAACAAAAACAAGCTTATTCATATCATGCGTACTATGTAGGAAGAAACTCAGCAGTACCCTTAAAGAGAGTCTTTCCAGCCTCAAATGGGACTTATACACCTCAGCTAGCCAGGGCGGGATTGGTGCTGTTTATCCTTCAGGGGGCCCAGTCAGAAAGAAAAGCTCACCAAAAAAGTTGGGCACCCGCTTATTAGCTGGCAGACCCAAAAATAGCAACGAATCTGGGAGGCGTAAAAAATAGGTTACCTTTAAGCTTCTTTTTTAAACGGATCATACAGAAAACTTCGGCTCCGTACCCGGGGGCCCTGCCTCAACCAAATCTCGTCCCAATTGGCTAGAAATGGACATCCATCATTTGATCCGACTGGACATAGCCCAACTTGTCCCCGATTCCTCTGTTTCAAAACTCCAGTCTTTTTATGAGCAATCGCTGCAAGTGAGAGAGAACGGCACGTCTTGGCAGTGAACCCGGCGGTCAGCCATAAGCTGGCATGATATCGGGAATTTGGTGGCGGCGCAGAACTGGGGGAAGAGGAGAGGGAAAGAAAATAGCCCTACTATGGCTTGGCTAGCACTGAACATGCAGGCATGTCGGCGCTGGTCCCAATCATGCGGTCCCTTGCTCTAAACTACTATCCGCATCCAGCGCCAGCGGTCAGCACCGGGCGGCGCAGCTTTGGGCGATCTGAAATCCATCGCGACTGAGCGACCTGCTGGTCCATTGACTGGACTGGAATGGTGGACCGAATAAGCGCGCTATTATGGCTCCCCTGCTAGATAGATGGGGCTGAGAGGACGGACTCTTTGCTAGGCCAAAAGAACCCAGGCAGTGAAGTCCAAGTCCCTGAGCTGCAAGACCATGATCGTGGAAATGCAGGCGGCCGACAGATAGCCCAAGTGGTTCTCATCATCAAATTAGTACTGATCCTTCGCTGTGTGCTGTGCTGGTGGCTCATGATGCTCGGAATGGATCAGAACAGAGCATATATGACCAAGCGTGTGCCACATCCAACATTTCGGAATTGTTTCTCATCACTGCTCATATACCCTCTAATCTTGTAATCTATAAGTTTTGCCATAGACTAATTATTCCGGAGCCAGTTGTCTTATACTTGCCAACGCCCTACTCCCTCACATCTTTGGCTGTTCTTAGGCCTCAATAGCATTTTACCTTATATTCTGGATTGGGTGCCGAATTCGCAATGAAGGCGACCTTTTCGTCAGCGCTGCCATTTTTGGCATGCGTCGCGCCCTCAATGGCGACCTTGAAGGCTAGAGATATCCATAAACGGTCGAAGCATTTCGGTCTCAAAACGGCATCGATGGAAAATCTCGACCTGGTCGGCAACGCCACATTCGAACAGTATGTGGACCATTCAGACCCATCCTTGGGGACATTTGAGCAGAGATATTGGTGGGATGGATCGAATTACAAGACTGGCGGACCTGTCTTTCTATTCAATCCCGGAGAATCGGCAGCTGATGGCATGATTGGTTACTTGGGCAATGACACGGTCCCAGGCCGCTATGCTCAAGAGTTCAATGGTGCCGCTATCGTTATTGAGCGTAAGTTTGTCACTTGATCATTCAAAGCAAATCACTTACACTCTTGGATCAGACCGCTACTGGGGAAAGTCCGTGCCATTCGATACCCTCACTGCCGAGACATTGCAATACCTAAATCTGCCTAACGCGATGAAGGACATGACGAACTTTGCGCTCAATGCCGACCTCGAGTTTTGCGAGGAGGGTGATTGCAATGCCAACGATGTCCCTTGGGTCCTCGTTGGTGGTTCTTACAGTGGCGCCCTTGCGGCGTGGACTTCTCAAAAGGAGTCTGGTGTCTTCCACGCATACCACGCATCGTCGGCTGTGGTGGAGGCAATCTACGATTTTTGGGAGTACTTCTCTCCTATTCAGCAGGCACTGCCAACCAACTGCAGCAATGATGTGAAGGCAGTTGTTCAGCACATTGACTACGTCTTCGAGAATGGTGATGATGACGACATCCAGGAGCTCAAGGATAAGTTCAACCTCGGGGACCTCAACGCCATGGACTTTGCCGACACGGTTGCCAACCCCATTTCAGAATGGCAAGGCGACCAGGACGCGGTTATTGAGTTTTGCGACTACCTCGAGACGTCGGGAGGCCACAGCAAGGCAATCTTGAACAACGGCGCTGGTATTGGCTTGGTCGCTGCACTTGATGCGTATGCCGCCTACATCAACAAGACAGCTGGATGTGGTGATGGCGGCGAGGATTGCAATACATGGAACGATCAGATCCAGTGGGACACGCCAGATGAGCTGGACGACAACAGACCTTGGCAATGGATGCTTTGTAACGAACCCTTTGGGTGGTACCAGAATGGACCACCGGAGTCAGATGGTACTAACATTGTCTCCGCTCAACTTCGCCCTGAGCAGTATGCTCGGCGCTGCCCGCTCACCTTCCCCGAGACCAACGGGTATGTATCCGGCATGGTGACTGGCTTCACTGAGGAGCATCTCAATGCCTACACCCAGGGCTGGGATGCAGCGTACAAGCGCGTCTTCTTCGTCAATGGCGAGTTCGACCCTTGGCGATCCGCCACGCTGTCCAGCGACTATAGACCTGGCGGCCCTGTCAACACAACCGACGCTCCGGTCTATATTGTCAAGGGCGGAGTGCACGTCCCCGAGTTGTTCATCGACGAGGACGACGAGAACACGTGGCCGATCATCCAAGCTGCTCTCGAGCAAATGCGCTGCTGGCTTGATGAGTGGGAGAAGCCATCAAAGGCGTAGATGGTGGAAGAGGAATAGCCTAAAGGCTTATGAAAACGAAACACTGACTTACATGAAGCGTGCATCTCGACGGCGTTGGTATTTGCTTTCCATCTTGCAATGGCATGAAGCTCACATGAATGACACCTTGTTTACAAATAGAAGAATAAAATAGAAAGGAGAATTTGAAGATGCTGATCTTGGGTTATCCATCACTGGAATTCGCTTACCTATCAAGTGCATGTTCTAATTGATTATCCCACCACGGTAAGTCTGGCAGTCTGCTTTTGCCAGACCTGATACGCGACCTAAGTCATGATTTGATCCAAATGGCTTCACAAGCACATTTTCCGTGCATCGGACGCACGACTATTTGGGACCCGGCTGACAGATGTGACGTCGAGGAGGCTCTTGCCTCGTGGACTGGGCCCGATTTACAGGGCTAGGCCACCGCTGGAGGAGGGTGTTATTGTAGTATCGATCGGCGATCCTTACCTGGCCATGAGTTTCATTTTCGTATGCCGCGACAGCGGGATCCCCCATTCAGGAAGGCGATTAAGGCTTGGGGATTGAGATCATCTCAAGAGTTATCATCCGTGGCTACAGGTCAGCTAAATTCGTTAAAAGTCTCCGGTTCGTTGTTTCCAGTCAGCGGATCTGCAATTTGACCTGTTCCAACAGGCCATTTCCTATACCGCCGAGCCGAGCACGTTGAGTGAGACGCTGTCGTGCAGTACAAGTTCGGGGACGCTTACCGGTCCCACGTGTCTCTCTAAGTGCGCAGTATGGGCGATTTTACACGACACCACCTCCGGTTGACAAGGATGGCGTCGTGATGTAATCGATGCTCCAATGTGCTCCTCAATATGGTGTTGTGCGACGGTATGTTTCAAGGTATTGGGTCGCTTCTAGCGGTAGAAGAAACTTATTGGGGATGTATAAGACACCAGTCCGTGTCCGGCTATAGCCCGTCATGTAGTAGGACGTACGGTAAGGGGGGGTTTTCATCCAATGTGCGTGTGTTTTTCAAGGTCCTTTGAGCTGTCGATCGAATAGGTGAAATGAAGAAAATTCTCCGATGTTAGGCTGTTCTGGAAGCCATATTTGACAACTGGAGCGAACTTGATATTATTACTTACATGTATGTACGTAGGTTATGTAGATGGTTGGACATACTGGATGCAGGTTTTACCCGCCTGTTTTGCTCGCCTGTCAACTTCCCCACAAAGCCAGGTCCAGAGCATCCTATTCGGTAGCCTGCAGGGCGACCTCTCGGAATACGACTATGGCTTCCGATGCATTAGTGGTCGAGACGACTTGCTGGGACTTCCAGTGCGTAGCTAGTGACCGGGTGCAGTCACACATTGATTCCCGCGAGGCGCCCCCAGGGCTGCAGATAACTAGACTTTTCAACCTACAACAAAATGAATGTAGCCTCCCTCAAAAAGCAAAATCTCACGAGACCGAGTGAGTATATGCGGAGGAACTGGACAATGAGGGGCAATGAGGGGTAGATGTGGATGTGGAGTTTAAAAGAAAAGCAGAGGGAATCAGAATTTCGGAAATCGAACCATTGATACTTCTCGTGCTTAGCCATGGCTGAATGAATCCTTTTCTGGCTCGGTTCGGCATTTGGAGTCTCAGCAACGGGAGTCGGTCAGCGACGACGTGGGTTTAAGACCTGGATGACGGTCAGGTGCATAGCGGTCTGACGATATCGTGACGAACAGACCGAGAGGACGCCGTGGGATTTGATGGGTACAGGTGCTGGAAAAAATTAATCAACCTGGCGGTACGAGTTACTCCGGTAGGCAATGTAATGTAATGTGATGTACTTTACATACAATATGTAAGCAATGTAATAAGCACGCACCTGTGGAGGGAGGGTATTGGCAAACTGGAGAAGAAGGAGGGAGGCAGAGCAAAATCTGAAGGTCATCAAGCAATGCGGGTCTGGCAACAGCGTCGTTTCCATGACCCATCTGAATTATCTACTTGGGGAACTTCTTTTTTAGAGGGCTTGTCATTCGTCCTTGTCGTTGTGCCTGTAGAAGGTACCGAGGGGGTGCAAAATGGCAGCAGCATTTGAACTTTCCCACAATAAATTACTGGCTGCCTACACCTGGATGTGCTTTCCTTCAGACAGGTTATCCATCATGTATACTATTGCCATTTCCTTCTGTTTATTTCTGACTGGAGGCGACGTGTTTCCAATTGTCCAGCCCGTCGTGTGACCAACTCTTTTTTATTCTCGCGATTGATTACTCTATCGAATCTCGTCGATCTCGGCTACACGTGCTGCACCTCTCTCTCTTTTTTCCCTTAAACCCCCACACTAAGAAACAGAGTTGGGTCTTATGGTTTCCTTTTTGACGATAGTCATCACATCAGGTGTTCCGCTACAACCGGGCACCTGGGCTGCCTCGCAATGGGTACGGGCGGTACTTTAAGGCAGGTACTTTGAACTGGGTTTGATGACTGTAGGTATTGACTGATGCAATGTCACTGATGAGCAAGCATTAGATACAGGGTATGATTGATTTGATTTCCTATTCTTTATGGGTTTGCTCCAGGGTCGACACTTGCGAATATGCTGAACAAAACCCATCTTCTAAAGTCTCGTGATTTTGGGGAAGTAGCACTCTGACCGGCCGTGAGCATTGCAAACAGGACCAATGCTACGGAATATATCTCGAGTGATCTTCAGGTCCATCTTTGCTTCTTTTCAGGTCGTGAGACCACCACCCATCGAGGACCCACCCGGATTCACTACGTACAGATTACTACTACTAGTATCTACTGGCGCACGGCTGCCAACCTTTTTGACAAGTCCCCCCCAAGATGGATTTCCATTGGCACCGCAAAAAAACCAGGACCAGTTCAGCGCCCCATCTAGAGAACAAGTCACAGCAGCAGTTAACCCAGCCCCCAGGCACGTATGGAGCTAAAAGGTTGCCCTTCTCAGCGAGAAGCGCATCATGTGAGGCACTACAGTCCCCAGGGTTTGTCTAAGTCTTGCGGGGGTTGCATGCATCTCATGGATCTCACAGCCTGGTATTCCTACGTAGGGGCCTTCGCGTTCCTGATTTGCCCTGGACCCAGCGAAGCTCGCACACACGAGCAAAGGGCGTGCCTAGCGTTCCCGACTCCCAGTGCCTAACATAGCGTGCGTGTCTTGTGCAACGCCAAGGGCAAGGCAGGTAGGTACTCGCGCTACCAATACTTGCCATTTTCCCTACTACCCCATTACCTCCCAGCATACCGAGCTATTACTGCTACTACTACTACAATTGGCTTCTGCCCGCACCTTGCTCGGCTTCCTCAGAGCGGCCCCAATGAGAAGATCAAGCAAGTAGCTAAGTCTGCCAGGTAATGCAGCAAAGATGAAGGTAGGTACGTCGCATCAACTTGCAACGCTCGTGGCCTGTTCCCGGCCAGCCCTCGCAATGCAATCCTTTTCCCCAACGCGGTGCCCGCAGTAAGGCGTCTCCCGAGAGAGACAGCTCGTCCGACCATATGTCCTAGCGCATCGATGGCTTACCAGCTCCAGTATTCGGAGCGAATGAGCTGGCCGCATCGGTCCATAGAACTTTGACTGGTACCCGCGGTTGACATCACCATCCAGAGCGAATGAAGTTTCATGCCGGTAGAGGGGCTCTTGCTGCAAATAATCGACATGGTTGTGTATTAGCTTTGACCAGCATGCAAGAGCCGTTTCTATTTCTCGTGGCTTGCTTCCGAGGGTACTTGCTACCTCACGGGCATTCTTTTATATATCTTCTCCAGACATTTCCGTGCAACTTTATAACTTCACGAACCCTTTTCCCTTGCGTCGATTCCAAAGAAAAAGACCTTTCATACTGCTGCTTGAGACATTGTGCTTTCCGGCAATAATGCCTTCTGCCACGGAAATGTTCTACGAGTCCCAGGCCATCCCTACCGCCTTTGAGCTCAGCAAGGGTTTGTCCAAAAATCCAAAGTCATCGAGGCGTCTAGATATCATTGATATCCGCCAGGCGGCTGTGGAGTTGAACCTCAAGGAGGAAATTCACCAACTATTGCGGCCCCAAGAAGGCCCACGAAAACTCCCAACCCTGCTACTATACGATGAAAGGGGTCTGCAGTTGTTCGAACAGGTAAACAAAATATGCCCAGGAACTGACACTTGGCCTTCCCAGGCTAACTCTAGAGAAAGATCACCTATTTGGAAGAATACTACCTGACCAACTCGGAAATACAAGTGCTTAGAAGCTCTGCCCAGGCTATTGCCAAGGCCATCCCCTCAGGGTCCATGGTCGTCGAGCTTGGGTCTGGCAACTTGAGAAAAGTACAAATCTTGCTCCAAGCTCTAGAGGATGCTGGAAAAGACATTGACTACTATGCTCTGGATCTGGACAAGCGGGAACTCGAGCGCACTCTGGCCCAGGTACCAGCATTTCGCTTCGTCACATGCCATGGCTTGCACGGCACCTACGATGATGGTCGGGTGTGGCTAAAGAATTCATCCGTCTCAGCACGGCCAAAGTGTGTCATGAGTTTGGGGTCAAGCATTGGTCAGTCACTTTGCATCAATTTATCAATCCTTCTTTTTTGAATACTCACCACAATTGACACAGGCAACTTCCACCGCTCTGATGCTGCCGCATTTCTCCGGAGCTTCTCGGATGTGCTTCAGCCTTCAGACACATTCCTGCTGGGACTGGACTCGTGCACGAATCCGTCAAAAGTCTAGTATGTTACGAGAGTCTTGACTGCCATACTTACCAGTAGCCTCTTTCTTGATAGCTAATTGCCGATGCAGTCATGCATACAATGGTTAGTATCACTTGTGGTGGTGGCTGCTCTTGAGCTGTGCTAAGATCTACTATCTGATCTAGACCGACACGGCGTAACCCATCAGTGAGTGTAGTCGCTTGACCATAAACCTGGCATCAGCTGCTGACCAGCTGAGGTTCATTCTGAATGGTCTTCGTCATGCGAATGAGGTCCTCGAGGACGAGGTATTCAACCTCGATGAATGGCAGGTTATTGGCGAATACGTCTATGACGTTGAGGGCGGCCGCCATCAGGCTTTCTATTCTCCGTCTCGCGATGTGACTATCCTGGGCGAGAATATTAAGGCACAGGAGCGAATTCAGGTTGAACAGAGCCTGAAGTACTCGGAAGATGGCATGAAGAAACTGTGGTCTGAAGCAGGAGTAGTCGAGACGGACCGATGGATGACGGACAACAACGAGTACGGTAAGTCAGGTACCCTTCATCCCTACCGCCCGCCTTTTGCCCTATTCAGAACAGGAAGTCTGCCTGTTCGATCTGTACATCCGTTCCGCGATGTAAAAGAAAAAAAGCAAGGCGTTCCCCACGTTTGTCGCGTGTATATCAAACCACATTGGTTCCACTTGTCTGACAATGACTCTCTATTGTCTTACTGTTACATTGCGACCTCTCCCGTAACACATGACTGCACCGCCCAATCCCACCACCATTTAAGGAAGCCGAGTCGCAGAGACTAGTCAATCTAACACGCCGGCAGGACTTCATTTGTTGACCAAGCCTACGACTATGCCATTCAGCCTGGACCCGCGCCAATACGCCGGCTCCGTACTGCCAACTCTAGATGATTGGAAGGCTCTCTGGTCGACATGGGACACCGTCACACAACGAATGCTGCCCGATGAGGAGTTGTTGGAGAAACCAATCAAGCTGAGAAATGCTTGTATTTTCTACCTTGGCCACATACCAACCTTCCTAGACATTCAGCTGACCAAGACTACGAAACAACCGCCAACTGAGCCTGTATCGTATTCTGCAATATTCGAAAGGGGTATCGACCCAGATGTGGACAACCCAGAGCACTGTCACAGCCATTCGGAAATTCCAGATGAGTGGCCTAAGCAAGCAGACATCCTACGCTACCAGAACAATGTGCGTGTCAGGTTGACCGGACTCTACTCACATGGCCCAGAAAGTATACCCCGGGACGTAGCAAGAGCCATCTGGGTGGGATATGAGCATGAGTTGATGCACATGGAAACACTTCTTTACATGATGCTACAGAGTGACAAGACCCTGCCCCCGCCTCATATACCTCGTCCAGATTTCAAAGGCCTTGCCCGGAAAGCATATGCCGAGAGGACGGCGAATGAATGGTTCACCATCCCCGAGCAGCACATACTCGTTGGGCTGAACGACCCTGAGGATGACGAGAGATTTAAAGGGCACTTTGGCTGGTAAGTTGTCGACAGGGTGTTGAACAAGCAATATATTAAAGTTAAAGTAACTGACACACCAAAGGGATAACGAGAAACCGGCTCGTAAAATAAATGTCAAGTCTTTCCAGGCAAAAGGGCGACCAATCACAAACGAAGAGGTAGGATATTTCTTCTGGTGCCGCAAACAACTTCATCTAACCTGATGCCAGTATGCCTACTACATGTACGAGACGAAGGTAACCAAGATCCCGGCATCCTGGGCCGAGGCACCGCAACATCACGTCAATGGTAGCAACGGGACCAGTCACGAGCACACTAACGGGCAAGCGAACGGCCACGCAAATGGCCACGTCAACGGCCACGTGAATGGTAGCCACGATACTGGTTCTACTCTGCTGCCCTCATCCTTCTTGGATGACAAGACAGTTCGAACCATTTACGGTCTTGTGCCTTTAGAGTATGCTCTAGATTGGCCTGTATTTGCCTCTTATGATGAGTTGGCGGGTTGTGCTGCTTGGATGGGCGGTCGTATTCCAACCTTTGAGGAAGCCAGGAGCGTATATGCCTACGTCGATTACCTGAAGAAGAAGGAAGCAGAGCGTAAGCTCGGCAAGACAGTACCGGCAGTAAACGGGTAAGCACATCCCCACGTGTATTCGCTGCTAGTGGTGGATTTGAACGACTGACGTTTGGGCACAATAGACATCTCGTCAACGACGGTGTTGAGGAGACACCACCATCACGAGGTTTCGGCATGCAGGTCAATGGAGAGGCGTCCGAAAATGACGACTCCTTCGTTGACCTCGAAGGTTCCAATGTCGGTTTCAACCATTGGCATCCAATGCCCATAACGTCCCGCGGCAACCGCTTAGCTGGCCAGTCCGAGATGGGCGGTGTTTGGGAATGGACCAGCTCTCATTTGACTCGGCATGAGGGGTTCGAGCCAATGGCCCTGTATCCTGCCTACACCTGTACGTTTTCGGATTCCCTATGCATAATAATTGAGCTGGATGACGACATTTACTGACTTGACGTTGTATCTAGCCGACTTCTTTGATGGAAAGCACAATGTTGTCCTCGGTGGTTCCTGGGCCACGCATCCTCGCATCGCAGGGCGCAAATCCTTGTGAGTCTTTTTTTCCGCTCCCCCGAGAAGACATGACTACTCGACTCGATGACTGACAAGAAGACTAAAGCGTCAATTGGTATCAACGAAATTATCCCTATGCATGGGTAGGAGCCAGACTCGTTCGTGACTCTTAGGCCCTATACGCTCACTCGTCACCATTAACCAGCCTTCAACACTGGAAAGAGAGAGCAAAGGCATTAGACCCACCAACAAGCATGATTTCTTCTGGTATATCCGAGTGATTCAACATCACTTTTCTGTATCTATTCTCTTGTCCTTCTCGTGACATAGCATGTGGTGTTTTTCTTTTCTTTTCTTCCGATTCTCATTTCCAAAGGGACACGGAGGCGTCGGTTTCTGGGCTGCATGAACCAAAATGATCCCTCATCTCATCCACATTGGGCCGGCGTCTCTTCTGGGCTATTGTATCAGTCTTTTCCTTGGCTCAGCTCTTTTGGCATCAATCAGGTCTCATTATCATGGTCACTTAAAACGATAAGTGCGCCGTGTCGGCGACAGGTGAAAATCTTCTTTTGTCAAAGTCATGTCCAAAAGTATCACGTTACTGTACTCCAAATTGAATACGAAACAGGTTCTTGCATAAACATTTCCATAGCAGATCTTTCCGGCTGTTTCCATCGCTGGAACATGCCACCACCGCATTGCCTGACGTTGTCTTTAAGCTCTTGGTAATCGTTTTAGTCATTTATTATTCACTGAGCCTGAATTGCTTCTTATGTATATGTGCATCAAACAAACTAGCATGCCAGCAAACTCCAAACGATGTATCGTGTGGTCGTCGAAGCTCTTGTTATGCGACTTGTCTCTTGAACCCCTTGGGGCTGTCTGATAAACTCAACAACTAATACTTTATAGCCATCCACGCAATCAACCATTTCTTTTTCCCCCCTTGTTGGGGAATCTTTTCCATCCCTACCGAAAACGCCGTTGCAAATGCTGTCACAAACAAAACCAAAGCTTGCCTTCCGTCCTTATTGGCTGGCAATCTACATCAGCATGTCAATTACCTCCTTCGCCACCTCGATAGGCGTCAGGACCTTGTGGTCGGAGAAGAATGCGTCAATGTAATCAGGTGCCGTGTAGTCGACTGGGCTCTCCAGGGGCTTGGGCCGCGGCTTTGCCTCGGCGCCCTCTTCCTTCTTGCTGGCATGGAAATCGAGGAGTTGTTGGTCAAAGTTGCGGACAAACTGGCCAAAGTCAAACTGGTTTAGCGGGAGTGTCTTGCCAAACTTGTGCTGCTCGGCGGCGACGTAAAAGGGCTTTTGCGGGCGGGCGGCCTTGGCCAGCTGGGCGACCTGGAGCGTGCCGAGGCGCGAGATGGCACCGCCATTGGCCGTCACGGCCTCGGCGCCCACAACCACCATGTCGACCTTTTGC
Organism: Pestalotiopsis fici W106-1; assembly: GCF_000516985.1. Classification (NCBI taxonomy): domain Eukaryota; kingdom Fungi; phylum Ascomycota; class Sordariomycetes; order Amphisphaeriales; family Sporocadaceae; genus Pestalotiopsis; species Pestalotiopsis fici. The sequence continues at coordinate 4,882,370 of NW_006917093.1, read as the reverse complement.
ATGGCAAAGGCAACGGCGCTCAGGGGGATCGTGGCCACTGAGACGCCCTTGGCGCGCAGGGCCGCGACCACCTTGTTGCTCTCGACCTCGAGGGCCGGGTCCATGGCGTAAATAACGCGGAAGCGGATCGGCTCGTCGATAAAGTGGCCAAAGTCGTGCTTCTCGGCGGCGCGGCCGAGCAGGGTGCCGACGACGCGACTGCCGCCGAGGGTGAGGATGGTGGCGCCGTCCTCGATGTAGCGGCGGGCGTTGACGGCGATGCGCTCGCGGCCGTTCTTGGCGCGGGCGGCAAACAGGCGGCCGTTGCGGAGCAGGCTCTGGCGCGTCTCCTCGAAGCGGGCGTCGGGGTCCTTGTTGATGTTATCGTCCTTGGCCGCCGCGGCGCCGCCCGGCGCATTAGGCTGCTTCAGCTGCATGATGAGGTACTGCTGAAACAGGTCGGTGCCGTGGGACAGGGCGATGGGGTTGGGGACGCCCAACTGCAGCTTGGTGCTCTGCATCTTGACGAGATCAATAGTCTCGAAGACGGTCTTGACTTGGTTGTGGCCCAGAAACTCGATCAGGGCCTCAATGGCTGCCATGGGCATGGTGAGGTCGGAGTCCTCGGCGAGGAGGCGGTAGTAGGTCGCCACGATGCTGTATAGTGAGGCATGAGGTTAGCATGAAATGTGTATCGCATGGGAGGGGTAGCTGCAATGTGGTCACCCGCAATCAGAGAAGCAGGAAAGAGATGGTAACAAGTAGGACAGGGCAGGTCATCGTACTCGAAAGGTTCAGCATTCGAATTGCTGCTGGTTACGCCGCGCAGAGGCAGGTCGCTGGTGGCCGAACCAGCATCGCCATCGTTTGCCATGGCTATTGTTGCAATCTGCGAATGCGACGGAATTAAGAGGTGGAATAACCAGGAAGAAGAAGCTGTGAATGAGGCAGAGGTTTGGTGTAGCAAAATAAATCAATGATGCATGTGAGTCAACCTATGAGCAAATGTACGCTGACCCCACAAACTTTTGTGCCCCGCGTTGGGAGAGAGCAAGTGGGCGGTAGCTAAAAGCTCATCAGGGTCCTCCAGATTTTACATGGCAACCACCGTTGGGACACTACATTACCCAAAGGGCTTTAAAAAAAAACACATTGAACTTGATATATCAGATAACAAGTATTTATTCGGTGTCAGTTAGAGCTCTTCAAGATATGCAAGCTGCCTTCTTCCTGCTTAGCTGCACACACGAAAAACTTTAAAAGCCGGAGATAGAGTCTCTCCAACATTTAACTGAAATTGTGCTCACTTCAAAGCTTTTCTCAACTCCATCCCAAGGTCGTGTCAGGAGGATGACATATGATCACAATCGGTATGGTTAGCCTTTTTAGGGGTATATAAACAGCTCGACTATAAAAATATGTCTTGCAAACTAACAAACATCCTGGTTTTTGTTTCACGGACGCCTGAACGCCGATTCGATAAGTCATACCCTGTCTTATGCATAATATGGACAACAGAACAAACCTCCATTATTTCCACCCTCTATCGTCGAGATGTCTTGCCCATGGAACGCTTGCCAGCAAACTAGATATTCAGTCAGTAAATTGTATATTGTGCTCAAGGGGCTGGGAATACTCACGAGATGCTTTGGCATTGCTGCACCGATGTGTCTGTCGGCCTCACCCTGTCTGGCCATGCGGTTCATCTTCCTCTGGGCAACCTTGGATGCTCTCTCGGCCGACGTCCTTGTGACTTCGTCCGTCACACCATCCTCACGGCGGTTCGTCGCTGCCTCGCTTCTCGCTCTGCTCATGGCTCTGCTCTTGGAGCGGAACCTCTCCTGAGGAGTAGAGTCGACATCCATGGCATCCGATACTTCAGTGCCCAGGCGAGACCTAGACATGGATCGTCCACGCTGCTCGTGTGTGCTGGATCGTGCCCGCAGACCAAGATCGGTTGTGTCCACACCCAAAACATCGAGGTGTTCCTCGAGTTCCGACAAGGGCTTCTTCATAGCCTTGCGAGGAATGATGGCCTGGTTCTTGAGCGACTTGCGCATCTTGGCTTCGTTTCTGATCAAAGCTTGCTTCTCTCTGATGAGCTCGGCCTTGGAGCGGACATCAGCCTCTTCGGCATCATCAACCTCCTCATCCGAGTCATAGTAGCCCTCAGCCTCAAGACGTTCCTCCTCTTCCTCCAGAGCCTGCAGCTTGGCATCAATTTCTGGATCAATGTAGTCATAGACATTCTTGCCGTCAAAGATCTCGGGTATCCTGTCATGCTTCCACTCGGGATTGTCGAGAATGTAATCAGCCCTGAGGTCGACGTTGTACACACCAGCACCCCCATTCTCCTCTTCGACGTCACGAGCCAGCTTGCGGCGTTCGGGGTCGCTCTTGTCGTATTTCTTGAGCTCCTTGATAGCATCTGGAATGAATGTTTCGCGCACAACGCCGTTCATGGGCTGAGCAACGTGAATTCTGGCCATGACGTCTGCCAGGCGTCCACCGACAGCACCGCTGCTGCTTGTACCGGCCTTCAACTTCTGGGAAACACGCTCGGCGATGAGGCGTTCACAGACGGCATTCTTGACATCCTGCACACCTTCTTGGGTGTTGCAGGAAGTTTGCAGCAGCTCAACGTCACCACCGCTCAGGAGAGATTGCAATTCCTCGGTTGTCTGGGCGTCAAGCTCTTCAGGCTTCAGAATATCGATCTTGTTGCAGACAATGAACACAAGCTTGTTGGAGAAAAGGGGCTTCAAGTTCTTGAAGAGCTCAATCTGTGCCTTGATTGGGTAACCGCACTGTTCCGAGCAGTCGATGAAATCTGCAATCATAAGTGGTTAGAAAACAATTCATTGCCTCTATAGCCGTAGCAATTTTTCAGGTATAATGCTTACAGAGAATGGCGGATCTCAAGTGAGCAATGGCAGTAATGGACTGCATTTCGACTGTCGTCTTGGACTCGAGAGGACCATCCAGGAGACCCGGAGTGTCGATGGCCTGGAACCGCAGGTACTTGTAGTCAAAGTGACCGACGTACAGCGACTTGGTGGTGAAGGCGTAGGGTGCCACTTCGACATCGGCGCGTGAGATGGACTTGAGGAAACTCGACTTTCCGACATTGGGGAAACCACAGAGGAGCAGGGTGCGGGTGTTCGGGTCGATCGAGGGCAGACGGCCCAAGTGCTGGCGGACCTGGTCCAGGTAGGCGAGACTGTCCTTGAGACGCTTCAGGAGCGTAGCCATGCGACCAAGAGCGGCGCGCTTGAGCTGCTTGCACTGGAAAAGTGACTGGGCGTCTGTTTGGTACGATTAGCGCCCGCTAGATTCGAAAATGGCGGTTGCGTGGAAGATACTCACACTTGAGAAGGCGGACATAGTCGCGCGAGATACTTTCCATAAGATGCTTGGCGGTGGAAAGCTGACCAAGAGCAATCTTGTAGTGGTCGGAATCGTACAGTGTGTTCAACAAATCCTTGTGGAAAGGGTGGATGTCCTCCAGTCGGGGGAAGCTCTCGAGGATCTGAGAAAACTTCTCGCTAAAGGTCTCCTGGGTGAACTTGACCTTGCGGGTGTAGAACCCTCGGATACGAGAGATCTTGAAACCCGAACGAATCTGCGTCGGGAGCCGGCGCTGGGTGCGCGACAGCACGATGTCGAGGAACTCCTGCGACGTCGGCACCGGGGGGATGTCCTTCCAGGTAGTCTTCATCTTGCCAACCGATCAAACCTTGCTCGTTGGAAAGAGTGGAAGAATGTCTATCGGAAAGGTCAAGGTTGAAAGGAGAACGTGGTGGTTGTTTGAATCGATCTCTCACCTTGCCGTTATCGATGGGCAGAGGCGGCACCTGGGACTTTCTCAGAAAAAAAGGCGGAGTGAAAAGTCAAAATTTCGATAGCGGGTGGCTCGAAATCTTGGCGCTAATTCTTTCGTTATCTTATCGCTGACACAGCCAAGCAAGGGACCTCGAATTGGAAACGTGGGCCATTTTGGCGGGGTCGAGACCCAAAGCATCCCCAATCCGCTATGAGCAGGAGAAAAAATAAAAAAAAAAGTTCTAAAGGCGGGACAGGACATCCCACTATCGGACCCCTCCATTGAAGGAAGCGCTTCGCTCTTAGGTAGTAGAGTTTGGTAGAGGAACTACATGTCTAGAATAGCATTTTACTTACTCACTCTTTTAGTTCTGACGAGACAGGCTACTACTGTTCAATCCATTTTCAAGTCGAGTGTGCAGATTCCTGACCATCTGCTTGCCCCCTCTTTCTTCTTGTAGTTCTGTTGACCTTTTTTTTTTTCCACTCACACGAGTCCCGTATTGACTTATACGCACAATGGCTTCCATTCCTCAGTACAAGACCGACTTTATCAGCGCCGCCCTCGACGGCCGGTGTCTGCGTCTGGGCGAGTTCACTCTCAAATCGGGCCGCATCTCCCCATACTTCTTCAACGCTGGTGACTTTTACCGAGCCGATCTCTTGTCCGCCCTGGCTTTTGCCTATGCCCACACCATCCACGAGTCCTTTGCCTCCTCCTCGGGCTCCTCTGATTTGCCCTTCGACGTCATCTTTGGCCCGGCCTACAAGGGCATCCCGCTGGCGACGGCAACCACGTTTGCCCTGGCCCAGGTCGATGCCCGGTACAAGAAGCTCGAATACTCCTTTGACCGCAAGGAGGCCAAGGACCACGGCGAGGGCGGCTCCATTGTGGGCGCACCGCTCAAGGGCCGCCGGGTCCTGATCATTGACGACGTGGTATCGGCGGGCACGGCCAAGCGCGAGGCCGTGGCCAAGATTCAGGCCGAGGGCGGCACCGTCGTCGGCATCGTCGTTGCCCTGGACCGCCAGGAGACCCTGCCCGATAGCACCGGCTCCGCCATTGGCCTGCTGCGTCAGGAATTCGGCATCCCCATTGTCGCTGTACTCAAGCTCGACGATATCTTCCGCGGCCTCAAGCAGAGCGGCGTCGCCACTGAGGATGATCTCAAGAGGATAGAGGAGTACCGAGCAAAGTACGGTGCAAGCGACTAGATCAAATGGAGAACTCAACCTGCATACCGGACAATGATATGAATATAGACAAGAAGGGAAGGGGAAAAAAAAAACAAGTAAAACAAATTGAGTAGCTTTTCGCAACTTGTATACATTCCGTTCGACTGTACTTCTACAAAGGTCTTACACCACGTGTACAACATTTATAAAAGGATGGTTGCGGGTTTGGGCGAGTTGATCATGATTTAATCTATTGGCAAGTAATATCCGCTACCATACATCCACACGTCTATCAACTTGACTGTCTAGGAGCAACGCCATTTGACCCCACGCCTGGTGGTAAGAGAGTAACACCCTGCCTTTCCGTACACATCAGATGAAAGAAATAGCCGAAGCGGAACATTCAGCATTCGCGGATAGCCTGGTATAAATAGCTCCACGGCTGCAATTACTAAACAGCTTCGGAAGAAATGAACATACTCTAGCAACCCGCATCAGTATGCTTCAAATTGCAATAACTCTTCCCGGATCGAGTAGCAAAACTTTCTCATTGCTATGGACTAGATGGACCGGACAAGGTGATCGTCTTTTAAACAAGTTAGTAATGGCATAATAAGGCTGTAGACTCAAAACAGGAAACTCAAACTTACCAAGTCATGCCATCCACCACCGCCAAAGCTAGCCTGGCTTTCGCCTTTATGCACAAAGCCAAATCGCGTATAATAGTTGACGAGATACTTGATGTGTCAGAGCAATGTTTTTTTTTTTTTTTTTGTGCAGATATAGTTAATCGCAATACTTACACTCTGGGAAATCAGTGAAATGCGGTCTGCTGTGCCAGAATTGTTGACCTGCTGCATATAGGCCTTCATGATGAGCTTGCCCAGCCCGCAGCCCTGTAGCTTTGGATGGACGGCCAGAGAGTGGATGGCCACGGTACGGCCGTCCTCCTGGTGGCCAATGTTGGACCGGCTGGTCTTGACGGTGCGAAAGTCGCGCGGGTAGTCCATGTCCTGGTCCGTGACGAGCTCGCCATGGCAGCGCGTGCCGACAATGTGGGCAAACATGACGCTGACGGAGCCGTCGTCTCGCCCCGTCTCCACGGGATGCGCCGTCTTGCACGTCTCGATCTCCCAGCCCTTGGCCGCCTCGGGCGAGACGGTACAAAAGATGCCCATGCAGAGCTCGGGGCAGCTCGACAGGCGGTATTCAAACTGTAAGTTTTTGTCAGCAGGCTGATTATGCCAAAGACATTGCAAACCTAAGACAGCCGATTGCAACCCCAAAACAGCTTTTTTGGTTTACACATGCATATAATAGAATCCGAAAGAAGTTCGATCAACACGCATGAAAGCTCACCTTTTCACGTGAGCATCGATGCTTCGAATCAGTAAACGCCGCGTTCTCGAGCGCAACGCAGCTTTCCAGGTCTGAAACAGTCAAGGGCCGGATGTTGGGCAGGAAGGGAAAGGGTAGCACGTCTTGGACCTTGATGTCGCCGTTTTTGAGACTATGACGCTTCCGTGAGTTCGAAATAGTCTTTTGGATCTCAACGTGGTCGTCATCCAAGTCGTCGGTGTCGTCGATCGCGTCGTCGGCGCCAACAGGATCTGGGGCCGACGACGACACTTTCTCTTCAACAGATCTTTTGTTGTCACCAGACATGGTTTGAGGGCGAATAAGCGGGCGTGAAATGTGTACGTGGGTGAAGTGGACACAGTGATATCACTTTGTTTGGTACGTCAGAGGGTAGATGATGAATGGATAGAAGGGTGTTTCTCAGTAGTAGTAGTAGCAGTAGCTCTGAAGAGAGTAGATACCTAGGATGAGTGATGGGCCGGAAATGGGAATTAGATGCATAGGTACCAGAAAGAGAAACCCCGGGTCGAGAAGAAGAAGAAGAAGGGGGTCGTAGACTTAGTACTTGGCAGACTTGGTTGATTGGAGAACCCAAAACAGGTCAACCAGTTCGTCCAAGTGGCTGTAAATTGCGGGGATGAACTCTGTATTCAACGCCGGTGATCAATGCTTGGGTGGTCTTGGGATAACGACTTATTACAAGCCCGCCCAAGCCCGCACGCAGCAAGCAACGCAGACCAGCTGCCGGGCGGTCTTTGATCTACACCTTGACGCACTACGGCCAAGTGTGGAGTGCATTGTGGGGTATCTGCAAGGTCGAAAGGGAGGTCCTGAACGTCCAGCCAAGCCAGCCAAACGCCTCCGATGATTTGGATGGGCTTCGGCCGTCCTCAAACAATATCCTCGACTGAACTGGACCTTGAAGATAAAAAGTGGACACATGCA
>NW_006917093.1:4792789-4874989 GCF_000516985.1 Pestalotiopsis fici W106-1 | reverse complement strand
GGTCGTTAGTATTTTTTTTTTTTTTGGTCCAAATGCACTACAACTTATACCGCTAGGTAATCTAGGTAAGTACCTACAGAGGCTTGTCCCTTCTGGTCCCAGTCAAAACTACAAAAGACCTAAGAGGGTAGGTAGTAGGTAATGTGAGGCTTGTTCAAATACCATACTTGGTCGGCAAATTGAAGGGAGGGCGGGCGGACGGACGACTGCAACATCTCCATACGCCGTAAGAAATTCACCATGAATGATCAAGAAGCAACAAAAAATCGCTGAAGAAGGACATTTTAGGCGCTCAGGGTATCTCTGCTTCATCATTTCTCAAATATCGTACACAATCCAACAACCACCATTCAGTCTATCCCCGATGAGATAGATCATCATAACCGCCAAACCCCTCCACATCATCCATGCCCGCAACAATTTCCCCGTCCTGTCCCTCAGCCTCGCCCAAGAGACTTACAGCAGAACTTCAAGCCGTCTTTCCTCGTTTTACTGGAGAGAAGTCTCCTTCATTCGGGGACTCGAGGGTTCGAGTTTTTCCTTGTGATTTTTTTTTTCTTGGGTATACCATGAGCCACGTGTGTTGTATGCTCACAAATATTTGAAAATGCCAAAAGACTTGCAAACAACGGTGAAAGGAGAGAAGCGGAAAAATTGAATTCCTATAGATGAACGCCGGTGTATAACGCAACAGCACCGCAACTTCACGTGGTATCTTTGCCGTGTATGACTTTTGCTTTTTGTGGTATCATCCGAGTACGCTTTCGCCGACTCGGTCTTGCGAACGCCAATTCCCCCCTTCCTGAGCAGCTCGTGGTATCATAGATGTCGGTTCGTAGATATAGCATAAGTCAATCTGCGCGCAGCAGTGTCTGGCTGCCCTGGGGAATCGAAACCAAGAGAAAGATAACGACCAAAATGAAAAGAGGAATGAGAAAAAAACAAAAACGCAAAGCAACAATTGGAAACCGACCAATGCAAATTCATGGACCGGGTATTTTGACGCCAGGGTATATCCAGCCAGAGGCTATTGCACGTAGAGCATCTAAAAGATGAGAATCTAACGGAAAGGTCCGCCAATGGGACCGGGGTATCCAGAATGTGTTGAATGAGAAGTGGAAGGCCGGCCACTGTCACCAGAACCGCGTGGGCCGTGTCGGGGCGTGATATCGCCGCCGCTGTGCAGAATGCTGGGAGGCGTCAATTTGGTGTCGAAGCCATTGCCAAAGTGGCGGTTCGACCAAGGGTTGTTGTCGTCGTCTGGAAGATTGACGCCACTATCGTTCCAGGGGTTTCGATCAGCATTGAAGCTTCGGGTTGACTCGATGGAGATCAAAGACGACTTTGAAACATTGGCTGAGCCCTTGAACAGGGTGTTCACAGAGTGTGAACTGTTCTTTCTGCGATCCAGGGAAGAAAGAAGCTGAGCTGGCTTGCGAAGCTTCTCGAGCAGTGTGGTGCTGCGAGATTGAATCTCCTCACCAAATGCTGGCTTGGTGGGCGAGTCTGTTCCCATTGGTGCTGGCGCATGCTGAAGTAGCTTCGAGTCAAAGTACTGGAGCGACTCCTCGAAGGAATCGGACTTGGGACGAGGAATGGCACCCTTGACTACCGTGGGCTCAACACTGGCTTTAGCAAACTGATTCTGCAGGAAGTCAATTGCATCACGTAGACCACCGGTATTGTTGCGTGTGAGCTTCCACTTCAAGGTTACGGTGCGACCTCCATCCTCGGTTTTCTCCTCGGGATTCTCATGAACCTCTACTGTGACTTCATGCTGAGCCTTCAATTTGGTAACGAGCTCGTTGACAAACTCTGGCGACTCGAGGAACTTGACTAAAGCCGGTGTGCGGACAAGAACAAGCTCGTGAGTTTCAGGTACCATGCCCAAGAACTCGTCCGCGCAAAGGGGCACCTGCCACTCGGGTCCGGTTACAGTCACCTCATCGCTTGCTTGTTCAGTGCTCGGGAAAACAAACTTGCAGTTCCACTTCTTCTCGAGTTCTTCGATTTCAGGCAAGCGGGCGATGAGCTGACGGTGGTACAGCCGATCCACGTGTACAACTTGAGAAGTGAACTCGGAGTGCTGTGATGCAAAATTAGCTGACAACACAAAACCAGTTGGATTTTGTCCTCTACTTACAGCACGATCCACCATGTCCAAAATCTCGGACTTGACCAGTTCGAGATTCTGGGCATTACGGGCGGGAGTTCTGCAGATGACATTGTCAACTTTGACGTCGTCGTCCTCACGATTGACGCCACCACGATCCATGGCATTGGAAAATTTGACAAACACAGAGTGCTTCTTCATGATACGCTGGATATGTTGTCCGCCGATTCCGATGATGCGCTTGTGATATTGGTCGGGCACGTGAAAGGAGATGGATGCGGGCATCTCTTGCTCAACAAGTCCCAGACCTTGCTTCATGGCCTCGTAGTTTGGTGCAATGACATCGATATCGAAGTTGTATTCTCTGAAACTGTCGAAGATGATCTGTACGTTGCTCTGGGTCATGATCTTGTTGATTTTTCCATTCTTCTTTCCGGAAACAAACTCCTTGTGCTCGTTGGCGAGCTCGATCTTGACCCTGATCTGGTGCGGCGTCGAATACACAAACTTGATTGTTGCCAAGACTTGCAATGCAGCCTTCACTGCGTCATCAGAGCCCGTGACAGTAAAGGTCGACTTGTCAAAGGAGATGTCGGCATCGGAATTGGCACAGATATCTCCCAGTACTGTACGAATGTCTTGAGGACTGGGAAGCTGAGAAACATTAGGTTGCTGGATCCACCAAGTCGCAAAGTAGTATTGACCAGCCTATTATAAGGTTAGAAAGAGGTTCTCTATCGAGTCTCCAAGGTCGACAAAAATACATACCAAATGCATGATATCCTTCATGCTGCGTTCAATCTGTAGACCCTCGACACCCTGAACACGGATTGTGTTACGTTGGGAAGCTAGAGGGGGAAACATGACGTATGTGCCATTGCTTTCCATGATCTTGCGCACTTTATCCATGCGTCCAAGGAGAACCATGTCAATCTTTGATGGTGGAGCGACAGAATCTTTCAGGAATAAATTCGTGCGTGTGACAAGCTCATGAATCTTACGCTTGGCCAGTTCAATACCTTGGGGGTTCTCTCCTGTGATATAAATCTCATTCGGATCACGCCGCTGTGCCATGGGTGGGCAGTAGCGGTAGGGCTGCGCAAATGGAGGAAAGTAGATGGCAGTGTTGGTGGCCGATTCAATGAGCTTGATGTTTTTCCTCGATCTTCCACAAATGATTGGGTGCATGGAGCTCTCAATACGCATAACATCAACTGTACGACCAAGCTGTGCGCAAGAGGTTAGTGATTCTCAAGAGGTGACTTTGGGGGTTGCGGCAATAAACGCACCAGCTTATCAATAAAGATCAGCACCTGGGTTTTGGCATGCTCAGAGGATTCAGCATCGCCGTAGATGGCTACTCTCCATCTCTGGTCGCGTATCACTTCCACATCCCCATTCAGGACATCCATCATGGGGGTAAGCTTTGGACCAAGGATGAAGATGTCAACTCCGCAGAACTTTGCAAAGGTGTCCAGGGCGTCTGTGACCTGCTTCATAAGCACACCGGCCTTGGTGTCCACCACAAGACCGTATTCAACGTCGACTGTGGTACATCGCTGCAGGAAAGTTCTTAGCTCATGTTCATTATCCAATTGAGAAGCAATGCATCGAGGATCTGGACATCCATACCAGAGCAAGAGGGGTATCATTTAAAATGGTTTCACGGCTTTTGTGGACGAGTTCCGGTGGGCCTGAAAGACAGACGGTGGTGACCTGCGACTTTGCACGGCTGGGAGTGGTCGAGACAACATAGGCCTCGATTGGTAACGGTCCTTTGGTGAGGTCGGCACACATGTTGCGGAGGTTGGTTACATTCTGCGCGTGGACTGGAAGGTCGTAGACGGGCACGTCATCGGGGGCGTCTCCGGGATGCGTCCATCGCTCAACGGAATCGCCGGTGGCATGCAGAATCTCTTCCGTGTTGGGCCCTGCCAGATCGGAAGCAAAGGGAACATTGAAGGCGTAGTGAATCGTAGAATCGGCGGCGGGCGAAGGACTCAAGGGCGAAGCTCCCGAGGCAGCCGTCTTCTGATGGGGGTTGAGAACGGACGAGACGCCCATGTTCGGTCTCGGCGACATGCCAAAGTTTGGGCTCATCCTCTCAGGCCAGTGACGCATATTGGCGAGTTTTTGCATATTGAAGTGCAGACGCGCTCTTGATGTTGTCACTGCCAACAACGTACGGGGAGGTGGGTATCAATCACGTAGGACTCCAGATTCGCGGTTGTGGGGTTTTTGCTGGGGGTCGAGGAGGATAGAAGAGAGAGAGAGAGCGCGCGAAAAGAGGAAAAAGAAGGGAAAGGAAAAGGAAGGGAGGAAGGAAGGAAAACGAAGGTGACCTCGTAAAACTCTTCCTGCCTACGAAAAAATAACACCTCTACTACGGGATAGCGGAGAGAGGTGAGGTGAGGTTTAAGGTAATGGAGATGTGGTGAGAGGAGGACAGAAGGAGGGTGGACGACGAAATGGCTGCACAAGAGAATGAATGGGACGGAGACGAGTCTGTCTGACGGGTGCGAGTCTGGCTGGTCTGGCTGGTGAGAAGAGTGGACGTCGGGTCGAGTGCCGGGGTTCCAGACGTTCAGCAGGTAGGTAGGTAGCAGCCGTAGTGTACGGTACTGTGGCCTGGTAGGTACAGACAGAAGCGGGCCCAGCCCAGCCAGCGAACGAGCGAGAGAGCGACAGTGGGCTGGTGTGAGTTGGTAGGTGCGCTCATGTTTGCTGAGCGTACTTCGTACTTACCTGCAGCTAGGTACTATTGAACTACATTGCCTACGATACCTACCTTGATATTTGTACATGTCCAGTCTACTGTCTATTACCTGAATATGACTACCTTACCTATTGCCTGCTTTCCAAGTTTTCTTCTTCCTTTATGATACTCACCATCTACACATACTACCTCTGCCTGAATCGCCAATTCTTTTTTTTTTCACTTGTGATACCTGGACTAACCGGGGGGGGGCTCACTTGGTGCGAATGTGCGCCCTCTTCATGCAGTGCTTGTGGCTAAGTGCTCACTGTGCTGCAGGCTGGCCGGCTTAGCAGGCACAGGGCCGCCAGGGCTCGAACCAGAGGATCGAAACAGGGTCGCCAATGGGGTAGCAGCACGCCTCAAGACCTGCCCCCCACATGGCCCACACATGCATTTGATCCATTGGGACTTGTCCCCATTCATTGATCGCTGGATCTGTTGTTCGTCTCCAACTGCCAGCTTGCCAGCAATGGTGATGGACAGAGACTTCGAACGCATACCCGACGTTGCCAGGGTTTTGCAGATCGGGCTTTGATATTGCACATATCCCACCCATCGTTGCGGCAAAAGTAAAGCATATGTAGTTCAAGATTTGCCGACCGTTATCTACCGTTTGACGCGCCACTCGTTGTTTATGCCTGGCCTAAGAAACCAAGCTTGCAGCTTGGGTTGCTCCCCACCTCTACCTAAGGTAGCCAACCTTAGCCGTCGACTGTTCTGCATGACTACTACCTACGTTCACATTGAATTGCTTCCCTTACCTTCCAACCTACATGTCGCGCGTGATCGTACCTCCAGCAAGAAGATGTGGTCAAGGTAAATAAGTCGGTAGGATACAGCATGCTCGTGTGTACTCAGCTGTGAAGGTCTGCCAACTACCTACCTGCCTACTACTAGGTATGTACTGCTCACAATATTCGACATCTACTTTTAGGTACGGTAAAATGATTATTTGCTACTTTGCCGATGTCTAATAAAAGCTAGACTAAATCAAGATGGCACCATCTCTTTCATGCTTGCTCGCCCGACAGGGCCCAACCGGAACGGATTCCTAGCACTCAGCACTTCCAAGATTGTTTTCCGTGTGTACCTCATGTACCTATCTTCGTCATTTGTAATCTCATCAATCGATCCATACATCAGATCTGGGCTTCTAGGTACGCTTTCTCGAAGCTTGCCAGTATTTATGTTAACTGGGGCCAGGTTGATAGCTACTGCTTTTTTTTTTGTAACTACAAACTGGTGATCAACAGCATTAATCCCTAGAGCTGACTTTGCGCCCTCTGCATGGCTTTGGCTTGCTAACCAGCAGGCTCACTGGCGAGCTACGCCTTACTAGCGGGAAGGGGGTTTCAACTACATTTATCTAGGCCCTATAGCGAGTTTCCCGAGCGGGTGACGGCTCGACTCGCTCACCGGCCGTCAGCTACTTCGCTGATGACCTCGCATACTAAATACTTGAATGGATACATTCTTTACTACGACGACAGCACAGTATGCATGGAGCGGGATCGTCGTCGGCCTCGGGTTTCGGGAGACAACTGCACATGCTTGCGCGTTTCCGCTGACCTACGCACATTGCGTCAAGGGTCATTCAATTCTACGTACCTATTTCCAAGCTACGGACCGGACGGACAGTCAACCCAAAAAAAGACCCCGTTACACCTGAACACATGTTCGGTGAATCCTTGCTTCCTCGACCCGGACCGCAAAGTCTACTGTGTACGCGCCTATGACTGTGTTTCTTTCTTGCAGAGGCATCTTTCATTTTAATCCTTAATGATCCAATGTTCCAGGCATCTTCTTCTTCTTCTTCTGCCTCTGCCAAGGGTCCGTGGTTTGATGGGGATTTCAAGCGCAAAGTTGTTATGCAAATCTCCAGCGTCACGGTCACAGGGCTAACAGGGGTCATGTCCAGCGATGGCATGTTTTATTTCCCCAAAAAGTTGGTTATTTCGAAATGAGAACAAATCAAGCATCATTCAGCGCCGAAATTGACAGTCCGACATAGCCACCGGCCTGTCTGGTGAGCGAGTCTTCTGAATAAGATCTTCGTACCTCAGAGTTCCAAATATTCTCCAGTTTTCTTTTGTCTGTACAGTACGGAAGTACGTGCTTACCACATTCTGGTCCATTCCGATCTGGTCGGTAGGCATTGAGGCGGTTTCCTGGTCGCGGCGCGAAGCGAGTCGTGCCATTCTATTCATGTCAGCTCTCTTGTTGCTGCCAGCTGTCGCGTGCCCTAGTACAAAAGAGCTCCTCGCCTGTGCGTAGTCTCAGGTCTAGACAACAACGATATATTGAAGATCTTTCCAGGTCGGAGCATTTTGTGAGCTTCTCACTTACGGCCCATTCAGAAACGGTTTGTCCCAACCACACTGGACGGGTTTGGGTGAGCCAGGTAAGCCTTTTTGGGCCCATTTCTACCGACACGTACCGAGTCTCAAACTTCAGACGCAATCCGACCCGGCATGTTTCTTCTTTGCTAAGAAGCTATAGATGTCGCTCCCAAAAGTCTTGAGCAAGCCCATTTTTTAACGAAATATGGTCAGCTGCAGCCAGCTGCAGCCAATCAAATAGCTGGCATTAGATTACTATAGAATAACATAATCGCTATTATAGTTCAATAGAAACCCCAACTCAGCTGTAGTTAACTTATTACCGGAATCCTCCTAGTCCACCGCATCGTCGTTGACTTTAATTATTATCTTTTTTTTTCCTTTTTAGGACTTTTTAGTTAATTCCTGGCTTATTAGGGCGCGGGGTTTTACCCTCTTTATACTCGTTTCCTCCCTTTAATCGTATAATTTCTTATATATAATATAGGATTCTTTTAATTTATTTACGCACTAACTTTATATCCAACTCTTTTTATACCTATTTTTAGCGTTTTATAGCTTCCTTTTTATTAGTCGGTGGTCCTTTTTCGGAAATAATACGTTTTATATAGAATTATAAAGGCTTTATAGCGTTTAAATCTGGTGAGTTCTTAGGCTATAGCAGCTTAAACATACCTAATATATTATATGTGCGTTAGTTAAATTAATGCTTATAAGCAGGGGCACCGTTTTTTTAGATAATTATACCCTTCCTTTTTATTTTAAATTTATCCCGAAAAGGAAATAACTTTAGCAATAAAACCTTTTAGCGATACCTATATTAGTCGATTCCTCCTTTCCTAATGCGAGATAACCTCCTTATTATGGCTTTATACTTCTATATAAGTGTCTTTTTAGGTTTATTCTTTAAGCCTATACCTGCCATAATAAAATTCCGTTCGAATTCCTTTTTTATAATTAGCTTAAGCTTTTAATTCTATATTTCCACCTATTTTATAAACTTCCTTTTTTGGATAGCAGTCTCTTTATTTTAATAATAATAAGGGCCTATAGCGTTTTAGCTAAACGCGCCTTAAAATATAAACTCGCTATAGCCCTTTTAACGGGGCCGTATATAAATCTTAGTAAATGCCTCTTTTAAAGTGCGCCAAACTCTATAGCCACCTTTTCTTTAACTAATTATAACACTGGTTTCATCGGACTATATAACCTTTTTCTAATTTTTTATAATTTAGTATTCGTGCTTTTTTGCAAATTGCAACCTTGCTTCTATTATTTTTAGTATTAAACCCGGCTTTCTTATAGGCTTCGTTTTATGAAAATTTAAGGCTTTAAAAGTCCTTTATATAATTGTATAGGAAACGTTAATATCGAATTATTTTTTAAATTCTAAAGCTATAACCTCATAGCTTTTTTCTCGGCTATAGCGATTTTTCCGGATTATAAAAGTAATTTGATTAGATAACTCCTCGCCTTATTTTTTAGGCCTACCGGATCGGGGGGCGTCTTTTAATTACTTAAGCTTAATTTAAATAATTTAATTAAATGGATTAAAGCTACGATTTATAGCTTTACGGTATATTTTGTTAATTATTAATACCGGGAATACTTTTTTGCCAGCTTTATTAAATCTAAATTTGTCAAAAATTTATGAAGCTAACTAATTAAAAAACGGGGATTTTAAAAAAACTATTATAAACTTATTAGCTATATTTATATAGGAGTAAATAATAATAGTTAACTAATTATTAATTATTATTATAATAAAATTAGTAAAAATAGAGGATAGGTGGATTATATAAATTTGTGTAATAAAATTAACTATATAAAGTGCGTTAATTATTAAAATATTAGTTAATTAGCAATTTAAAACTATATAATCTAATTAATTTAATTAATTAAAGCTACGGATTCTATTATATTAACTTATTTATAATAATCTTAATTATAATATATCTGCCGACGATATATTAGTCAATAAAACCACGTATAAGTGGGTGTTTTTATATATCAATGCTTAAAGTAGGCTAAAATTGCGGTAAGATTACAGCTGCAGATAAGCTGCCAGCTGGTGAACAGGTGTGGGCCTGCCAGATGGGCAAAAGTGGGCTTGCTCAAGACTTTTGGGAGCGACCTCCGTAGTGCCCGAGCACTCCGTGGAGCTCTTTCTCCCCTAAACATGTGCTGCGCCCCCAACGCCTGCTGAAGGTTTGAACCGGATACAAGACCGATTCGGAGGCCACTTGGCAATCCAATCCCATGTGCCCACCAAAAAGAGACCAGACATAACTTCTGGCCTTTCGACTGAGCTGAGCTTGGAGGAGACCCACTGCAGCAGCCGGTTTAACGCCCGCGCGAAGTTGCGCTCGTGGGAGCTACCCGGATTCACAATGTCGTTTTGGAATAGGATCATCGACAAATTTGATTGAGCTGTCCAGGGAGGTGTATGTGTGTGTAGGTGTGTGTGTGTGTGTCTTATAATAAAATATGCACGTCAATAGCAAACTCCGTCTGGGCAGCGTTGGCGGTCGTCTGAAGTTTAAC
This sequence comes from Pestalotiopsis fici W106-1, assembly GCF_000516985.1. Taxonomy (NCBI): domain Eukaryota; kingdom Fungi; phylum Ascomycota; class Sordariomycetes; order Amphisphaeriales; family Sporocadaceae; genus Pestalotiopsis; species Pestalotiopsis fici. The sequence continues at coordinate 4,865,235 of NW_006917093.1, read as the reverse complement.
ATTGGCTACTTTGCTCTCCCCATCCTCCCTCAATCTCAGACTTGCCCTTCCTAAGACATTCAAGACCGTCTTCGAAAAAGGCATGTCCACAGGCAAGGAACATTGCACATATGCCCAACGCCGGTTCAATCTGCTACCCCTCTTTGGCTAGATTTGTCGAGACAGAATCATGCGGGGGAACACTCTGTTTTCCCATACGTAAAGCCCAACTGGCTAGCCGGACTAGTAACTCCTGCTGCTCCAAAGCAAGACCCCCATTTCTCAATATAGGTTTAAAAAGACAGGAAAGTATTTGTATGGAGTGCTTGCTGCTCGGGTCAGTAGCTCCCCTTTGCAGCTATCTGCCGCATGCGGAATGAACCGCAAGTGGAATGAACCGCAAGTTTGTAGGAGCCACGTTATCTGCAGAGTAGAGCTGGGGGTGTCAGTTCATAACTCCATATCAAAGCATGTGTGTAAATATAGGCCGAGGGGATTATAGGGCTGGTCGCCCCTCCCACTCCCCAAAAGAGGAAACAAAAGAAAAAGAGCACATATGCTTGCCATGTCGATCTCCCAGAAGCTTGGCGGTGCAATGCAGTGCCAATGATACTTCAAATTGGACCATCTGCAGGAATGGGAAGTACTGTGTACGTAGGCAACTCGAAAACGGGACGATCACGGCTGTATGGGGTTCTTATGTTTTCTTTTCTCTTTCGGATTATAATGAAGTCAACATATACAGTGCAGCACCATCCCGCTTCTTATTGCGGTGATTGAACAACCCACCTCAGCCGCTGAGTGAGCACTTGGATATTTATACATACATCATGCGTGTTTGCGTAAACCCCTCCCTCCGGGTCGGCCAGGTAAATTTGCTTTCTTTGAACGGCTTGCGTCCTATTCGGACGTTTGGTATCGAATGTTACTCTGCTGTCCATTTTCACCTCCTTGGCACATATATGACACGCAGCTGGAAAAGAATGATGCGCCGATCTTCTTTAGCCCACATGGCCAAGATCTGCAGTAATCTCTTGACCTTCAAAACGACAAGAACTGTAGCTCCGATGTCACTTGTATACAAGAGATAAGACTTTTTTTTTTTATTTTTTTTTTTTTTTTTTACACTACGTTTGTGGCTTCAGTGCGATAATTGTAGCTATCATATGAAGGGAAAATCGCTCCAATGATCACGAATGCGATTCTTCCTATACACGTATTGCCCTACGAGACTCGTAGGCTAGGAACCGTCGATGGCTGCAGCGATAGTAGTTCTGATGAAAAGTAACTTGATATTGGTTCCGCCAGGCACTGTCATCTGGCCTACTTCCTCCTCACCAATTATATAATAGCAAATCATGACCTGTGTCCCTCGACGCTAATGTAATGTTGTCTTTCTCATCGGTAGACTTCCCTGAGACCATCTTCATAAATAATTTCTCGCTGCACAGTACGCGGCTGATCGATGTACTGCATCTCATCTTCCCTCAATACTGGACGGTTTTCATAATACCGCTCTACAGGCCGCACACTATATTCGCGGCGAGGCGGCTCCTGCTCAAAAGCCGGTCTGCTACTATACTCCCGATACACAGGAATGGGCACCTCGCGCCGAACCTCGGGATGTGTACTTGTGGCGTAGTCCCGAACAGCCGCATCTGGCCGAACACTGGCTACCCTAGCTGGATATTCATATCGATTTTGCTCAGGAGGACGAACAGTGGAGGCTCTAATGCCATATTCTGGCACAAACTCCTGTTGCGCTCGGCCCTCGCTCCGATAATGCAGAAGCTCCTGCGGTGCTGACGGCGTTGGTGCCGGGCGCGCCGAGTATTCTCGCTGCCTATACTCGCGATAGTCTGGGACACCATATTCAGGCTGTGTGATGATGCGACGCGCTGCTTGAAGGGGCGAAGCACGTCTGTAAAGGACTCCATCTCGTTCAAAAGTGTCGGGGCCCGGCATGCGTGTCGAAGAACGGAGAGGTGCTTGCTCATAGATGATATCGGCTTCAGCCAATCTGCTGGGCGGTGCCGCAGAGTACCGCGATACTGATGGCGGAGGACGAGGGGGTTCCATGTACTCACGGCCAAACTCATCACGAAAGATATGCGTGGGAGGTCGCGGCGGTGCCATTCCAGACTGGCGGGCTTCCACCATGATTGGGGAACGAGACCGTGCCCGATCAACAACTGGTCGCACACTCATGCGCCCTTCACGTCGAAACGCTGATGGTTCCCGATATACAGGCTCTGCCATTGAATAGGTTGCCGAGCGCATTGGTCGAACCTCGCCAGCACCATGTGGAGAGGCATAGGTAGGGGATTGCGCCCGCCGGATGTATTGCACACGACTTTCAGGCCGCCGCTCTTCATACACTGGACGGTCGACCCATTGACTGCCAGGAACTGCAGAATAACGCACCTCGGTAGGATAAGGGTTGTATACGCTCTCGTACTCCCTAGGATGGGCGGAAACATCTTCAATCACTCTTACAGGCACAGGTTGAGCGTTGCGAGAGTTGTCGTCATAGTCAAGTGCAGCCTGAGTTTGGGCAAGGGGCCGTTGACGTTTCTGTGGTCTCGCAAACTGAGGCGAGGTCAGGGGGGAAGGCGACCTAGGCTCAGGTTTGATGATTGGAGAGACTGGACGGTCTGTGGATCGTGTCTCAGCAGCCTTGCGTTTATTCTTCTTTTTGTTCTTTTTCTTGCCTCCCTTCTCACCCTGCGGGGAGCTTTCTGGGCTGGTTCCATTTCCTTGTTCTAATCGCAAAGCTGCAACAGGAGCAGGCGCCCCTTGTAGGATGCTAATTTCTGGTTCAACAGCAGACTGCTGGTGACGGGCCAGAGCGAGAGGCGACACATGCGATGGCTGAGGTGCGTAAGGAGAGAGATCGTGAGCGCGCACCAGAGGTTCCCCAAAGCCATATCTGTTATTCTGAGGGGGAGGAAGGGTAGCTTGGAGCCTGTTGTAATCAGCACGGCGCTCGAGGTCTGCATCCCCAGAGTTGCCCGATCTACTGGTAGTGCCACTGCCATTAGAACTGATGACCTGTGCATGGAGCTCGTCTGCGCCGGGGCGCAGCCCCAAGCTGACAGTGTCGATGTCGTAAGTGGGAGAATATCTCGAGTCGTGGGCGTTGGACGTGTCTTGAAGCAATGTGTTTGGGCCGGTGTATGTTCCATTACCTGCCTTTGGGGCACCAGACATGTGGGGTTGCTCGGCTCTGGACAAGAAGGGCGATGGAACCAGTGTGTGGTCGTGAGTAGCCTTTGGCTCGGAAACATCGGCTCGAGTTTGAACAGACGTAGCATTTTGCACAGGTACTCCTGCCGTCGGGGCTTGAGCTTGAGGACGGGGTTCGGGCTCGGGCGTATCATGCTGGCTCGAGTAAAAAGTGTTGTCGTCGAATGAATCACTTGATACAGAAGGAGCATTAGCAACCAAGTCGGTCTCTGTTAGCGGTGGAGCAGTCGCCTGCACAAGTGTGAGGGCTTTGGCGAGAATGTCGGACAGGTCAAGATCTGCCGCCTGCTCGTTGGATTTACTCGCAGCACGTTGTGCTTCTATTTCTTCTCTCAGAGACCTCTCCAAGCGCTGCCTCTGCAAATGCAGCTCAGCCTTAATAAGCTCATCTGACTTGGTCAATAATAATGGGTCGATCTGAGTTTTGCTCGAAGGCAATGGCCTTGGCGCAGTATCAGATGGCTTGGTAACTGGTACAACAATAGCCGGCTGCTGTGAATTTGCCTTGAACGATTTTAAATTGCTGGAAACAAAAACATTTTGCTCGTTCCGCGAGCTTGTAGTTGCGCTGGCAGAGTTTTGTGCCGTAGGCTGTTGGGTACCTTGAGCAGCTTTCGCACCGCCGGCGGGTGCTGGGATCTTGATACGAGGATGATGGCCGGACAGAATATCGTCGCGAAACTTTACAATCCTATGGTACTCTTTCATCTCAAGCAGCCCGTCGGTGGTAGCCAGAGCGCTTGTCGGCATCGACATTGTCGTGATGCTAGTCTGCGCCATGATCAATGAAGGATTAGCAAGAAGGGGATCATTCAAGATGAACGTCCTCGAGAACCATCAAAGTGCAGTGCAATTTATGTGATTACAAGGAAAAAGAAATCAACAGGTAATATGAAAACAATCCGGCGCTGTGCTGTGGCCGTGTGCTTGCTATGCGCGTACGTCACCGACGATGATTAGGAGAATGGGAAGGGAGAGGACCGACGTGTCGCATCACCAACGCGGAAGCTTTTTATTGCACGAGAAACGAGCGGCAGATTTGGATCCACTCTGGTAGCTGCTGCTAAAATTCGAGGCTCTGCCCGCAGGTTGAGCGAGGCATATGCAAACCAACACAACTTCCACGGCTAAGAAAAAAATTTGTGGCGCCAGGCCAGGTGCCAGGTGCTTCTTCAATGTTGCGTTAGCCGCCTGACCCCACTAATAAAAATCCGAGACCTCTGCAACTTGAACGCCCTCGGTCTCAATAGTGCAGCGATGTTCGGCAGCGCACGTACAAACGTTGCAGTCGAAACCTCTTGCCGGTGACTCAGCAAAAAGCAATATCAATAAACCAATGCTAAACCAGACCTAGATATATATTCTTGTCAATTACATGACCTTTTTTTTTTTTTTCCAATGAGATGATAACTTCAAACCACGGATCTGAACAATTGTATCGCAAGACAGGGCGAAGCATCTATACACTAAGTATAAAAGAGGAGAGTCATACATAAACTGGTACCTACATCGTACCTTACCTACAAGGTAGACAGCCCGACTCGAAGACCCCACGCATTCCCAGTCAGACCTCACCGACGCCACCCAATACTCTGGGGCACATCTTCATTTTCTACTCTATTTGCACTATAATATCTTTCTTTGAACAATACCGAGTACACATTGACCAAAAGCGTACTTTCCTATCTCGTTGAAGAATACCTTTTCAAGTTCGATACAATGGGATCACAAACAGAAACGCCAAATGGCTCACGCCAGGATTTACCAGTTCTCTTCTTGTCAGTATGCCGGAACAATAGAATAGCCTTCATAACTAACAAGATTCGTACAGCGATATTGACAACTGTTTATATCCCAAGAGTCGGTCTCTCATTTGAAATACTGTACCGCTTTCTGGCGATTTATACTGACAGGAAAATCAGGCGCCAAAGTCCATGACCTCATGGCAGACCTGATAGATCAGTACTTTGCAAAGCACCTCGGCCTGGGCGAAGAAGAAGCTATCCGGCTGCACAAGGAGTACTATCAAAACTACGGACTGGCCATTGAGGGACTCGTCCGCCACCACCAGATCGACCCCTTGGAGTACAATGCAAAGGTGGACGATGCACTCCCCCTGGAAGGCATCATCAAGCCAAACCCGCAACTGCGTAAGATGCTCGAGGATATCGACACCAGCAAGGTGAGGCTCTGGCTGCTGACAAATGCCTATGTCAACCATGCCAAGAGGGTCGTCAAGCTGCTCGGTATAGAGGACCTGTTCGAGGGCTTGACGTATTGCGACTATTCGTCGATCCCAATCATATGCAAGCCTCACAAGGACATGTTTGCCAAAGCAATGAGAGAAGCAGGTGTACAGCGCAACCAGGACTGCTACTTTGTCGGTGCGTGCCCCCGCAGATATGAATTATTTTCTTTATTTCTTCATCGACGCATAGCCGTGAAAATTGACAAGAAATGCAGACGACAACTACGGCAACTGCAAAGGCGCAAAAGAGCTTGGCTGGACGGCAGTACACCTCGTTGAGGAGGGTGTCAAGGTCCCAAGGACGCAAGCATCACAATACCAGATTCGACACCTGGAAGAACTGCGCAACGTCTTTCCTCAGTTCTTCAAATCTGAAAGCTAAGCTACATATTTCCTTAGACAGCTTTATTGTGGCAGTCTAGAAGTTATTGGATTCGAGCAGCTGGCATGCAATAGATGGCGTTGGAGGGACATGCATACGAATTGCGGCGACGACAGCCGTTACTGCATGAGTAGATGATAGAAGCGAATTGTCAATCAATGATGATTAAATCAATTTCCAATTTTAAATCTCAAATTGCCTTGAAAAATGCTTTCCGAATGCGCCTGTTCCCCCGGGTATCATGCTGTCGCTATGCTCATTGTTGTTTCTTGGTCATCCTGCTCTTCATGGACGGCGGATACTCCTAATAACCTCGTCCAGCTTGTTCTTGATGGCTGTGCGCTCGCCCATTGCCTCGAGACGCTGCGCCTCGGCAATCTTGAGCTCTTCCTCGAGCTCCTTGATGTTGCGCTCTTGGTCCTGCTCGCTGTTGTCCAGACCAGGCAGTATTGAGATTAAATACTCAATCTGCTGTTCCTTGGTGATGAGGTCTTGGGCGAGCTCGATTTGATTGGCCTTGAATACGTCTGATGGATGGGGGTCGACTACGTTTTTCGCGGTGTTAAAATAGCTCTACAAGAAGGGCTGTGACAGGTGTACAGGTACGAGGGGCTTACCCTCCTGTTGATCAGGTGTCTTGGTGGAAGGCCGGACCTCGTCGTTTGGCCCCAGGGTCTGGAGGTTGTGATGCTGGTTGATGTAGTGGATGCATGCGACAAACTGCTGCGCCAACTAGAAGTTGCGTGATGTCAGTCAAACGACGGTATGTATCCTCGAGAAAAGCGTATCATCTTACCTGGTCAACAGCGTCTTGTAATTGAGTCAGTCTGTCTCCCATATTCACCACTTCCAGCTGGGGCTCAGTACACAGATAGGTACAGAAGAGGAGACGTGATGAGACTTGGAGGTTGCTTTGTTGGGTGTGTTCTGCCTCGGGGTTGATCGTTGCGGTGGAATTTGTCTAAGGTTGCATTAGGCACGTTGTAGGCACCTGGTTATGGCACCTACCCGCTAGCCTGCTTGGTCGCGGGAGCAGCCTTGATTGGCCAGAGCTCCCTTGAGCAGATTGACAGGGAGGACAATCTCGACAATCCCAAGGCCTCAGAAAAAAAAAGGTTGCGTCTCGTTGACTCAATGCCGCATTGTTCTCTCATTTGATAATCTTCACTCAACCGATAGACAATCATACGAGATGAGACTGCACTCTAAAATCCGATGGTCGTCTCCGTCAACGCAAACAATGATAAAACAATGCACTTCTAAGCTGGTTCGCCAGCAACGACAATTGTATCAACAGTTTCGTGCCTATTCAAGCGAGGTGGAAACGCAACCATCAGACTCCCTACCAAGTTTAAGATATCCCGACTCAATCAATAAGGATCACTACGACTTGCCGAGCTATGTAGCATACGCTGAGCGGATAGGACTTGACACCAGCACCACGACCTATGTTGGCACTCACTACGAGTACACAGTGGCCGCATCCCTCAAGAGATTCGGTTTCGAGCTACGGCGGGTTGGAGGTGCTGGCGATTATGGCATTGATCTTTTAGGTTCTTGGTCTGTTCCGTCCACACCGCAACCCCTGCGTGTTCTGCTGCAGTGTAAAGCTTCTTCAGCAACCTCAAAGGCGAGAATTGGGCCTGCCACAATCCGCGAGCTCGAAGGTGCTTTTGTCGGCGCGCCTCCTGGCTGGCGCGGGAGCAATGTCTTAGGGCTACTCGTGACGCAGAAAGCAGCGACAAAGGGCGTGGTAGACTCTCTTGGACGCAGTCGCTGGCCAATGGGATTCATCTCTTGCCTATCTGATGGGAGCGTCCAACAGATGATATGGAACGCCAAGGCAGAAGAAGAAGGGCTCGCGGGCCTTGGAGTTGCTGTTCGCCGTTCAACGACTAGAGCGCAGCAAGAGTTGATGCTTACTTGGAAAGGGCAACCCGCAATGCTTGACTGATTTGAGTAAACATATCCAAGACTTTCGAGGGCCCTGCCGACAAGAAGAAAAACAAGACCAGCTTCAGATAAGCCGACGCCGTCTTTGTAGAAATGACCGCGCGTCTGACGATCTGCTCATGGACTTAACGACATTATGGTGCTGACGAAGTCCGAATTCTCCGCGCGGGTGCGACTATAATCAAGTGTGGGTCCGGGCGTCAAGTCTTCTAATTGGACAAACACCATTTGAGTTAAATGCAACCCCTAAGCGTTTATATTCCATGGCCTTTTATGATTACCAAGCCACATGTCTGCAGGGAAGAAAGGTCTTTTTCTTATGAGATCACTTTGATTATCAAGATTGGAGGAATTGCTCCTCTCCAATAGAGGGGCTATGGGATGGCTGCGAAGCTCGTCAATCGATTCTTCATGGTTATTTAAACCAGCTCTCCCTCGTCCCCAGACAACTGTCATGACACAGATCATCATAAATCGAGCCAAACACTGCACAAGCCAATACTTCAGCTATCTATCAAGAGAGTCACAGACGCAAATACCTACACAATGTCTGACCTGAAGCCCATCACTCTTCACGGCCACTGTATGGGACATATTCCACCTTGAAAACTACATTTACTGATGAGTTTGTCTAGTCCGAAGTGCCAACCCATGGAAGGTTGTCCAAATCCTAGAGGAGTTGGATCTTCCATATAACCACGTAATTGCACCCCCCTTTCATTTCATCGGCTCAATCGGCTCACACGTTTGCTGTAGATTTTCGTGGACATGAGCACCGTCAAACAAGAGCCATACACCAAGATAAATCCCAATGGTCGTCTCCCAGCCATTGAAGACCCCAACACTGGTATCACTCTTTGGGAGTCGGGCGCCATCATCGAATACCTGATTGAAACCTATGACAAGGACCACAAGATCAGCTCCACTTCGCTCCCTGAAAAATTCTTGGAAAAGCAGTACCTTCACTTCCAAATGTCTGGTCAAGGTCCTTACTATGGACAGTGGGCGTGGTTCAAGTTGTTCCACAAGGAACAGGTGCCAAGCGCACTTGATCGCTATGAGGAGCAAACACGTAAGCATTTCTCAAGTTTTATATCACTGAAACGGTTGAGTATTCTATCAAATGCTTGCGTTTGTTGAAGCCTAGACTTGATCTCTTGAGATGGCAGATCATAGTGGCGACTTCAGTACATCCTCTTATCGGCAAGAACCTTTGCTAACCGTTGTCAAATAGTGCGAGTGATGGGAGTTCTGGATAACATTCTCGAAGGCAAGGAGTATCTGGTCGGCAACAAGGCCTCATATGCGGACCTGTCCTTTATCGCATGGGAGTCGACCATTCACATGTTCTTTGCTGACCGCATGGACCAAATCAAGGCGTACAAGAATTACTGGGCCTGGTATGAGAGACTTACTGCTCGACCAGCTACCAAGAAGGTCTTCAAGTTGAGACAAGAGGCTACCGCCCAGAATTCATAGTGCGACGCGCAAATCGGGTAATTGCATGTGAAATCTAGCTGAAAATGAATAGGAACTTGTAGTTATAAATGCAGAATTGAGATGCTTAATTTCAACTGAACTTCTTCGAGTATATACAATCAACATGGTGTGCTAACGCTGTAGCTGCTCCTCGTCATATACTTCGGTTTGCACGACTAATACAGTTGGCCTGAAAAAGCCCTCTGCCTAAGACATCATCCTAAATGACTTGTCCAAGTTGTCTTGTATTGCCATAGCAGTCCTGGGCCTTACCAAGCGCTGCCAAAATCGGCGAAAGTCGAATTTGCCCCCGGTCGCAAGCAATCCCGGAAAGATGACTACCACACGACCCGAAACATCACGGCGACCTTCGACCACTTGAACCTGTACATTTGTCGCAAGGATAATGGTTGTTCCAATGTCATGCTGCATCATTCGGCCGCGAGATCTCGTGAACACGCTTTGAAAACAATGAACCAAGAATCTGGCGAAACCATGCCCAACAGTACGCATCCCCAGTCAAAAAAATACCAGGGCATTGTCCTTGGGAGTAAAAAGGAGTCCCTCGACCAGCCACCCAATACACATGGCATGGACTTGGAAGATGGAGCGCCATGAGCACGAACCTCAGTCTTCCCACATGGCAAGCTTGGCCTTTTCCGCGTCCTCCTTTCTCTTCTTCTCCTCCTCCTTCTCGGCCTCGCGGCGCTTGCGCTCCTTGTCGCGCAGGGCCCGGTCGTAGGCCCGCTGCTCGTCCGTCAGCCGCGGGGCTTTGACGCCCAGGGCACTGGCAATCATGCGCCGGGCCACGGCGTCGGTCTTTTCTGGCCGCTTCCGGCCGTCTTCTGGAGACCCGGGGCCCGATGATCCTCCTGCACCTCCCATCATTGACTTCCATGATGCGTCTGCATTGTATGAGGGTGTGCTGGGCGTCGGTGGGGGCGCGGCAAAGCCAGAGGACTGGGCTGGGGTTGATGGGTTGTAGGTGGGTGGTTTTGGCCTCTCATCTCCTCTATCTTCTTGTGGCTCTTCTTTTCTTGCTCCTTCTCCTTCGTCCTCGGAGGATTCGTCTTCCCAAGAGTCGGCGACCGCTGGCTTCTTTGTCTTGGAAGCGGCGGGTTTTGTTTTCGATTGGTCGAGGGAAAGCTTGGATAAGGCTGCTGTTGCCCCAGAGCTGGAATCGCCGGCCATTGCTGTTGGGTCCGCGAGAGATGTCGTAAATATGCTAGGCGAGAGTACTATGGTGATATGTGCTGGGCTATTTGAGCTCCGTGTTTTGTAGCAATGTCAATGGCGTGGTTTGCTGCCAGCAGCTCAAGGATCGTAGACTGAGAGTTGGGCAATGGTATTCTGGAACCAGAGGAGGATATGAGAGCCTAGACAAGAATTGATCTTCCTACTATTGCTGAGCCAGCTATGCGGAGCTTAAAGGAAAAGAAGGAAATGGTGGCCTGGCCAAGTCAAGAGTCGCAGGGAAAGGTATTTTAATAAGTGGTATTGTAGATCATCTCGAGGCTGACGACCACTTTTGATGTGGGGGATGCGCCTTGGAACGTAGTCCCCGAATACCCCTCCATGCAGTAGAAGCAGTGGTGAATGTTCCCCGCATAATGGTTTGGGTACAGTAAAAAAAGACGATCAAGACGCTAACCTCACTCACTCTGGGTGCCCAAGCGTGCGATTACGTACATGCTTTTACCGACTGAGCTGGCCGTTATGCAAACTCTTGACTCGCCATGCGACGGTATGCGACCTAGATTCTGACCTAGATGGCCCAATTTGTACCCACCAGATCACCTGTCCAAGTCGATCTCTGCGAACCAGAGCGAATTCGGTTCAGTTGGTCTTTTTGCTGAACCAAGTCAGTAGTTGTCTTGTCTGTGCGCATTGGGATGCTTTCACTTGCGCGGAAAGATGAAAATGGACGGATGGAAGTCGGAGAGTAAGTTCCTTTCATTCAACTTGAGTAATATAATGCCCTCGGGTGTTTCTATCCAGGTAGGTAAGCTATAGTTTACATAATATCATGGCTTATTAGTCTTGTCACATTTTGTCTCCGCCCAGATCTTTTCACCAGTGCTGCAAATGATGTAACCATGAATTCAGACGATCCTCGGCTCTATCCGAGGCGAGATTGGTGATGCTGTTTTCTCCCCGTGCCAGACGGACGTGCCTTGACTGATGAACCCTACCATCCTGGCCCAAACACACCTTGTCTGCCAAGACAGGCGGTTTTGGAAGCCAAGCAAGCTAGTCCTCAGCCGCTGCGTTGTTCATTTAAGCTCATCCTGCCTTATTTTACCGCCGGCACAGTCGTTCCTCCCAGAGGGTATTTCCCATTGAGTTTTTTCCCTTTTTTTTGAGGGCCGAATAGGAGCACTCTTGACATATGGTCCTCTTCCGTTTGGACTTCAAGTTGAGCGGCAATGACCATCTCACTTCCCTGGGCCGTTCATATAACACAAACCACGCAATGCTAGACATGGCCTAGAAATGCCCTAAAAAAAGAATGGCAAGCGGCCATGTTTGTTTGTCCTGATACCTATGATCGCAAATTAGCTTTTTCTAAGCTTATTTCTTCGTCCCTGGTATCATGGACCGAAAGGGCGAATAGAAAGTCGTGCTTGAGCCCCATCGACCCATGGTATCCTGGCCTAGACCGTTTATATCGCGAAGGATTCGATGGCAGCCTACGGTATGGATACCTGCGATTCGGACTGACAGGCACTTCTTCTCCTTTATTTAATGAGTAGGTATGGACGGCTCTGCCGCCGAATCTCAGTGTTCATGAGTTGCACAGTCGTCCACGGTCTTGCGTAGGTCTCGAGCAGACACCATCCTCTTCCTCGAAAGCCAACAACCTACCTGCAAATAATCCATCCGCCTCCAACCATCAAACATGGCCAAGGTCCGTTCGATACTGCTGAGTGCCTGTGCCGCTGGCTTGGCAACCGCGGCCCAGGTGCCTACACTGCCTCTGAAGGCACCAGATAGAGCACAAATCACGGCCGCCCCAGTGCTCAACAAGGCCGTCGTCAACGCTGCCGTCGTCAATGCTGCCGCCGCCTCGGATGATGATTCAAATTACTATGGCTGTGAAAATGCAGGATATCTTGTGGAATATTGCTACGACGCCTATGACTACGACGCGTGTCTGTGCTGTGACGGCTCGTCGTATGATCCCACGTACCTGGACGACAGTGCAAAGAGCTGTGCCTCGTATATTGAGGAGTCTCTGCCGGCGTCGACCTATGAGTACACATGTATGTGCCCCTTGTGTTTAACAACATTCAACGAATGACAACTGCTAAAAATTCCTCTCTAGTTTACTCTTCGCTGGGCAGCTACTGTAAGAGTGTAGGCAGTGATGTTTGCTCCATCACTTCCGCCGCCACCTACACCTCCGTCGCCACTGCACCAGACGCTTGCTGGTCAGTGGTGGATATCGCTGACAACTGTGCCTACACCAACTCTGGCATCTACGAAGATTCGGATGAGGAGCAAGCCAGCTGCTTCTGCTACACCACCCATGGTCGCTCCACCACCTGGGCCCCTGATGTCTTTGACGGCGAGGCCAGCGAGTGCGCCGACTGGGCCGCGACTGCCGAGACGGAATACTACTCGGACTGGCTGGCCCTGGCCACGTTCTGTCAGAGCGTGGGCGATATCATGACCACGTCGACTTCGGGAACAAAGACGAGCTCCACCCCGCCGGCTGCTCAGACTGGCCACTCTGGAACGACCACATCCGCAACCGCCACATCCACATCCGCATCCGCCACTGCTGTGACCGTCACTGTTGCTCCGTCCGCCACCGGCACCAGCGCTGCCAACACCATGAGCGGAGGTGCGTCAATTGCATTTGGATTGGCAAGTGTTGTCGTGGCCTTGTTCGCCTACGCTCTCTGAAACAGCTAGGATGACACGGAAATACGAATTGTTATATCAGGTATTGAGGCTGGCAATCAAAGATAGAGATAATGCTTAGATATATAATACTTAAATACAGATTTTCAGCACCATATTTCGAAACACAAATTAAATAATTTGGAGCTATATTCTGTGACTTGGGGGTGGGTGCGTTTCATTCAGGTCTTGCTGCCATGTCAAGCCGTGAATGAGCGAAGAAAAGTTAATAAACCTGCCTTTGACTTGAAAAGATGGGATAGACTAGTAACATGGTCTTTAAGCAAATGCTTAGAGCTGAAATAAACTATTTCTGTTTGCCAACTCTAATGGTGGGAAGTGCTACATGCCCACATACATTGGGCCGGTCCAGAGATTCTGATTTCTTTATTGTGCTCTTCTTTACCGATGATGGAGAAAGAAGTTAGTATAATATGGAGAAATAATATTCAAATATCAGTTCTCGTCAAAAATAAGCAAACAATAATCAACCAATCTTTGGGCGTTAACGAGCCCACTCAAACAGCGCAAGAAAAAAAAAGAAAAAAGCCAATCGGATTTTTCTCTTTTTCCCATATAAAGTTAGGATCTTTCATCATTTATACAATCAAGATAATTATCGTACAACGCTTTGCTATACACCCAACACCCAAGCGCTCACATTAGAATGGTGATTGGAATGCTGGCTGGTCGTACTTATGGGCAAACCAACTAGACAATCCTGACACAAAAGAGTCAGTCGAAAAGAAAAGCCACTAACTATTAGCTTCAGCATAGCATTCAAAATAATGAAATGACTCGCGTGTTTGTTTTGCTACGGATTTGAACTGGGAGCAGCCACGAAAGACTCGGGTCGCACTGCAACCTCTTGGAGTCGACAGGTTAATTTGCGCTTTGCCGATATAGCCTCGGAAAGACTACGAATTGACTGCCTGATACGACCACAAGACAGTGGCTTGAATGGTGAGCACGCGGAAATAAATGCCTACAAAAAATGAGCGAACGTTTATCTATACGAGCCCAGCACCACTGGTGAGCTGGTAAGCATTCTTAGTTTTCGCACAGGTGCCGTCGTGTATGTCCTTGGCCTGCGCAGTTGGTGTACGTTCCGTATGATGCGAAGCGTTACACAAGTTCTCCATCTCGACTGAGGTCTGTGCTTGACCTGGAGCCACTGGCGATAATTCCTGCGACGTTGTGTGGTTACTGTCTGCAGCTGCCGAGTTTGTCTGGTTGAAGATAGAAGAGAATATGATTCCTCTGTCAAGCGCTGTGTGCTTTTTTTCTTCTTCAAAGGCTCGACTTTGCTTCGCTTTGTGCTATTAACGTCAGATTTTCTAAGACTTTTCACCCTATTGGTTCCAAGATGACCACAGCCCAGTCACATGAGGTGGCGGAGTACTATCAACTCTGCCTCGAGTAGATATCGGAGGTGGGCTGACATAATATAAAGCTTCGATATACATTGAGAACACTTTTCCTTCTTTTCTTCTCCTTTTTTTTTTTGCTCTGATGAAGATCCTACAAGTTTCATTAGTGATTTTTCGACGCCCAAGCACCCTAGCGTGACCTGATCCTAACTGATACCTTTGTCTTCTGGATATACGACTTCTACATGTTTTGTGACAGTTCACGTATTGCTAAGGATAGTATCCCGACATGAATACTATATTGACCCGGGTCTTTTTGAACGTGTCTCCTATAAAGATCCTGGTCCTAGTGTGAAGCTCATTCAACAATCCTCACCATAAGTGAGAAGCAAAAAAAAAAAAAAAAAAAAAAAAACAGAGTAGATATTTCTCGCCCACATCTTGGATTCTACGGTCTGAGTTAGAAATTTATCGGGCCAATCCTTATTTTTCTCAGTCGCGGTGTTAGTAGTAGCACTCGCGTAATGGATTGTGGAATGAATTGCCACTAGTTGTACTGCGCAATGCCCATTATCATCTGCACTTCGGCTCATGGCTCAGAGGCTGGGAGGAGTGAAAGCTATCGCACCGTGTTCAGATGTAAAAGGAGCCTTACATGAATCATTCAAGTGAACCGATCATGGGACCATGGATATTCCCTCGTTGGCGACATGATTCAGACTGCTCCAAGACTGTCGAAAGCGTTGTCACAAGAAAGCATCAAACGCGATTGCGGCAAGGCAATAGATAGTTTCAGAAATCAAGAAGTCGGAGTTCCTGGATACTTTCACATTATGGGAATTATTACAATCTTGTTGATGTTATAATAGACGTCGTAGAGCTCAATCATAGTATATCACGTAAACATTGTTAATTGGCTGTCATAGTTGCCGACTAATAGACAATCCTCTAGTATGGCCAATGATAATAAACACCAAAAGCCCATTGTATCTATTACGCGAGGACACTCAACTCTGAAAACTCCGAGTTATCTGGCCGATATCCGCAGCAATGCAATGACATGCCAATTCATTGGGTAGAAACACATGCAACATGTACGACACAGTGCCATTGGCGATACTTTAGCTTAAGTTTGCACTGTATCTCTGCCTAGCTGCGTGGCTGGCTTGCTTGCTTATGGGTTCACGGCAGATGACAAGACCTCTAAGATCCTGAAGGAATATCGGTCTTCGTCATCTTTGAGCAACGTCAGACAGTGGGTCAGCTCCGACATTCAAAAAAGACAATCTTTCCGAGCTTTCTAATTGATAAAATTTTCATGAAATCAATAATCTTTTTCACCAAACAATATACCGACTGCTCTGAGCAGCTCGTATATGATTGCTACGTAGCCTGGATCAAGCGGGTTCCTTGCTACAGGACGTGGCTTCCTGGCGTGACATTTCATCATGACTTCCATCCGATCTATCAAGAATGAAGACATTCAGGCTATTCCGATAGCTATTGTGGTAATTTGGACACCTCTCGTTCTCTTTCATGAGAACAGCGTCATATTTGGAAATCTCGCTAAACCCATTCCTAGGATGTCGACCTCCTCCAAGAACCACCGTTGTCAGTATATTTTCCCCGTCGCTGAGAGCTTACGGCATGGGTCATCAACAATTTCTAATACGTTGTGTTTTTTTGTGCGTTAGACAAGAAGATGCCGGAGATCCCGGCACCCTTCGCGTGGTGAGGTACCAAGAGGCCCTCTCGCACGTCCTGGGCCCGGAATCGCGCTACAGCCTGCTCCTGACGTCGCACACGACGTCGCGGAACCCCTTCTTCAGCAGCGCCTGCGTGCACCTGGCCGCGCACGACGAGCTGTACCTGACGTCGTCGCTGCTCAAGCCCGGGTCCGCCGCCAAGCTGCCCCAGGTGCTCATCTCGCGCGTCGCCCTGGCCCGCGCCCCCGCCACCGTGGATGACCCGTCCCCCGACGTCACGGCCGCCGTCTGGCAAAAGATGCGCGCCCCGCCGTCCATGCCCAACCCGGCGGGCGCCTGCGCCTACGAGGACGGCGTCGTCTACTGTGCCAAGACGTCTCCGGGCGGCGAGACTGGTGGCCTGGTCTACATGCCGCGTTCAAAGCGCCCACCCCAGGTCGTGTCGCGGTATGGGGGCCGTCCGTTTAGTTCGCTGCAGCGTGTGGCAAAGTCCCCCACCGACAACAGTCTCTGGTTCACCACTGCCGACGCGGATTCCGGTTTCGAAATGAGCGGCGCCTTGAACGGTGGGTCAACAGCAGCGCAGCAGCGGACAAGCCCAAGCTTGGTGTATAGGCACGATAACCGAGATGGATCGACGCGGGTGGTGGCAGATGGGTTCGGGAAACCGGGTGCCATTGCCTTTTCGCGGGACGGAACAACGGCGTACATATCAGATGTCAAGACGGCCAAGGAAGGTGAGGATGGATGTACAAACAGGTGAGTTCTCCCCCTCTTGCCGGATGGGAAATCTCAATGGTTTTCTCTTGACCTTGCTACCGCTATATACTAATACCTGACGAGCAGCGCGCCCGCAATCTGTGCATTCGACGTCATTGTACGGCATGGCCAACCTTTTCTTGGCAACAAACGCGTTTTCGCTGTACCTTTTGACGGTGTGGCAGCCGACATACAGTGCGATGTTGATGGAAACGTGTTTGTTGCCTGCGGTGACGGCGTTGAAATATGGAGTCCTGGCGGCATACCACTGGGCCTCATTGAGATATCTGGAGGTTGTTCATGCCTGTGCTTTGGCAACAGGGGGGAATTGTTTATTGGTGCCGGTCAAAGGCTTTGGAGGGTGCGATTCTAATCAGTAATCCGTGATCAGCGATTGTGATAGATTTTCATGTGATAGATTTCAAGTCGTTATTTGCGTTCAAGCATAGTTTGCTCTAGTTATGAAGATAAATACATGCATCAACACATTTGCAAGTCATCACTCTTTCTATGTTATAGGCATGTGCAGTTTTACGTTACATTTGACAAATCGCAAGTACGCTCGCTAGATGACCTTGGGATGGACAATGTGAGTCCAAGTGCCCGCTAGGCTTTGGCTTCGGATTCAGCCAAGCCAGAAACTCCTTTCATGAATTTCCTCATCTCCAGACTCGTCCGGAAGGAGTTGATAATGCTCCGATGGTTGAGTATTGGTCTTAAGAATCGGGATCAATAAGATCGGGAATTTCGTCATCATCTTCGTCCTCTTCGTCCTCTTCATCTCCCTCCTCCTCTTCATCGTCAAAACCGACGGGCGCTCCAAAGCCAAACATGGCTCCCCCAGCACCAGCAAAGAGCATTTGAGAGACCAAATCCATGTCTTCTTCATCATCGAAGCCGCCGAGAAAGTCCTCATCGCCGTAAAAGTCAAGATAGTCTTCAGCATAAGGGCCGTCAAAGTACACTTCATCGTCATCGTCAAAATCATCTTCGTCGCAGGATGCCTCCGGGTCATTTATGTACTCTTCGTAGTGTTCGCGGACAACTTCCTTTGATAATGGCACATTATCTGGATAATGTTTGGGGCCAAGACAATAGGCGTTGATGGATGCGCGCTGCTTATGGTGGGGATAGTCCTCCTCGGTGGCCAGATCCCAGAACTCATCGGGGACTCCATCTGCATCGCCCTCGGACTTTCCAATAATGTCGCCGCAGATGCAGACGTCTGACAATTCCAGCTTGTTCCGCAAGTCCGGCAGGAGCTTCCACCATGAGGTTTCGCCCAGACCCAAATCACGCATACACAGCTTCTTCAGCGTATCCTTGTGCAGCTCTAGGAACTTGATCAAGTCGTGTCGATTGGTTTTGATACCGCCGAGGGACACTACGCGGAGCGCAGGCCATGTGTGGCCAGGTGCAATAATGTCCCCAAGAGAAGCCGGCCATTCGTCTGAAGTCCATTCCACCGGATACAGGGTTATCATTAATACTTCTAGTTGCTGCAGTGGCTTGATGATTTGCTTGAGAATGCCGCTCCTCAAAGCCTTGCGACAGCGTGTAATACCCCGGCTGTCTTGTCCAGGGTCGGTATCCAGGAAAAGCTCAAGCCTCTTCAAGTACTTGAAGGTATGTGAGAGGCCATCAGGAATCTCAAGAAAGTCTTTGAAATATGACCAATCCAGAACACCCGCCCTGAAGCCCTCGAGCTGAGTCTTGGTGGCCACGAGACCGGCAATCAGACCATTTAGATGCCTTTTGCCCTCGGGCAGGAGCGAGTTGCCCGACGAAAGCGGTATGCTTTCGAATGGTGACTTGCGAGACTTGCAAAGTTCGAGTGGTCTTGTTGCGTCCCACGTTCTTGACTTTGTGTTATCGTCATAAAAGGCTCCTGTCGACGACACGGAGGCCTGTCGTAGGCTTGAGAACTTGGGAATGACCTCCTTGAGACATTCCACATCGTATGCATGATCAATAATCTCCTGTTGTTGCTTCATTGTAAGCTCGTAGGTCTGGTAGTCGCTGCGCAGCTTTGGGAGATCAGCGCTATCAAGCTTGGGGGTAGGTTTGAAGAAACCATTCCAGCTTCTCGCCGCGGCTTGTTCACGGGTGTGCCCACGGACGTAGGCGGGAAATGTGATCTTTTCGATATCCAGAACCTCCGCGAAGTAGGTCAATGAGCGGACGTGCTTGGAGATGATGGGATGGTCCGCGATTGCCCTGAGGCGGGCGAACTCGGCCTGAAGCATGTAGAATGAGACTTCGGGCAGCATGTAGGCGGCGCCAACATCGGCAAAGACCTTGCAAACGAGACGAAAGGCCAGGACATCTTCGATTTTCAGACATGCACAAATGTCGTGCAGTAGTTCTGGAGAGACCTTATCCATCTTGGCTGGCTGGTGGGTTGTAGATGGGTGAGACGTAGCAATTTGTGAGAGCTGATTCAAGCAACAAAAGCTAGACAGACGGACGACGCCCAGACAAATGTCGATTTCGATAGCTCACAATGTGTCGCCCAACGCGTACGTTTCTCAAGCATCGGTTTCCTCTTTGTAAATGTGAGGAATATTTCCTTGCAACGCGTAGAACAGACGCGTCGTTGCTATGCAACAGATGCGTTCTGGCTGAAGTTCTCCCGGTTGCAGCACGAGATATCTTGCAGTGTCATTTACTGCTTGATTGAGCTTCAGATTAACGCAACGACCCTGTGAAGATGAAGAAGATAGGCACCTGCTAGCGCGGAAGGCACCGCAATTGCCGTGATAGCACAGCACAGGCCACAATGACCCACTCGGGGTATCCTAAAGTGGCGTAGCGCGTCCACGTTGTCTCTCAGGCGCATAGTAGTACCTGGTACCTACCTCGGTGTAGATCAGGCCTACATGTTCCTCATGTCCTTTGCACTGTTATTGCCAAAGTCATTCATGATTTGAACATGCTCAAAATCTCGATTAATCATTTCTGGCCATTGATAGTTATTGAACCAGGTACCTTGGTAATGCTGAAATGAAACAAATTGTCAGGTCATGTCAGAGGCGTCCAGTTTACCTATACTCGTCGTGAAAGTCTTCATGCTTGGAAAATGATTGCCGTTAAATCACAGATTTGCTACCTGGTATATTTGTCATATTTATTAGTATGTCATAAATTAGCATAGTATATTTGTATAAGGTGAAGTTTATATCTCTAGATGACTACACGATCACACGTGTTATTATTATTATCCAAATATTTGTCTTGTTTCTGTTGCCATTAGGAAAACCTGTAGAAATGAGTAGCATTCCGACTCATTGATTTCTAGTCTAAGATTTCTCTCTCTATATAAGATGCTCTTTCTCTCTTACATTCGTTTCAATGCACTATTGTATGACACTTGCCTTTCCATCATCCTCACTGGCTGGTGCAAAACGCACAAGACACCATAATGGCGGAAGTCATCACCCTCGTTGGCCAGATCTCTAGCCTCGTCAGTCTGTCTCACGACTTGGTCGGTCTATGTTGTGAATTCTTTTCAACAGTCAAAAATGCCCCAAAGGAGCTCGAGGATGTACGTCGCGAACTGACAGCGTTTGAGCAAAGCATCATTGGGCTAAAAGGTTTCATCAATGCGCATCCTGAAGAGATCACCAACCTCAGGCAGCTCAGTCTGCCGAATGGCACTCTGGACTCAGCTACCGAGGTCATCAAGGAGTTGATGGACTTGCTCGAGGCTGGCAAGTTTACACCAAGCACTGGGCCCAAACGGGCCAAGCTTATGCACACCACTTTGGAGAGGATCCAACAAGGGCTAAGAAGGACCAACATCAAGGAACCTCTGGAGAAGCTTCGCCGCTTCCGTGAATCGATCCAGTTCACCCTGAACGCTGCGCTTGCAAGACCAATTCTGGAGACGAGACAAGATGTTGTAGTCATCAAGGAGAGTGTTCAAACCCTCAAGGATGACCAGACTCAGTTTCAGGATGATGCACGCAAGCTGAAAGTGTTGAAATGGTTCAATGTCGACATGTCGGGGAACAGGAGCATCCACAAGGACAGGTTGTCTCAACAACAACAGAGCACCTGCCAGTGGTTCACCCGCAATCCTGCTTGGAACAAGTGGCTACAAGAGCGCGAGTTCATCTGGGTCACTGGCCTACCTGGCACTGGTAAGACAGTGCTGGCATCTTACCTCATTGAGCGTGCAAGTCATGAATTCAATTCCAAGGGCATTGCCTACTACTACTGCCACCATTCTAGGAATAGGGATGAGTCTTTGACTCTTCTTCAGCACATTGTAAAGCAGCTTATCAGTCAAATCGACTATGTACCAAGCAGAATCTATGACAATCATAAGCGTGCTGACAAACTGGACACGGACGATCTCCTTCTTTGTTTGGAAGAACTCTCCAGCAAGTTCAAGTCTGGTGTCCGCGTAATTGTTGACGCGGTAGATGAGAGCAAGCCGCGCGACAAGCTCATGAGCATCTTGTTCACCATTGGTACCGATCTACGCTTCCGCCGAGTCTCACTCTTAGTTACAAGTCGTCCTGAGCCCGACATCTTGGAGGGGATGAGCCCACACTTGTCATCACTTGTCGAGATCTCCATGTCTGACCCGGGAGTAACGGCTGATATACGGAGCCTCGTTCAGTCGGAATTGGCCAAACTGCCCTGGGAAGAGTATTTCAAACGTGAAATCGAACAATGTCTTGTTGGCGGAGCCAAGGGAATGTTCCGCTGGGTTGCTTGCCAAATTGATCACATCAAGCGCTTGAGTTGCAAAGGCATGAATGGCGAGCAAGCAATTCGGCGAGCCCTGAACAATCTTCCAGAGGACGTCTTCGCGACATATGAGAGAATTCTCTTGGAGATACCCAATGAAGACAGTGAGTTTGCACGTACTGCTCTGGCGCTCATGTGTAGTCAACATGGTGAAATGCCTACAGCCGAGGTACTCGTCGAAGCCTGTCTTTATCGTGTCATGGGGGAGGATATCAACAAGTACGACGTCAGACTGCTCGTTGATATATGCGGCTGTCTGCTTCGCATAAGTAGATTCAATCGTCCGCCGCTTGCGGTCTTCAAAGACGCAACAATTGGACCCTTCCACAAGGTGAGCCTTGCTCACTATACTGTGAAAGAGTATCTAGTTCACCCGGACACGGCAACGCGCCCAGCCAAGTTCTTTGCTCTGACACCACAGGTCCTAGAGACAATTGATATTGTTGTGGCTTTCAAGGGTCTGCAGCGTTTCGGCACAAGGCACTGTGTCACAAATGGGGGCAAGACAAGGGTGACTCGCTACGAAGAGGATTGCCTGAAAAAGACAGAGGATGCCTTGAACCATCGGCGCCCGGACTTTGACAAGAATGATGAACTGTACCAAGCGCTCATTCAATCTCTAAAGTACAGCTCCTCACATGCGAAACATCTCCGCCTTCAACGCGGCATCGCCACGGACATGAGCACCAGGTTTAGTACTTGGGACAAGCTCATCAACCAGCTGGAAACACCTCCCAAAGGTGACCAAGCCGAGCAAGTTACCTTGCTCTTGAGTTTGATCACTCTACGCTGGTATAATATGGCCGTGAAGTACCTGAAAAGCCACCCAGACTTCATCAAACTTCACCCAAACGTCAGGGCCAAGATCTGGAGTACCAAATTCAAGTTACGGGCGACAAGGTCTGGGCCAAGCCAGCCCGAGAGCCTCTTATTGCTTTGTGTTCGTCAGCGACGTCTGAACTTCCTCTCATTATTCATTCAGCATGATGCCTCGTTTGAAAAGGAATCTGAAGTCCTATATGCAGCCATGTACAGCCCCGACGATGAGGACAACGATTCTGACACAACGTTGGCTTTTCTGCGAACAATGACTGACCTCGGCCGCGGTGCGAAAGCTGATCCTGTGCCTTTCAGACAAGCTAATGATCATCGTGGGTCGAATGAAGATCCGAACACAAGGGAACGGCGATTTGCATTCACACCGCTCCAGGCTGCTGTCGCCTTTCAGGAGGTAAGTAATCGCTACTCTTTCTTCACCTATTGATTCGGGGTACAATTTTGACACACAGTCTTGTCTGTTGCAACATATGTACCATTCAAGTCTTGATTTGGCTCCTTTCCATCCGAAGGAAGCAATTGCTGACATTTAGCGTGGTATAGTTGGATTGGGTGGAAGTGCTGCTTGAAACCTCGGCGGACCCTAATCTCACAGGAGTCACTGGGGGACAAGTTCCTCATGGCTATGGACGACTCAATCTCAACGGCATCTCTTTAGAGCTCCTCAAAGAAATGGGCGAGCAAACTCCATTGCAAATCAACAGGAGTATAAATGCAACCGACAGTGCTGCGCACAGCAGGAACGCCGAAATTGAGCGCCTACTTTTACGCTATGGCGCCCGTGATCCCACAGAAGCAGATGACGACGACACAATCATGATCTCGAGCGATGACGGTGAGTAGTCGCGGTTGCGGCAGCTACATCACGACATTGAGATCAAGCTCGGGAGTTTGCCCTTTTGATTTTGTTCTTGGGTATGGAAGGCATGGTACGGGGCAGAAAAGAAGTTCAAGTTGACGAGGGGTTTTGCTTGGAAAGGAAATTTGGGAATTTGTACTTTTTGCATTCGTAGTATGACCATGGTTTCATACAATATTCGAGCCGTCATTCTTTCAATTCATGGGCGAGTCCAGTTTAGGTATGCTAGGAGAGAAGGAATATCGTCAAGTGAAATGACCTTGTGGTTGTTATTACGGCGATTCATGACAACGATGAATGTGAAACGTTTTCCATGAACGTCTCGATGTAATTTTACACATTGCACGTGGAAGGACATGTGTATATGTCTACCACTTATGCTCCATGTTTGATCATCCGCGAGGCTGAAGCGAGACACGGACACAGTGACAAAAACATATCCCACTGTTTTCTAGCCAGCAGAAAACCATGTGTACTCTCAATGAAAGCAATGGAAAGGCGTATCAAATTACCCTATCTTTCCTAAACCATTTCATGCAGCCTTCCTTGTCAGGAAAATAACGATTCCTAGAACGCCAAAGCACCAGGCCTCAAAAGGCAGTTTCGCATTAAATCATTTCGTCCCCCTCTGGTATTGTCGTCTTCGTTCCTCATGCTTCTCATTTGTATTACCAACCCCTCCCTCTCCCTGCCCCCTAATTGCAATGGGGCTACAAGCGGCAGGCCAAAAGGTTTGTTTTTCTTTCACAGGCAGAACCACTAGTGCGACTTGAAGCAGTTGAACTTGCCAAAGCTGAACCGCCACGGGCCTCGGTGAACACCGTTTCTACCGGCCGTGATGTTGGTGCCAAAGTGGCGACCGCCGACACCCTTGGAGTAGAAGAAAGGCATGATGATTTGATTATGCTGTATCAATTAGCAAAATGTCAAGTCTTTTTCGGGATCCGATTTGCGCTTTTGCTTTAAATCTCGCGCCCCCTTCGGACCTTATGACGATGGTGGGGCGGCGGCCCTGGGGAAGGGAGGGTGGGTTGGGCTGGAGCTTACTGGCTTGTGGTTCCTCTGGGATCGCGTCTCTGTTCAAGAATCTGCAATCTACAAACTGCAGTTGCTGGTTTGGTACGTGTATGTGTATCGATTATGGAGATGTTCAGAGGAGATTTTTAATCGCAGGTGAAAGGAAGAAAAGCAGGCGGGAGGTTGCAGTTGATTTTGTTTTCGAGTTCCCGTCGAAACAGGAGGCCTTAAAATCTTGGTCCAGCTCTTGGAGCTTTCAACAACACGGCAAGCGACACCAATGACGTGCGCCCAGCACCACCAAGAAGCTCGCGCCCCATCCAAACCAGGAATGATGTTTTTTTTAAGGTGTCACGTATCCCCATTAGCCTCGACTCGCATAAACACTATAGCGGCATTGCCTCTACCTGCTAAGCCACAGTTGCATCTTCATTTACCCTGTCATTTTTGCCGAGCCTGTTTTCCAAACACATTGGCCACATATTTCTGCTATCAAGTTTTCAGGTGTATGCTTTTGGTATAGTTGCCAGATCTTTGAATTGGCCATGCGTTTGTATTGTGCTTGGACGGTTCCGACTAATTATATACACATCGAAAAAGTCGGGGTCTGCGCAATTCAATGGTATGGTATTTTGATATTCTTCTTTCCAATCTACCATGAACATGTTATCTTCTATTCGTATGTAATGAGACTCCAAACCATGCTAGCCAAAATGCCACACTCTTGTGAACCTGTGAATGCCCTTACGCAGTTTTATGCTTTTCAGCAGCCAGCAACGCGGGCTCAAAGGCTTCGATAAAATCAACGCAGTCCTTGAACGTATTGTACAGCGGCGTGGGAGCTACGCGAACGACGTTGGGCTGGCGTTCATCCACAATCACACCTCGGTCCGTCAGCTCCTTCATCACTGTATGAAGCATGCCGTCCAGCAAAAGTAGACTCAGCTGAGCGCCGCGCCGTTCGGGGTCCGTCGGCGTGATGATGCGGAACAACTTCTTCACATTGTCCGGCATGGAACCCAGACAGTGCTCCAAAAAGGCTGTGAGCCTCTTGGATTTCTCCCGCAACACCGAGACTCCACCCGCCAGCTCAAAGACCTCCAACGAAGCGCCCAGACTGGTGATGTCAAGTATGCTTGGGTTACTCAGCTGGAAACCTGCTGCTCCCTTTACTGGATGGAATTTTGTATCCATGACGAAGCGGGTGCCCTTGTCGTTGCCCCACCAGCCCGACAGCCGCTTTCCGTATCCTCGTTCTGGGTTCGGGTCCGTGATCTGAGTCGTGACGAGACTATTTCTAGAGTTGATAAACATGCCACCGATGCAACCAGGGCCACCGTTCAGATACTTGTAAGTACACCAGGCGGCTGCATCCACGTCCCACTCCTTGAGGTGCAGCGGCACGTTGCCAACGGCATGAGCCAGATCCCAAATGATGAATATGCCATGTTTGTGTGCAAAGTCTGTAATCGTGGGAATATCCATCAATTGGCCAGTGTAGTATTGGATACCTGGCAGCAGAATGAGAGCCGTGTCCTTGGCGTGTGCTGCGATCAAATCCTGAATAGCAGATGTGCTAAACACATTGTCCTCGGACGATGGCGCCTCTACCGTGACCATTGAGGTCTCGGGAGACAAGCCGTGATGATATATTTGGCTGAGCACAGCAAACTATACGTGCAGTGTCAGTGAATTCGATGTCCAAATGCGGAGAAGTAAAGGCGTCTTCTACCACGTACGTGATCACTGGGGAAAGCCTTGCTCTCTAGCAATATCTTGTGCTTGCCGTTTGGGTCTGGGTGGTAAAAGGCCGTCATCAAGAGATGCAAGTTCGCCGTCAAGGTCTGCATGACGGCCACCTCGGACTCATCGGCGCCGACAATGGGCGCAATCTTCTGGGCGACGTGAGCATCCGCGTCAAGCCATGTCGGTAGCGGCGAGTCGTCCAGAGGCTTGAAGTGGCCCTGCACACCCTGAGTGCCCCATGTGTCGAGGTATTGCTGCACCCGCGTTCTCGTCCGCTTCGGCTGGAGACCTAATGAGTTTCCGCACAGGTAGGTGCACGATGCGGCAGATTCTGCTGTTTCTTGCACACTGGCATCTGGCGGAACCGGTCAATCTCTCTTCTGCGCAGCTGAATAACGGTGGCACGAACCTTTTTGAATAGTTGTGCGTTTGATATCACCCAAGGATGGTATCACGAATTCGTCTCTGAGATGCTTCAAGCTGTCATCTTTATCGAGTGCCTCGGCTTGCGCGTGGAGGTTCAGTGGAGACGCCATCTCGGTTTTTTTTTTCTCTTCTTCTCTCTGAATGACGCCTACTGAAGAATACCCGGGGAGAAATGGACTGGAGAAGTTGTCAAACGACAAGGTTAGCTGCTTTGGAGACGAGCGCAAGCAAACTCTGATTCTGGGTCAAAAAGGCAGTCACTCGACTCCGGAGATCTGGTGTGAAATCAGGTAATCCACTCACTCATCCGTCCGGACCGTCGTCAAAACATTTTTGGATATATTCCGTATCTACCCAAAGCTACCCCGCCATATGCCGCTGATACGCCTGCCAGCGGCTATCTTTCCGTGCTGCAATTAAGGGTCTTTTCTCCGGCCATGGTGGGGGATCGGCCCTGGAAATCTGCCGCCATTGGGAATCCGCTAGATACAACGAGGTCTCGCAGGGGAGTGGCGCCCCCTTCAGGCTTTGTGGCGCACCGTATCGATTTGATAGCCACAAACAGCACGCACAACCAACAAGATTGTCTCTCAATGATAATTGTCATTATCTCTTAAGCTCTTATCATAGAATTGCCATTTGTCTAGAAATCACCTCGGATAGGTAGGTTTGTTATCAACGCAACTAATCAGTGTGGACACTCACCCGCCGGCGCTTCTATTAATGAATGACTCTTAGGTGACTTTTACCACATACTTGGCTATGTGCCCCACTAAGTGCCCGTACATAGTACAGGTGGCCTGTAACTACAGGTACCTAGCCTCCTTAGAGCTTAACAAGCAATCAATACCTGTCATGGCCTGCAGCTGATTGTTGTTCTCCCTGTTTTGCTTCGGCGACCAAAGCCTTAAATACACTGTAGTTTGGTTCTTCTTGCATGGAAAATTTGTGACTGATGGGGGGCAAACGAGGCCTCCAACAGTCATGAAATCGATTATCCCAACTCGGCTTACATATCATAAGAAACTGGCTTGGTATACGGAATAGATGCCCCAAAGTTTTGACTGGGGGGAATAGCATACTACCTGTTCTAAAAAGCCAAGACCAGCAAAAGAAATAGCCGTTGATAAGCGGCCTTATCACGGCGTTGGTCCCAAGTAGCATCCCAATTCGCCTTATGAACTTGGTCCGTATGTGGCAGTTCGAAGCGTATCATTGATGAGAAAAAAAAAAGATACATCACGGCGGGCGTTACAATGGGGAATTCAACCCACAACAAACGGGACCCGGTCCTCTTTGGTCGTATGAACGATTTTTTAGCTGCCGTGCCTTGCTTGCATTGGAGATACAAGAAGATTATCCACAACAAAGTAGTTCTCTGAGAGAGTTGTATTGTACATGACCGAATGGACGCGGCTTACATACCTAAACGTGCCGAGTATCCTAATTGACCATGAGTTTTGTGACGTTAGTCGTGGGAAAAATCAAGCAATATGCGGCCCACGTTTTTTTTTTTCCCTTTTCGATTTGCTTCTCCAATGTGCCGTTTGTAGATACGCACAGGCTTGGCGACTTGGCTCTGTCAGAGTGGCTACATTTGCAGGTACGTATGCAAATTCCGGCGAATTTGAAGTTTAAAGCTTCTCGGCGCTGTGCCCAGCCAATTTATGTATGGTGTCGTCCATTTCCTCGGGTCGCTCGTGAATCTTTGTGAGACCTAGTCGCACGTACTGGTAGGTCTTGCGGCTCTTTTTGCTAGAATGCTGGGCGGCCTAATTGCTGGCCACGTTCCCGACTTAGGCTCCTTGACAGTTGCTCATGTGAGAACTCAAGGATCCGTTCGTGTTGATAATTGACTATTGTGCAGATGATGGAAGCCTCAGTTCGTGTTTTGGCGTGCGTAGACAGCATTAGAGTTGCTAGAGAGGACCACAAGCGTGGCGGTGCTTCCATGCTGCTGATCAAGATCAGCCAGGGGCTCAGGGGAACCCGAACGAGGCTCGCCCAGCCGCGATGCAAAAATAGAACCCCAATTCCAGCCAGCCTATGACTGGCAGCTGACTGTCTCCCTTTGGTCGCCGTTCCCGACAAAGACAACGTTTCTACGTCGATCTGGGGTAGCAGTTGATTTTTTTCACCTTAGCATCAAAGGCCGCTTCGCTTGGGAAATTGAAGTGTGGTCAGCTGCAGACACGGCAAATCTTGTTGAAAATTGAGTAATGAGTAATGAGGAATCCGAATAGCCAGATCCATGGCATGCATCTGCTCCTCGCCACGAGGAAAGCGACATTTCCTCCGAGTTAAAAAAGAAAGCCAAGATCGAGACCGTTGGGGAATATGATATCCAGCCCGATCCAGTCCAATTCCAGTTTGAGTCCGGTAATCTGGATTCTAGAATCCTCCCCCAGGTTTTTCTCAGCTAAGGATAGGAGTTTGAGCGAGTGTCGGATCTGTTCCTATGTGTCACGGAACCAACCCCCGGAATCCGGGGTACAGCTTTTTCTTCATTAGCTTCAGCACTACCCAAGTCACGAGTTCGGAAGCCATTATTTCTTTCTGGGGTTGCAGGTTGCCAGTACGGGCTCGCGCAATCTTGTTGAGATATTCGACAAGACTCGTGACGTGTTCTTGGACCTCCTGGCGGCCCAGCTCGACCACTTGGAATGTTTGGCAGCGGGAAATGTGCTGTCAATAGGTTCCAGTGTTTCGTAAGAGAAAAAGCCAAAGCAAGCATGCCGGCATTGAAGCCGTCAGCAATCGTCCCAAAGTTGCCCTTTGAGGCCGTCGAGGCCGTCTGGCGTCAAACCAACAGACCTCGTGGGCTGTGAGTTTTGGTAATTGCACTGCACGATTAAGTAAAATGGGGGTAAGAGAATTGAGGTCGGTCTATAACGTGCTCGAGTCTCCGGACCCGATGGGAAGATGCAAATCGCAAATCGCGGGGCATTGTGGGGTCGCTAAAGGTCAGCCTTCAGCTCAAGCTCCCCTCCGTGTCGCAGATTCGCAGCGCCGGGAATGAAGAGTTGACGCTGGACGTGTCTTGATTTACGTAGATTTACGTACAACTTCGAGTATCACCAAGTATGTTGCCTCGACTTCCCTGTCTTGTCGGTACGTAACTTGCTGCGAATGACAACTGGGAAAAGTGCCGTTGCATCTCTCCCCCTCCCAATGTTGGCCAGTCAGCCGACTTGCTCTTAGATAACAGAGTTGGACAAAGCTTCGGCATCCATCAAATCCGATCTCTGACTCGACGAACGTGGAAAAAAAAAAGGAAAAAAAGAAGAAGCGGTAAGTAAAGCAGGAAAGCAGCAGGAGCGCAAATCAATTTTTTTTCTCTCTCCCTGGGAAGTCTAAAGGGGGTCGAGGTGCAGGTCCAAGTCCAAAACTGGGCAAGATCAATTGCAGTGCTCCATGTCCAGTCAGGTACCTCCATACGTAACTAATCTGGCAAGTTACCTACATACACCAATACCTACCTACATACATTCATATATACATCTCAATTTACATTATCTATCGTCTTTTTGCGTCCCAGGTGTAGTCATGCATGAGACCGAAAGAAAGGGCGCCATAGTTTACTCGTGCCTTTCCCCCATGGTGGGTATCAATCATCCATCCCATTCGAGTATTTTATTTGCTTTTCTTTCTTTTCCTGCTCTATTCTGCTTTGCCGAGAGATCCTTATCTTTCACGCTCACAAGAGGAACCAAGAAACAATAACACAAGAGCACAATGGCATGCGTGGGCGATGCTACCCGAGGTTTCTACTTCTGGAGACGGCGAGCGAGACTTCTAGAAGAGCAGATCACGAAACAGAGACCTGCATGATTATGGACATCGGGCTCGGGTTCCACAAGGGAAAGAGAATTGATCAATTGCGGCAGAAGGGGAGGAGGTACATTGTAACCAGAGCCTGTGAGGTACCTGAAAGAAACAACTAACCCACCTGGCTGGCCAGTGGACTCCAGCCCATGACCCCCATTGACCAGATGCCTGTCTTGCCTATAGGGCAGCAGCAGGCCCCGATTTAGTGGGTGGATCTTGGGTCGACAGGCCAAGACAGCTTCGAGAACCGGGTCCCCGAGCATAGCCGCCAATTGATTGATCTCTGCAATTCTCTCGCATTCATCACCAGATTTATGACACCCTTTTTTTGTAAGCCTCTTGCCGTTTGAGACTTAAAGCAGCGCCCAAATGGATGTCCATTTTGTTTTGGGTACACTAGCCCAACCATCCACCAGCTCAGCCCACAGCTTAGGTACTTCGTTGCGCCCGCCGGTTCATGTGACGGGCCCTGCGCTGCTCAGGTACACGACCAATCGCCTCAGCGCCCCGCGACAATGTACTTGTGGAGTAGAGGCGGGCAGCGGTAACCTACTACAATGTACTAGATGATGTTCAGGTACCTCGAGTATCGATTGCGCAGGGCAGGGATCCAATGTAACCAAAGTCACCAAGTATTCAGGTATTGATTCCCCGGGCCCGCATGGGACTGGACTGGACTGAACTGAACTGGATTGGATTGGCGGTAGCTCCATGATCGTGATGGAAAGAAGGGTATCATGCTTTTGACAGAATTTTTTACGACAATGAGGTGCTCCCAGTCTAGGCGAAAGTCCCGTATAGTCTGGTCAGCATTGGCTCTCCTCGTGCTGCTGCTCCTCAGGTCTGTGTCATCGTGGATACATTCATTGGGTCTCAGGTCCATCCATCCCATTGATCAACTCTCTTCCTCGCAAAACATATATAAAGGTCGTGACTTCCATGAACGCTGCGCCGGGAAACTACATTAATATATGCTTTTGAGCAGACCGCCGTCCAGTCAAGACACAACAACATACAGGAGTTTCATGGCGTGGGGCGAAACCTACCTTCTTCCTCTTGTACCTCGCCATTCCTAAAAGTTATTGAAAACTTGCCCCTTATCTCTTGTTCCGCCGATTTGACTTGGTTGTCATCATCACCATCTATCTTCGTCATCGTCGTCTCCCGCTTCCTTCTCAACCTACCATATCCCGGCCCATAGTCCAAGCTTTCTGGGCTGTGCTTATCGTCCAACTCCTACCAAGTAAGAAGCTGACAGCATTCTCTCGACATCCCCCCAGTAGCACCCAATTGTTACCATCTCGCTCGTATTGTCTTAAAAAGTCCAGACTTTTGTTAGTTCCTGGATGAGACACTCTTATCATTGAAATCCTGTTCACCCTATAAAACTTGAGTTCGGGGCGTCTTGGACCCTGTAATTCAATTCACCAACTTATTACCTACCTACCTATCCGCTCTATTGCGCCCCCCCTAATAGTCTCTGTCCCACCGTCCACTGCCAAGCATTCACCCAACTTCCCGGGTCATCCTCACTTCTACCGTACTTGCTGCGACAAGTCTTAACCTCGACCTTGTACAGCAGGAAAGCTTGTTTCGACTCCGTGACTCGCAAAGAGTTTGACAGCAAAACTATCATTGTTTTGCATTGTTTCCTTTCGAAATTGGTCGAAGAGCATTTTGTTGTTTTGTTTGGGCCAGAACAGAATCAAACATCCCAACGTTCACACTAGTCTGAGGCCCCGACTCAGTTTCTGCGTCCAGGTATGTTCGTTCGCCCTGTTAAGTTCCAGGTTCTTTATTTTTGGTTCCCCTTATCAGACACCACAAGCACAACCCCTATGCAGCGGTGAGGAAAGCCTTGTTTCCTCTCCGGATTAAAATACGAAGTGATATGGGAACCCAGCGTTCATGGAATGTAACCTCATTGGTTCTGGCTTATCGCGAAAACCGATGTTGAGTACACATTGGCCTGCGGTGAAACCGCCGCTGATCATTGTCCAATGATGTATCGTCGCTGGTTGATGAATCCGAGCGTCAGATATCGAGTACACAGCATTCTGATCATAAAACTGCACATGTTCTCGCCTGCAAAAATGGAAGCATTGCTCAGTATATCTGAAAAGGCTTGATCTGTCTCGAGAAAGATACATGTCCTCGTGGACAGCCAAGATCTGACAACTTTTTCTCAAGTCTTTTGAGCAGTTCCTATTGCACACTTATACCCCCTTACGTGAGCCGCCACGCGGTTCAAGACGTGGCCATCACATTTCGCCATCTCATATTTTTATTTTCATCTTGTCATTATGTTGACTCTCCAGACGACTGATTTACCTTTAGCCAAATTCCCCGATTATACAGATTTTCTAGATCCAGTCGATTCCACCATGGCTACCAACGGCGTTGTCAACAAGCTGGTGACAAGGGTCTCGGATGAGCCCAGTCGCCAGCCGTCGCCTCAGCCAACACATTTCTCAGTCCCTCAGAAGCTGAATGGCAATGGTCACCGAATTTTGCGTAAGGCCACAGTCGGCTATATTGCACCAGAGTTCGAGGGCAAAGTAGAACAGATGAAACAGGGTAGGCTGCATTTTCCGTCATCCCACGGACGTCCTTCTAACGTATCCTAGTGAGGGCAATTCTGGTCGAAAGTGGCTGGATTCCCGACTCGCATGTCGATGAACAGATTGAATGGTTCTACAACTCCTTGGGTATCGACGATGTCTACTTCCAGCTGGAAACCGTCGATGTCATTGCGACACACATCACCTCACTCTACGCCGCCAAGGTGGCAGCACGCAGCCGTGCCAACCAACAAGAGGCCATCCGTCTGGACATGGAGGCTGCAGACCATGCCATCTACATTGACACCAGTGAGCCGGGCAAGACCGCACTCGGTGGTCCCAGGTACGAGACTCGGCTCGAAGCCAAGTATCTCGATCATGTCGGCACCAGACGTTTTCGCGTCGAGACATTCCGGTCTCCTGGCACAATTTCTGGCGACGACCAGTCGAAAGCATCTCTCAGGTGCTATTTCGTGTACCAGTGTCAGTTTGTGGATCCTAACCCATCTCCCGATGAGACACGCCTGGAAGTGATCAGCGATCGGATGTTCCTGACCAAGGCGACAAACAACACCAAGCAGCTTTACGGAGACATCATTTCGCTTGCCGTGAGCCGTACTGGCCCGGTGATTGAGGTTTTTGACATTGAGGATTCGCAAGAGAAGAGACTTATTGTTGCGTTCCGATCGCGTACTGCTAGAGGCATGTTCAGCGCTCTAAGCGATCTATACCACTACTATGGTGTTACTAGCACCAGAAAGTACGTGGAACAGTTCTCCAACGGCATCACTGTTATCTGTATCTACCTGAAGCCTGCGCCCAACGAGAGTGGCAAATTCCCTCCGATTGAACAGTCCATCCATCAGATAACCAAGGAGATTTCGCTACTTTACTGTATCCCCCAGAACAAGCTTCACACTCTGTTCGCATCGGGCGAGCTGAGCCTTCAGGAGGCCATCTATGGCCACTCCGTCTGGGTGTTTGTCCAGCACTTCTTGAACAGATTGGGTACTGAGTACGCCACACTCCAAGAGGCTCTGAACCCAAGCAACAGTCTTCACAATGAGATCCTCTCCAAATTGAAACGCCGCCTGCGTACCGAGACATTCACCCCAGACTACATTCTTGAGATCATCTTGGCCTACCCCGGCCTCGTCCGTGCTCTCTACGCTTCGTTCGCGAGCGTGCATCTCAGCGTGGGAACAGACTATGAACGGGAGACGATTGCCCCGACGCCGGCTGTCGAAGTTCTGTCTGACGCCAATCTGAAGGAGAAGATCTCTCGGGAAGTGTCCAATGAGCACGAAGAGATGGTCATGACATCTTTCAGAGTCTTCAACAATGCCATTCTGAAGACGAACTATTTCACTCCCACCAAGGTCGCCCTCAGCTTCAGACTTGACCCAGTGTTCCTGCCCGAGATTGAATATCCCAAGCGCCTCTATGGTATGTTCCTGGTCATCAGCTCTGAAGCTCGTGGGTTCCACCTGCGTTTCAGAGATGTCGCCCGTGGTGGAATTCGAATCGTAAAGTCTCGATCAAAGGAAGCATACTCTATCAATGCTCGTAACCTCTTTGATGAGAACTACGGCCTCGCCAGCACCCAGCAGCGCAAGAACAAGGATATACCCGAAGGCGGTTCCAAGGGTGTCATTCTGCTGGACCCTAAGCAACAGGACAAGGGCAGAGAGGCATTTGAGAAGTACATTGACAGTATCATGGACCTTCTTTTGCCGGCCGAGACACCCGGCATCAAGAACCCCATTGTCGATCTGTACGGAAGGCAGGAGATTCTCTTCATGGGACCGGATGAGAACACTGCCGATCTCGTGAACTGGGCAACCGAGCATGCCCGCTCTCGCGGTGCACCTTGGTGGAAGTCTTTCTTTACCGGAAAATCCCCCAAGCTCGGTGGAATTCCCCACGATACTTACGGAATGACCACACTTTCCGTTCGTGAATACGTCAAGGGGATCTACCGCAAGAAGAACTTGGACCCATCGACAGTTAGGAAGATGCAGACGGGTGGACCGGACGGCGATCTGGGAAGCAATGAGATCTTGCTCAGCAACGAGAAGTACACTGCCATCATTGATGGAGCTGGTGTACTCGTGGATCCCAACGGTCTCGACAAGGAGGAACTCTTGCGCCTTGCCAAGAGCCGAGTCATGATCTCTCACTTTGACATTTCCAAACTGTCCAAGGACGGTTACCGTGTGCTGTGCGACGACGTCAATGTTAAGCTGCCTACAGGAGAGGTTGTAGCCAACGGCACTGCATTCCGCAACACCTTCCATCTGCGGGACACTGGACTGACTGACACATTTGTCCCTTGCGGTGGCCGGCCCGAGTCTATCGATCTTGTTACCGTTGGCAAGTTGATTGAAGATGGCAAGTCCAAGATCCCATACATTGTAGAAGGTGCCAACTTGTTCATCACGCAAGACGCGAAGCTGCGACTTGAGGCCGCCGGTTGCATCCTGTACAAGGATGCTTCTGCCAACAAGGGTGGTGTGACTTCATCATCGCTCGAGGTCCTCGCATCTCTGAGCTTTGACGATGAGGGCTTCGTCGCCAACATGTGTCATGACAAGTACGGCCAGGCCCCCGAGTTCTACCAGGCTTACGTCAAGTCGGTTCAGGCCAAGATCTGCGACAATGCCAGGCTAGAATTCGAAGCCATCTGGCGCGAGCATGAGCAGACCGGCATTCCCCGTTCCATTCTGTCTGACAAGCTTTCTGAAGCAATCACCAAGCTAGACGAAGAGCTTCAGCAATCGGATCTGTGGAAGGATGAGAGAATCCGGCGAACAGTATTGGCGGACGCGCTGCCCAATCTGCTGATCCAGAAGATTGGCCTCGATACCATCATCTCGCGAGTCCCAGATGCATACCTTCGTGCCATTTTTGGCAGCTACCTCGCCTCTCGTTTTGTGTATGAGTTTGGCAGTGCGCCAAGTCAATTCGCCTTCTTTGACTTGTAAGTTTCTCAGTGTAAAGCATTGGAAAAAATCTGTTGATGCTAACCTGTCATGATAGTATGTCCAAGAGGCTCGCAAATGCTCAATAGGTTGTGTAATGAGCAGTGATAGCTCAGAAACAATGCATTGCTCGGTATTATACTAAGCTACAGTGCTTTGATGTTATTGTCAAAAGTTAGTTCATAGCGGCCATGGGCTTGGTCCATGTTTGGTTTTGGTCAGCAAGTGCATTGATTTTCCCAGTGGCGTTTTCTCGATTAGACGGACTTCCGAAGCAGGAATCCAGTAATAGGCAGCATATCCAACAAAATTTCTAGAGGAAGCATAATTTCAAACGGGTTTGGTGTTTGTGTCGGCCAATTTGCCTTTCACAGAAAAATGATCTTGTCTTGTTTGTCCACGCTTGAATGTGTGTTTGTCTACTTGCTTGTTCTATTCTCAGGAGTGAAAAGTCGCCCTCAAATGCATCCTCGGTATGCACAAGACATGATAGTGACGCGACCTGGGAGATAAAAAGCAACGCGGGTTGGCTTCGAGATACCACGTGCCACATGCATTGCACACTGAACCAGCCACCTCATTCTCTTATTCGCAGATTCCAGTCTGTGGCTGGTCAGTTGCATGGGCAGACACGCGCTTGGTCGGAAAGAGCTGCATAAGACATTGTATAGACCAATTGATTTCCTGTTCAAGCAATCGAACCTCATCATCCACCAATCAACACCAATCAACCCAAAGACTTGCAGTCCCCCGCTTGCCCTTACCTTGTGATGATCAAGTGGCATTACGGGAGATTGCGGGGCAATAAGCACTCGAGGCAAAGCTTTGGCAAGTATATTCCCGGGAGCAAGCACAGCCACTCTTGGGTCGACAAGACATCGATCACTACTACTACTACTGTGAGCAGAAGCAGCAGCAGCAGCAGCAGCACCCCGCTTGGAACGAAAAAGGCGATGCTGCATTCCCCGCCAAGTATGTACCATGTCATTAATAATGCAAGCGAAAAGGCAGAAGGAGACGAAGAACTTGTGCCAGTTGAGCATGGAAAGGGTATCAGAGTCACACGAGCAGCGGCCGCGCCGATCTGCACAGCACCGTCATCTCCATCCCTGTTGCCCTTTTTTAGAAATGCCCAGGACAAGCTTCTTTGGGTAATCTTCCTGCTTTTGTTTCCAGGTAAGCAATTTCCCATACTTGTTCCCTCCCTCTCTTTTTTTTCCTTTCGAAGTTTGATTCATTGGCTTTCGACTCGCATAAGGCGGAAAAGGTGATTATGCTCACGCCCGTCCGTTTCCTAGTGTATTGGGCCTATGTCCACGGCCTCCTTCCGGCCGCTCTGCTCGTCTCGGACGCCGTGCAGACCCGCGAGGATGCGCCGAGTTGGCATCAGTACGTCAGGGCCCCGGCAAGCCGGGCCGTGGGGCCAAAGGAGGTCCTGTCGCAGTATACCGCAGGAAACGTGACCAATGCAAACGCCCTGGTCGGCGACGGAGGGGACGCGGCATATCTCACGCGCGCGAGCGGATCGAGTGAGGTCCCGACCGTCGTGATCGACTTTGGACAAAATGTCGTCGGGCTCCTGGAGATTGAGTTTGCTGGGTCCGAGAGCTATTCGGAGTTGGGGCGCCCGGGGCTCAAGATGAGCTTCTCGGAGACGCTGCAGTTTTTGACGAATCGGAGCGACTTTACGAGGTCTGATAATGCGGATGGGGTAAGTTGATCTGGGTTGGGCGTGGATGTCTGATGCTGAATTGTTGTGCAGGATGAAAAGATCACCAATGGAACAGATCAGGTGTGTCATTCTGAATTCGCACTTTGGGACATTGATACTATGGTTTGAATGGTATATTTGGATGGCAGGAGTATGTTTGCTGATATCTTGCTAGATTGCTGTTCAATCTGGAGCGTACACATGGCTGGATCAATGGGGCTGCCAACATGACAACCAAGTATGCTCCGATGGGCTGCATGGCTTTCGATATTTGAAGATTGAACTTGATGCGCTGGCTAGCGATTCACCTTACACAACCTCGGAGGGTGTTGTCGCAATAACCTCTATCCAATTGCAATGGTCGGGGTACTTGGGAACACCAGACACCTTTACGGGATGGTTCGAATGCTCGGACGAGCAGCTTACGCAGTGGTGGTTCGACGGCGCCTACACGACAGAAATGAACACTGACGTGTTCCGGGCTAATGACACCGAACCTCGTGATGCGACAAGCCCTTCGCTGCTCGACAAGCTCGTTATTCATGATGGACCCAAGAGAGATCGCGACCCCTATATGGGCGACCTGGCTGTATCTGCTCTCACTAGCTATCTGACACACGATATCTTTGAAGCTGCACGAAATGTCATGGAAGACCTGGTTCAGCACCAACGTAGTGATGGGTGGATTCCACCCGCTAGTATGTGAGTTGTCCTTGTGATCAATTCCTTGGATGATGTCTTTGTGAGACTCAAGCTGATTTCACTAGTCGTAATTACGAACTCCCTCTCTTCGACTATCCACTCTGGTGGGTTTCGTGTAGTTGGGAGCACGTGTATTATATCGGGAATCTCACATACCTGGAATCCTACTACGGGAACATGAAGGTTCTTTTGGATAACTACTATCCTCTTAATACGGACAACAGTACTTCACTACTTCTACGGCCTGACGGTTACGGTGATTACGCTTTCCTCCAGCGCCCTGGATCGGCAGCTTATTATAGTGCCTTGTACGTCCTAGCTCTTGAGAGAGCTGCTGATCTAGCCACGATAGTCGATCAAGATGCCGACGCAGAAAACTGGCGACAGAGAGCCAAGGTGGTCGCGCAGTCGTTCGTTGATGTACTCTGGGACCCGTCAGTGAACGCATTTTTCGATCGCAGTTGCTCGGATGAGGGCTGTAGTGCACACGCGCAAGATGGCAACAGCCTGGCCATCCTGTCTGGCATCATAGCCGCCAACTCCAGCGCGGCTACATCACTTCTGTCCTATCTATCGTCCGCGAATTCGTATCCATATGGAAATTCCTTCTATGATGCCGGAGGCGATAATCTCGATAGCTGCGATGAATGCTCGCAGCGTGTGTACGCTTTCATCTCCTACTTTGAGATTGCAGCACGTTTCCAAGCCGGACAGGCGACTTCGGCACTGGAACAGCTTCGCCGCATGCACGGTTGGATGGCTGCTCACGACCCGGAGATTACGTTTTGGGAAGGTATCGGCACCAATGGTGAACCATATGAGGATGCTTTCACGAGTATGGCGCATGGATGGAGTACAGGCATTGTGCCTCTTTTGAGCAATTATGTTTTGGGAGTCAAGCCAACCGAGCCCGGCTTTGAGAGCTGGAGTTTGAAGCCTAATGTGGGAGATCTGAGCTGGGCGAAGGGTGTGATTCCGACGCCGGATGGCCCGATCAGTGTGCAATGGACACTGGATGATGATAGCTACGATATCTGTGTCGAGGCACCATCGAGCACAGGTGGAGTAGTTGAGGTTCTGTTGGAAGGCCTGGGAAGTCGTGATTTTGTCATCAATGGAGAAATTGTATGGTCTGATGGCAACACCACGAGTTCCAAGGCGACTCTGATTGATGGCATTATTAGAGTCGAGCTGGCAAAAGGAGAAGCTAGCAATCTGTCGTGTCTGAACAGCTGAGTTCTCGGTCTAATATATATAAATATCACCGCGAATTTACCAATGTCGAGCATTACACAGAGTTCCTGATCGCCCGATACCTAATGACAAGAATTTAAAATTCATAAAGATAGCTACGATGGGGCAGGGCAATTTGACTGGAAATGACCGACAATGAATAATGTTGCGAGTGCATTGAGATGGGAAATGTACAATGCAATTAATCAACCTCATTGCCACAGATTCAAAAGTATCGATGTCAAGCCCTAGCAAAAAGATAATACACGAAGTTGATCAAATCATACAAAAACCAAGTCTTGTATCCAATTCGAGAATATAAAAACCCGACAGTGAATAATGATATACGGAGACAGTTCTGCAATCCCACGGAAACTGCAGGTGCCAAATTTCTTCTTCCGTTTTACAGTCCTTTCAGGTCTCATGTTTACAAAATTGCCTTGCCCGCCTCTAAT
The DNA here is from genome assembly GCF_000516985.1 of Pestalotiopsis fici W106-1. Classification (NCBI taxonomy): domain Eukaryota; kingdom Fungi; phylum Ascomycota; class Sordariomycetes; order Amphisphaeriales; family Sporocadaceae; genus Pestalotiopsis; species Pestalotiopsis fici. The sequence continues at coordinate 4,825,093 of NW_006917093.1, read as the reverse complement.
CTATTATTTTTTCCAACTCGTCTTTGTGACAGAAGAGTTCGACTCAGTCCAGAAGACCCTTGACTTCCGGGTCCAAATGTCTAGATTCATTCTTTCATGCCCTTGGTGCGATCTTGCCGCGTCAATTTGTGCTGGCAAAAAGCATACACACAGATACGCGGTGATCCGATATGCTGCCCTCCCTGAAAGTGAGAAGATTTTATCATGATAGTCATCCTAATCAAACATTGGATGGTTGCCTACACACTCTTCCAGTGCGTCCTGCCGAGGAAATTGATACCTGAGGTACCAAATTAAGATGTGGTTAAGATAACAGGCACATTTGGCAGATCACGGATCATTGCACTGCATTTTTAACCCACGCAAAGGAGATCTGGTGGAACATTGCCGACCAATAGGTGAATGCATGTGTTGCATTGCAGGGCTCAACGGCCATTTGGGGGCTGCTGTAATTCTTCCAAACAGTAGGCTGTGTCCTGCGGTCGACCTGAAGGAGATATTTCGATCTCCTTGGTCGGGGTTAAAATTGCAGTGAAATAAGGATGAGAGAGGGTGTATTGCTGTTCTCTCCAATTGGACAGAACAACCCTGTGTTAACTGCTATGTATAAAAAAAATTATTCACTGCAATTTTAGGCCCGATCGAGGAGATCGAACACTCACATCTAATTGATAGGCCACAGAATACCTGATAGACACGGCTTCATATGTACAGCCTCAAAGGGCTGCTAGATATAGAATAAATCTCTTTCTTCTATCATTTTTTTCTCCTAGTTACGGTTAAATTTGACCTTGAGAATCACGGAGTATATCTTGATTTCAATTCTCAGATTTTATCACACTATGGTATCCTGTATCCTGTCTGTAATCTACCTAGAGTCAGTTCTATTAGTAATGACCACAGCATCATCGTCACCATTCAAATACTTACGATTGAGTCAGAAGCCTATTTCACAGTCTCGGTACTGATTTCCGATGATGAAATATGCGTTTGTAGATTTGCTAATACACAGAACATACCCATGCATGTAGCCAAGTCCCATTCTTAGGTGTGTATCGTGACCAAAAGTCATCATATTTTATTTTTCAAAAGTGTAGAAAAAGCTTTTAACAATATTGACGGGCACAAAAAGGGTACGCCGGGTAACAAAGATAAGACGGGGTTTTATTGTATTATATTACTGCATCGCAGCATAATGGTCCTCAGTCAAAATTCATACCCAAGGAAAATTATCATCAAGGTCTGGAATGACCCGGTCACTGCTGGCGAACTTTCAAGAAGTCTTTCCACACTTTGAAACAAGATTACTTTCGACCCCTGAGTATACGGATCAATCTAATAAACCTCTTCAGTCTCGTCCTGGATTGACGACTCTTGATCCAATGACGGAGCTTTCTCCTAGCGGAGCAATCGGATTGCCACCAGTCTTGCCTTCAAAGGGTTTCCAAAGGACTATCTTTACTTTGACGATTACTAGTAGAAGTACTTCCAATCTTTTTTAGTAAGAACTGGCAAAAATCGCAGGATGGTCAAGTAAGACTTGTTTCGCGGCAGCATTGTCTTCTGCAACAGTCATCAGAATCAGTGACTGGCCCAAGCCCAGCGGAGCATCAATCACGGCTCGCTTTTCGAGTAGTGCCCTCAGTAGGGATGTGCTGTCAGCCCGAACTGCCCACTGCAAGGCATCGTTTATCGAAAAGATATCGCTGCTGTTGCTTTCCATTAATTGGAGCGTGATGCTGGGGAAATTGTTCCAGATTGACCACGATAACAACGACATACCGCCAACGTGAGTGTGGTTCTCATTGACTCCTGTATCGAGGAGCCGTTCGACTGCACATTGATGGCCACGATTGACTGCCCACCACAACGGGGTCCGACCAAGTTGATCGGCGGCACTGGCATTGGCACCATGCTTCAGCAGCAAAATGACCAGATCCGAGTACACTTGATCGATTGGTGTAATGAGGCTAGATCTGGGATCACTCTCAATATTCAAGAGCTCCATATCTATCCGGTGTCTCATCATCTTCCTAAATTGGCCTTCCATATGGTGTTTGACGATATCCTGTCCTCTCTTTGAATTGCCCAGCGACAGGACGCGATCAAAGCCTCCACTGGCAGCCATGGAAAGGGGCGTCCGGCCAAACCGATCTCGAGCCTCAACGTTGGCCCCATGATCAAGCAAGATTTGAACAACATTCCGTCTCCCGCGTTCTACAGCGAGTCCCAATGGTGTCCGCCCCAAAAAGTCTCGAGCCTCGATATCGGCGTGGCAGTCAAGTAAAACCTGAACAACTTGCTCTCTTCCAAACTGCGCAGCCAACGCCAAAGCTGTCTTTTTGGAAAAGTCCAGAGTCTCAATGCTGCCACCACAATCGGATATAATCCGGACTTCGTATTTTTCAGCTAGTTCTCCAGCCCTGATGGACGTTCGCGTCGTCCTGGCATTAATATCTGCATCATGTGAAAGCAAAACGTTGACAACGTCCACCTTGCCATCAGCTGCCGCCCACTGCAGGGGCGTCAAACCCTGGTACCCTCGGCCATTCACGTCGGCGCCTCCTTTGAGAAGCTGTTGTACATCATCAACGTCGCCGTGAAGCAGCGCGAGCCACAATGGGGCCAGCCAGCGGCGATTTCCATACCCACCTATCTTTGCCATGTCTATTTCCGCTCGAATCCATTTTGCGAGGCGTGGAAATTTCTCTGCACACTGCGAAGCTACGAGCTCAGCCACATCATGTCTCTGTTGCGATAATGCTTGGGCCGAAGCCTTGGCCCAGTCACTTATGACGCCTGTACTGGGCTGGTGGTCGAGTGAAATACCAATGACATCTTGGCTAATCCCACTGTTGATTTCGCTCTCCTTGATCTCTGGTGTAGCGAAAGCTGAATCAAAGCGATGATTGAATAAAGCATCGTCAACTTCTGTACCCAGCGGGGTCTCGTCAGCGCTTTTATGTGTCTCATCCTGAACAGAAGATGTATCAGACAGGTTATCGATCACAGCATCGGTACTTGCTGTACCGAGCGGGGTCTCGGCAGCGCCTTTATTTGTCTTCTCGGGAAGAGCAATCGTATCAGATAGGTGATCGAACAAGAGACGAAAAACATCTTCATGCACCTCTTCCATGGCTGCGGTCTCAATTATTTCCGGTGTAATAAAGGCTGTGTTGGGCGCGTAGTCGAATAAGTGGATAATAATTTCCTTGTCCGCGCCATGCTTGATTGCGATTTGAATCACCTCTGGTATGATGGCAGACGCATCAGGATGATGATCGAGTAGAATATCAATGACTTCCTTGTTAACGATATGTTTGAATGCGCTCTCGAGTATCTCGAACGAGATAATCGTCTCATCCATTCGATTTGATAACAATGATCTTAAACTCTTCAACCGTGAATGCCTTGCAAAGTGGACAAGGAGATCGTTTAATAAGAAGTCGATTCCGTCCATGAGGCGGTCCATTCTTTCGAGTTCTGGCGGGACATCATCCTTGTCGCAAAAACACATGTAGGCAATGGACTCGCGAACAACAGATTGTAGAGGTCGAGAATAGTCCTGAACAATGCTTCCCTGACCTTTGCCGTGCTCGCACATATTCAGTAGGGCGAAGATCCTGTCGTGGCTGTTTGATGCTTGTGCTCCCTTAAACGACTGAAGCAGGTGAAGAAGATCTTGGCTAGAGCCAAAAGGAGACGTCCGCCGGTAGCGCCGAGGCATCATGTTTAGAAGAGCGTCCTGGTGCCCATTCCTCTTGATGTCGAGTATCTGAACTAGAGCCACGAACCAAGGCACCGAGAGTCCTTCGGTGCCCCAGTAGACGCGAGCCTCGCGAGCATAAGCGATTTCTTGAACGACCCAAATTCGTGTGAACCACGGATGCCCGAGAACTTCTTCAACGGCCTGCCTGATCCTATATTGGAAGTCAACGTATGACTCGCCAAGGATGCGAGATACCCGCTGCCACACGGTTCGTGCATCTGACTCGGTGAGTTCATCACCTTGCAGATCACTTAGCACTTCCAGCTCTTCCAGTTCAACAAGGGTATCCCTTAATACAGGAGTCAGACTCGTTGGGCGACCAAGATGAACTAATACTCTGGTTGCCTTGCTGTAGATTCTTGCCATTTGCTTGACTTGATGGTTCTTCTCCTTCTTTTCATGGTCGTGTTGATCATTCTGGTTGATGCAGATACCGTCGATCCAGAGCCACCGCTCATCATGAGGGTATCGCAGATCCCGCAGAACCAATTCCAGGTTGTTGGTGACATTTAAATACGACCCTTGGACATAGACTGAGCTGACGAGTTGTGATGAACCCCAGACATAAGAGACCGCCTCGTACAGTCTTATTTTGGCCTCTTTCAACGATGCATGAATAATGTCAATCTCAATGTGCGGCGTTGTTGCTGGATGAAGTCGAAGCAGACGGAAGCCATGCTCTTCAGCAGTGATGGGGCTGTATTGATAGGGCAGCATGGGGGTTTTGCGACCAATTTACTCCAGTCCAAGCGGGAGAAGGTGAATAGCAAATGTCGACTGTAAGCACATGTTTGAGAGAAAATCAACATCCGTACTCTTCTACTTCATCCTTGCACGAGCTTGGCCAAGGTAGAAAGACTCTCGCGGTCAACATGAGATACCCACTCATTATGGGCCCGGCCTGCCAACACAGCAGTTTTCTGCCTTGCGTCTACATTTTTTTTTAAAGCTCTTAGGCAGTAATGCAGTGCACAGCCAAGACTCCATGTAGCGGTGGCCTTGCTCCGTAATGTATCTCTAAGCGAGTCTCAAGTGCTTGCTAGTAATAATCACAGTCGCTTTTGTCACCACTCAAGTTTTTAGCACGAGCTATTCACAGCCTCTGGTTCGATGCCGAACGGTGTATTTGCATCTTCTCAGGATCCGTGTAGACCACTTGGTTAATCACATTCCGCGTCACATGCTGCAGTCAGTTGTTTTGTCTGATAATTTGGTATTTCTCGTGGTATTTACGAGCATAGGTATACATACAAGAAGCCCCCGGATAAGGTCATCTCGAGTGGACTACAATGTCAATCTATATCCAAGAGTAAAGACTCATGATCGCTTTTGGCCCATCTCTTCCATACTTATATCGTCCCAGTCCTCGCCCAACTCGCCAATCTTTCTGCCTATCCAAATTCCGCACGCTGTGATGAGACTGGCAAGGAGGAACCAGCCTTCAAACCATCTGTCGACAAATCCTGGTTCCAGTGCACTCTCCAAGACATCACCGACTACGCTGCCGACCTCCTTGGGCAGATTGCTGCGTAGTAATAGTGCAGCAGAGATCACGTAAATAGCACTAATCTGTCCGATGAGGAGAGCGAGATTGGCCTGTGCCTGGTACAACAGACCTGGCGTCCACTTGGCAAACAGGTGAAAGGTCTGCAATGCCGAGTTGGCGCTTGCCGCCAAGATGACACCGGAAAGGAGGAACGAAATCTGGCGCGCCCAGGCAATCTGGTCCAGCTTGGGATCCCAGTGCTTGGCAATCAGGCCAAGAAAGCGATTGATGGGATCGGACGAGGAAAAGGACGCGGACGGAGAATAAAATCGCCGTAGCGTGGTGAGAACAGTTGCGCCGATACGGTACATGCAGTAGAGACTGAACGCATATGTAGGGACGAGGAGTACTTTACCCAGTGGAGTGGCTGCTCGTGCCGAATCAGCCTGCCGGGAGCGTAATTGGGAAAGTGTAGTTGACAAATTCGCCTCCATTGCTTCAAGGCCAGAGATTTCCAATTTCAAGCCACGAATTTCCGCCGCGTCTCCTGAACCACGGAAAGAACCCACAACCTTGGTCAGGAATCCTGAATTCTGAGCAGATGTGGTGTCGGCCGCGACTTTGCGCTGCAATGTCTGCAAGCGATGGCGTTTGGTAAGCAGCATTTCATTTGTGGCATCTAGTCCGGCCTGTTTGCGGGCAATGTCGGCATCCGTCACTGGTTTGCGCGAGTTTTTGCTGCCAAACGTTTGCCATGGAGAAGAAACAGAGGCAAAGCCAGAAAGGAGAGCCATAAGTGAGATACCAATAACACCAATGCGCTCGAGACAGGCCCGAGCGAGTCCACCTGAACTCTCGGGGGATTCTCGCATTGAGGCAGTTGAATGCATGAATTCACTGCCCACAGGTACCAGACTTCCAAGAGACCAAAAGGCGCAAAGCCAGAGCCCAAATACGGCGAATTGCAAAATCCAAGCTGTTCTAGGGAGGCGACCCTTTGATGTCTTTTGAAAACTCCATCCCGAGCCAGTGATCAAGGACTGGAGTTCGAGAAACGGTATGACCACGATCAGAAAGAATAGCAGGGATGGGACGGTAATCTTGAGAGCCGTCATTCGGGCATACGGATTAACGAGGTTGGATATTTCGCAAAGAATCAACTCTGCCAGTACCGTGGCCAGAGCGACAGTCGTCGAGAATGCGCCAGCTGCAACTCGTCTCCTGATGGATTTTGAGCCATGTTCCGCATGAGCTTGCTGTAGAGACAAGGGCGCATCGGAGGGTAGAAAGTGGTCCTCGCCATCGCGGGAGTTTTGAACGCGGGATAGCTGAGGGAAGATCTTCCTGAGAACGAAAGCAAAGACTCCGCCAAAGGTCAGGATAAAGGGCGTCAGAGAGACAAAGGTCGAAAAGGTAGACGGAGAGCCGAAGCCTGGCGCTGAACAGGCATCGTCGCCGCAATCGAGGGCGGACATTTGGTGTGCAAGTGTCGTTCAGAGGTGCGCGCTTTTGAGAGGGGGGATAGAGGATCGCCTCTTGCCAAACTGGTGGCAGCTCTACATAAGCACCGAATGTGTACGGTAGAGCTTCACCTACCTAATCAAGGTAGTAGATAGGTGGTAGTGAGTAGTAGAAGTAAAAAGTAGTACTAGGTAAGGAGTCGCTCTGTCTGATAGGTGACGCGTATGCTTGTTCGTTGGCGCGCCACCACAAGTGCTGGTGCTTGCTAAAAGAAGACCGGTATTCCGTCAGAACGAGTTCTACTGGATTGAAACTGCAGTGGGACTCTAGCTGAGAAGAAGACCTGAGGGATGACGACGGCAGCTAATGCACGGCCCTGGAGAATCGACTGGGGGAGGAGAAGGAAGCGCTGGGCAGCGAGTGGGTGATGCTGGTTGGAGCCAGGAACGTGCCAGAGTGGCAGCAAAAATGGAGCTGTGACTGGTCAGTGGTGAATTTTTGGTTTCGTGGTTGGTTGTTCGAGGTACTAGTAGTGGTCATTAGCAAGTGTGGCTGAAATTTGAGTCGTCGTTGAAGAATTTGTGGCTGTGGTGGCTGTGGTGGCTGCCGTATTTCGGACAGGGGGATGCTTCAAGCTTCGAAAAAAGTTCACGGCCGGCCGCGCGCATCTCGACCCGCTCGATGGAAAGAGGCCATCTCCAGACTGACGCACCACGAACTCCTCCCTGCCTCGCTTTGCCTGCTCTGTCCGAACGTTCGGAAAGAGGCTCCGGCGAGATTCTCACAGCATGGCTGCATCAAGTAGGGGTAGCAGGGCAGCTGCTACGCTACTGAAGAGTACGTGTCGCCCGTTTGCTCTCTCTCTCTACAGCTGTGCCCCATCTAACCCAGTTCACAGGGAAAGCAAATGTATGCGTGAGCTGCAGAACCAGTCAATTCCTCCGTCCATACTCGTCGGCAGCCGATGCTGCACAATTGGCCGAGGCGCACCACTTGAAGCCTCAAGAGACGATACCTCACCCACCATTTACTGCCTCCCGGAAAGCAGAGTACCGCATCAAGTCCGGCATCATCTTGTCCCGCGCACCGTTGCTCACACGCAACCTGACTCCTTTTGAAAACGCCTTCTTTTTCTACCAGAAACGTCTCAACGAGCGATTGACGACCGAATTCAGACATACCCTCTTCTTCAAGGAGAACACGGTGCCGGATCTGGACTGGAAGATCAAGATCAACGAGCGAGGAGGCATTGCTGCAAAGGAGCTGGGTCGGTACTTTGCCAAGGGCCGAAATGCCTGGAACGATGAGTTGCTGGTTGGCAGTACCTTGAGCGACGAGGGCCGCATCCGCGAGATTCTGGTCAAGGACGCCGAGAGCCGTGTCACGGAAGATGGCGAGGAGGCAAAGCCCGACGAGATTGTGCCCGTGGAGAAGCCAATGGACAGGATTACAGAGGCAGACAGGACCAACGACGTGCGGAGGTTAGATCGAAAGCTGGACCAGACACTATATTTGATTGTGCAATCTGGCAATGGAAACTGGTCGTTCCCCACCGACGATGTGCCTACAGACGAGAACTTGCACCAGGTAAGCGATACCGGGAGGATGAGAAGCACAACGCTGCATTCATGCTAATTCCTTGTCACTAGGCTGCACAGAGAGTACTTGACCAAGCTGCTGGTGTTAACATGAACACTTGGCTTGTTGGCCGCGTCCCCGTGGCCCACTACGTCAGGCAGCCTGAATTCAACGAAGACACGACGATCAAGGCGAGAGGCGAAAAGCACTTTTTCCTCAAGGGAAGAATCATGGCCGGTCAGGCCAACCTGACGGGCAACCCGCTGGGATACAAGGACTTTAACTGGCTGACCAAGGACGAGCTCAAGGAGAAGTTTCCTGCGGGTTACTTCCGCGCCGTTAAGAGCATGATGGCTGACAGGTAATTATTGTCAAGAGACACAGCTGCAATGACCATGATGAAAAGCGGTCACTTGTAATCTAGAGGGGATTTGTGTACATAAATATGTATTCTCCTGTATTGTATTATTCAAACCCCCCATCGCGGGATCTATGGGCACGATAAAATAGGAGCCGGAAAGCGGCAAAATATAAAAGCGTGTGGGCATGGAAATGAATGTTTATGAAGCCACAAAATTCACAACTTGCCAATGCACACTCTCTGTGTATGAAATATGAAATACCCAGAAGCCAGACCGAGTCGCTGCCTTGACAAATCAGACCTTTTATACTGCCGGCATATCTTGCATGCTGCGCAAGAGTGATGTCAATATGCCAACTCAGCTGCCGGATTTGTACCCCTTGGCAATGGGGGGCATGTTCTTGAATGGCCATTTTCAATCTGAGACGGCACCTCACCTTGTCAAGGTTTTGTATGTGGAGACTCATTCAACTGCTGCTGGAATAGCATTTTTCTTATGCATAGAAACCAGAGAAAAATTGTTCAGTCTGATAGAAATATCGCTAGATGCTAAATCCCCGGGTGGCTGAGTTCTGTAGTGTTAAGTCCCCGGGTTGAATGCTAGAGATCACCCAATTCTTTTAGAAGGAACGACGTTTCTCGTGTTGATGATGATTCTAGACCAGGTGCTGATTCTTGAACAGGTTAAACACTTGGAAAGTTTAGCCAGTAGCTGTATAAGGCCATTTCAATGGATATTTTCTGATACGAGCAGCAAGTATCAGAGTTCGTAGGCTGATGAATATTTCCATACAGGACAAGGGTTCTTATTACCGCTTACGATTATACGACAAGGGATGACATCAGGTTGTCTGTCAAGTTTACGAAGCCGCAAAGCTGGTACTACTAGTATTCACATTCAGACAATTCCGTGTGGCAGTGGTTTTTGGTGGTCGGGGCGGGCCATGAGATCTATTTTCATTTCAGATCATATTAAAAACTGCCGACTTCCTGATGATCCACGCTCCCGGCTTGGCATTTTTTTTCTTCCGTGTTGGCAGACTATTTGCAACCGCGCCGATCGATACTTCAGGCCGGCGCTGTCTCCGCCTTATTCGCGATGATCGTCGAGGGTGTCCGGTAGCCCCATGCGAACGGTGAGGTAGGCAAGGTTGGAACTTGAAACAGGCAGACCCAGCCTGAGCAAATGACAAGCACGAGCTTTCCTAGTGCAGAATCTCGTGGTGTGACTGTGAAGCACAGGGAACTAGCTGGTTGGATTATGGCTCAAGTTGGGGGGATGCTGGGGCCTCGACTATGGGTGCCAGGCCATGGGCCAATTTCTTTCTCTCAAGGAGGGCGGACAGGCGAGCGGGCGGCCCCCTTTCAGCAATCTCGATAATCGAGGCTTTCCTGTGGTAATAATATTTTTTTTCCAATTGCACTACCTACTACTAGAACGGCTTTGCGGAATGTGGAAGCAAGTAGAGATGGGACGCATAACAAGCTTGACAAGGACGCGAATAGCATAGCCCCGAACCCACCAACCATCTCCATCTCTTATACCCAGAGAGGGATAATGCCTTCGTCAGCCTGCCCCACACCACGACCATCACAAATCTCGAATCAAGGTACGACTATGGTAAAGTGGATTTGATCAGTGGTTGCGTATGCCCTTCATTGGCTTCTTGCCCTCAATATGGAGCCAAGAAGTCGTCTGTCTCTCCCCTTTCGATTCTCCTCTGTCTCTTCCAGCCCTTCTAATACTTCTCTGCATCCAAGGCCGTGTTGACGTCGCTCTTGTTCTACTACTCTTTCCCAACCTTTTTTTTCTCTCCTTCTTTTACTCCTCAAATCTTCTTCCGTCGCTCGTTAAGACGTTTGATTTTTTGATAAAAAGAAACATCTGCATGCCGTTTGAATCCTTCTAGCTCTTTTTTTTAATTATATTTCCAGCCTATACACTCGCTTACCACCCGCATCGGGAAATCGACCCTCTTTGCCAAGACCTACCATTGAGATCCCGCATACCACTTTAGGCAATTTCCAAGACTTCAAAACTCTGGGCATCGCGACACGAGCCAACCAGCTCATATACATTATATATATCACATCATCATGGCTCGCCTTTCTGTAAAGGGCGCTGCCCTGCTCACCACATCACTACTCTCGGGCGTTGCATCCGCCGTCGAGTATCTCTCCATCAATGGCTCCAACTTTGTCGTCGATGCCACTTCCAAGCGTTTCGACCTCATTGGTATCACTTACCAGCCCGGTGGCTCGTCCGGATTCAGCTCCACTGCCGACCCCCTGAGTGACCCCGACAGCTGTCTGCGAGATGCCATCATGATGCAGCAGCTCGGTGTCAACACGGTCCGTGTCTACAACTTGGACGCCGATCTGGACCACGACCAGTGTGCCTCCATCTTCAACGCTGCTGGTATCTACATGCTGCTCGATGTCAACAGCGGTCTCTACGGCCAGTACATTGACCGCTCCGACCCCTCCAGCACCTACACCCTGGACTACATGGAGCACATCTTCAGCATCGTCGAGGCCTTCTGGAACTACCCCAACCTGCTGGGTTTCTTCGCCGGAAACGAGATCATCAACGAGGACAGTGATGAGTCGGTCCCAATGTACATTCGTGCCATTGTCCGCGATCTCAAGGAGTACATTGCCCTGCACGCACCCCGCAGCATCGGTGTCGGCTACTCCGCCGCAGATGTCGCCGACATGCTGACTGACACCTGGGCCTACCTCGGCTGCGAGCTCGACAACTCGACCTACTCCAAGATGGACTTCTTTGGTCTCAACGACTACGAGTGGTGCGGCGACAGCAGCTACACCGAGTCGGGCTACGACACTCTCGTCACTGACTTTGCCGGTACCGACATTCCCGTCTTCTTCTCCGAGTACGGCTGCAACAACGTCCGCCCCCGTACCTTTACCAACGTGCCCGTGCTCTACGGCGACGAGATGGCCGAGCTCAGCGGTGGTCTCGTCTACGAGTACTCCGAGGAGACGTCTGGATACGGAGTCATTGCCATCAACAGCTCGACTGAAATCACCCTCCTCCAGGACTACAACTACCTGCAGCAGCAGCTGGCCAGCATCGACGTGTCGGCCCGCACCGAGCTCAACTCGACGGCCGAGAGCGCCGCCGCCACCAGCTGCGCCGCCTCGCTCATCTCCGAGTCCTCCTTCCTGGCCAACTGGGACCTCCCCGACCGCCCCTCGGGCGGCGACGACCTCGTCACCAGCGGTCTGGGCTCCTCGGTCACCGTCTCGGTCGGCAGCCTCGTCAGCGTCACGGCCACCACCATGCCCGCCACCGTCTACAACTACACGGGCGCCGAGGTCACCGGCCTGGCCCTCGTCTCCCTCGGCTGCGCCGACGTCAACTACCCCGGTCTCATTGCCACCTACACGGCCTCGGACGAGACGTGCACCTATGCCACCTCGACCGCCGGCGCCGCCAGCAGCTCCGACAGTGCCGCCGGTCCCCGTTTCACTGGCGGCAATGACGCTGGTGTCGTTGCCATGATGGCTGCCCTCTTGTCGGGAGTCGTTGCCGGTGTCATGCTTTTGTAAAAAAATCTCGGCGGGGAGTGTAGAGTAACTAGATTTCTTTTTTCTTTTTTGATCCTATACAGAAATAGGTATATATGTATATATTTATAGACATGTCGGTTGTTATCTCCATGTTTGAAGTTTTTGTTCTTGTGGATGAATTGTGCTGCTCACTCATGTCATGTAAATGTTGCCAATCTCTGGATTGTGCTCGAATTTGTAGGGCAACTATATGATTTGGGCTTGGAAATTGGACCTCGGTATGGCCATTGTCTGATAATTTCCCTGACTAGTCTAAATGGCTGTGCACATTTGACGACAATTAGTAGCGTAACCCCTTTAAGACTCAAGTATCGATCCCTCGGTATTGCTGCCAAATTCAGATTAGAAAATGCCTTCCAAGAATATAGCTCACAGGGGGTATGACAAGGAAGCTATCAGCAAAATAAAGATGACCAGCGACAGGAGTCTAACTTTGCAAGTTCGCAACTTTGTGATGAAGAAGCATGCTTGAGTACTCTGTTGTTGGTACACAGGTTAGCCTGCTTCGTTGCTAGCCATAGGGATGGCGAGTTTAAATGGAGCGAGTCTTTCATTATGTTTGAGCGCATGTGCATGGCCTTGTAACATTGTTATACTTATTGTGTCGCGCCACTCGAATCATGGCACCATGTATGTACAGACTGATGAATGTTTTAAACTTTATTCGTTAACTTTTTGATATTGTACTGTAGTCGTCACTCTTTTTTCAAATGCGCAATGCCGCTATTGAACCTATCCCATATACAAAGAATCCTCAACTCCTAGTCCTCTAAAGTTCCCGGCCGCATTAAAGGCATGATTCGCTAGTGTAAGAGTTTCGACATGTGTAAACGTATGCACAGGAAAGTCAAAAATATAGACGACGCGGAAGGTAGATAGATATGCGTAAACGTGGTGTTGGGGCAATCTTAACCATACCCTTTCTTCGCCTCACTCAGTGCCAGGGTCTTCCCAATGAAGAGTACCATGAGTTATGTCATCACTTCAAAGGCCACGGATCTGATTTCCTTTGCGGTGGTGGTGATAGGCCATGCTCTTCATGGTCGTATGCCACGCCCGTGAACGAGTGCGGGCCTCCATCCGCTTCCGAGTCAAGGCTTTGTCCAGCCCGAGGCACATAGTTATCCGAGTTTCCTCTGCTGGCCTGTGCCAGCCATTGCGACCGTGGCGACAGCGGGAGCGCGTGTTCCTCGTCGAGCGAGGAGAGCGACTCGACTGTATCGATCCGCTTCCAAGACGGGGGAGGCACCCAAATGCCCTGCGGTTCCTCTGGTATCTCTTTGAGAACAATACGATCGGATCCCTTGCGTACCAGCTCCATCTTGATGCCGCCCGATGAGCGATTCGAGTTGCGCTTCGAGTTGCGCTTGCTGCTCGCAGCCATGGTGCTTTGTCGGTCCGTCAATGAGGTCAACTTCTTGGAATTGAACGATGTGTGGATCTCCCTGAGCATCGTTCGGAGAATGGGTATACATTGGACCATGATGGTACCGGTGATCTCGGATGAATACCAGACTTGGGAAAGACCGTTGCGCCCTGGTAGTAATCGCATCTCATTAGCTAACACTCCTTGGCAAAATGGATCGTTTGTCTTGAATCGCTTACAGATATAATATGGGTCGCGCGAATTACCCTCGTCCTTCCAACTGACACGCACAGCTGCGACAATGGCGACTCTGTTGAAAATGTGAGCGACATTGAAGTTTGAAAAAAAAAGCGGATTCCGACATCGGTAGACTTACACCATGCCCAAGCTCAGTGTAACACAGAGTCCAACCTTTTCCAACCTGCGCATCTCTAGAGATCGAGTGATGAACCAGGGGAATGTGGCAAAGATAAAGTCCATAATGATGTTATAAACTGAGACATGCTGTTAGTTGCACAAGTCTTGGAGACTCGTGGAGGAATTCATCACATACCATTTCCACCCTCCTTGAAATCGTCGCGAAACTTCGAGTCGAGACATACATCGAGGCGATACCAGACGTCATAACTGTCTTTTCCGCAAACCTTTGCCCATTGAAGAACCACTTTGACAATCATCCACGCATTCATGGTGGAGATACAGAACCAGAGAATCCATTGCTGCCATCGATTGCACAATCTCAGAAGCGTTACGGCAAAGGCAGTCTTGCTCAGGGCCTGGCCAATTAGGGTGCCGCAAGAGGATATGTTGATCAGAATATGCATGCGGTCGTCCCATTTTTGTGCAGAGTTTTCCAGGATGTAGCCAGTTGCAAACTCGTAGATGATAAGTGTATTGTTTGCCAACAGCACAGACTGGTATGAGGTGTCAGCACCGCGACAATGTGTTGATCGAGCGTGAGATAGACTTACCCAGGTGACTAGCAGGATATAATCATCATACCACAGCCCGTGCCGGCGGGTGACTTTGCACCAAATGCGCAGTGCCAGGAAAATGGTAGCGCCGGCAAAAAGACTCCATAATCCAGCATTGACTTCAACCCAGGGGTTAACAAAGGCGACGACGGTATCGTCGTCGTCGTCGTCCCTGCGAAGAATTGGATTCATGTTCACATCTCTGGTGGGCCGAATATCTCCTCGAACAAACAAACACACGAGATAGAAACGGGATGTTTGGGCACGACGAGAAGAAGGTTGAAGGATGAACAACTGCTGCTTGACATCTGAGAGAGCGCAGAAGCGAGATTGAATAAGTCAACCAGATGGCCACATCCCTGCGAGTTTAATATGCTTGCTAGGAGTCGTCATCTTTGGTGCCAAGATTGGAGACTTTCCAGTACATCATCTGTTGTGACTAGACCCCCCGGTCCAGGCTGATGGAGGGGGATCACAACGTTGCCAAGGGTATGAAACTTTCTCCACCAAACAGAGTACAAAGAGCAATTGGCCAATGGAGGTATACGACACGCGGTGGACCCGGGATTCCCATATGGTGGATAGTTGACGGATTTTCTATATTCTTTCGACTGCTGTCAAAAAGAAGTCGATACCCGGCTGGATGTGGCAAGCCGCGTGGACCCGTGCGGGGATGAGGGTTCAACGAATCTCAGATATGTTGACGATGACGCTGTTGGCTAGTCATCTTGACAGTCAAGCTTGGAGTTCTGTATAGCGGATGAAGGGTTCGGCAGGATCTCAACGGGCGGGAATAAGAGTCTGCGCAGACACAAGGACACTTTCGTCTGTGCGTTACAATACGTACAGTACGGTAACCGTTATTGCTTCGTGTTCCTGCACATGTACACTGCGGAATGGCACCCGGGCGAGTGGGAAGGCCATATTTCCCAATCACATTTGTACCACAAGTACTACATATTGACCGACCAGCACAAGACTTGCTTATCTTCTTCTTCTCGAGCAAGTGCCGGCGGCACTGGGAGGCCAGAATATACTCGCGCGATCATCCGCGAGCCACGTTGCCGGAAACGAATCTAGTCTGCAAACTAGCAGTGATTCTATGAAAAAAGAAGGTTGCAGCATCTTGGAACGTCGTGGGTCTCACGCAGTGGGCGCAGTCAGTTTCTTTCCAGGACCATCGGAACTTTGCTGAAACGAGATGGCGGGACCCTATACAAATCGGGATTGATGCCATGTGGCCGATCATTCTGTCTATGTACTGGTCATCGGACACGGTCGAGGCCGGGTTGTGGGAGAAAAGCATCGTGGAGAAGCAAAAGAACGGATTCTCAATTCCGGAAGAGGAATATTTGTGAGATGTGTGACCTGGGAAGATGAATACATAGCTGCAAAACATGGTCCACCATGTCGACGATGTCCCACACGTCTGGCCATGGGCTCATGATGATGAGTGGGCCAACGACGAGCAAGGCCAGCAGCAGTGAACAACGCTGACAGGGGACCGCGGGGAATTTGCACCCGGCAACCTGGACGCAGGTGAATGGGGGTCGCGTCGACGAAAATTGGATTCCGCGCGTAGGAAGCGAGGATCGAAACGGGTCTCCGGGCTGGACAGGGGCATGAGGCCAATGGCAGAGCGATGCACGACACCAAGAAGGCCAAGGGCCGGACCTCGTATGGCCCTTGCACGAACTCGGCCCTGGGGACTTGGTTCCGAGGGGCGTTCTCGACGACGGCCGGTGGCGTCTGACTGGCGGACCTAGAGGTAATCGAGTATCACGAGATCAATAAACATGTTGCCTCCTCACGCAGTCAGAAAGATTGTCGTTAGACGAGTTGACGGGTAGTTGTGTGTGTGTGTGTGTGTGTGTGTGTGTAGGTCGTTTCTCGCGAAAAGATGACGGTAGTTGTGCTATTCTTCCATTGCATGACATTGGACCACTGACCGGTGGGAAACAATTGCTTGCATCCTCGGTCTCTCTCATTCTCTCCTTGCAGTATCAGCGAGCGAGTCATCACCAACTCGAAATTTTCACAGAAAAAGAAACCCAAGAGACCTTTCTAGGCTGGGTTTTCCATGGGTTTACAGTGGAAGTGCACTGGGCATGTCACATCTATATCGGAAAACCGGGGGGGGCCACCGGGGGGTATTCGCGCGCCTTTTGGTGGGGTCCGATGCTAGAGTACGGAGCATTTTTAGGTAGATGGTGGTAAGGATCTATGGCACGTTTTTTTTTTTCTCACCCTTCCCTCGGCCATTCCCTCAGGTGAGTGTTTTGTTCTACGTTATGGATTCCCACGTGGGTAGTGGTCCGAGTGAATCATAAAACGCTGTAAACCTCATCGTGGACATGTTGTAAGGAGAACAAAAAAAATAAAAAAAAAAGGGCGAGACTGAGGTGTAACTGGTTGCTAGAATTAGCAGTTTTCTGCGATGGAATATCCCGAATGGCTGCACGGTGCCCCTATTATTTGATCAGAACCCTTGTAAATATTGACATTCTTCTCCCTAGAGATACTTACGCATACAAATGGCTGCTGCTTT
The DNA here is from genome assembly GCF_000516985.1 of Pestalotiopsis fici W106-1. NCBI lineage: Eukaryota > Fungi > Ascomycota > Sordariomycetes > Amphisphaeriales > Sporocadaceae > Pestalotiopsis > Pestalotiopsis fici. The sequence goes on along the minus strand of NW_006917093.1, from coordinate 4,807,956 downwards.
TGCTTTTATCTGTTGCTCTTGGGTGGTGTTATCATCCACTTCAATACCACTCCGACTCCAGTGCTGGTTCAGTGCTCGACTTGATATTGGTTGTGGCTTGTGCAGTGTCACGTAGAATCGATCAACCTGCGAAGCGACGGACAAGACACGAGGCCATTCTCATTCGAGGTTACAATACATGAGCCATTGTCAAAAGACAATGAAATCACTCATCCGTACTTCACAGTCGCACAGTCGCATTCCTAGGCGGCTGTCACACAAGAGCTCATCTCGGTTATGTATGTCCTTTCCTGAAATGGTTGACAGCCAGGACGACCTGGACTCTCTACTATGGACTACCGTACGACTCGAAAGCTCGGTTAGCCTGACAGCGCCTCAATCCTGCTGATACAGGATGCGACCTAATTACTTGCCCTACATACACGTGCCAGCTGAGAGCATACATACACTGCACGCTATCTACGAATTACTTGTAGACTGATCGCCTACACACCTACTGTATGTACTTGCTGTACTGTTCAACTATGTATCTGGGTACCATCACCAACGGCGTCGAAACAGGCCTGACCAGGGTCTCCAAACACTACTGGCTAAGCCCTGTGACCCTGGTATTGGCACTACTCGTTCTCGGAATTTCCACCAAGGTTCCATTCGGACGGTTATCTATGTCTTCATCTATTTTTCTTAATTAATCCGGCCGTCATATTATTAACAAATACCGGGAAGGCCAGAGTGATATAAGGTCATTGATGAATCACAATTTTTATATTAACCTAGGAACCACTCACTGTCGAGGTCAACCTGAATCGAACCATTTCTTTTCTGCGCCCTCGATAAAACGTCCTGTTATGACCCGCAGCTCGCACGACCCGGATGTGAGAATGTTGCTGCTTGCTTTCGCTGACTCGGATGATACCGTACAGATTTCCTAAAACGAGCGACCGACTGAGTGACCGTGCGAAAGCCTCAGGCGAGTGACTAAGCCTCATCATGACAGGGGGGCCAGAGAGTAAAGGCTCCTCATCCCATCTCGACGTATCAGGCACCTGTCAATCCTCAATGATGGATCACTGTCATTTTTCACGTGACAGCCTCGGCTCGGAGATCTGACACGGGCATGAAATGGCGATCATGTATGCAGGTACAAACGAGCCCGGCCACCGGAGGGGCCGTAAGCATGAACTTCAAACGACATCTGTCAACTGCTTTGATATCATCATCGTCAATAACAACAGTCGCGAAGAAGAAATTGCCCTGGTGCACCCTGCTAGCACCCTTGAGAATATTATCTTCTGCATTGGTATAATGGCAGGAATCTCGATACAACCCGCCTCAGAAGCCGACCTCGATGATCTGGTCAGGATTCAGTTTGCTGCCATTGGTGCCTTTGGGCATGAAACGCTCGTGTCCGGCGAAGCAAGCCCTGCCAACATGTCCATCATGGCCGAGAGGCACGCTCAACACATGCGTGCTAACCCTGGGTTGATCGTCGCCAAGGCGCAGGTGTCCGACGGGCGTGTGGCGGGCTTCGGCATGTTTTATTTTCCAGACCCGGATGCTGCTTCCAACGACCGTGAAAAGGTGGTGACGCCACTGCGTTCTGCCAGCGACGACCCGGACTGGGCGCGCATCACTATCCAGGCACCTTGGATCGAGGACGAGGACAGACGTCGAAGAGCGGAGACGTTTCTACGGTTCATCCACAACGAGAAACAGAAACATGTGAAACATAACGAGTGTATATACATAAGATACATGTGCGTCGACCCAACCTTTCAGCGTCGTGGGGTGGGCAAATCGCTCATGTCGTGGGCCTGTAATCGCTTGGACGCGTTGAAGCTGGATGCATATCTGGAAGCCTCGCCCGCTGGTGAAGCCCTTTACCGTCAATTTGGATTCGAGGTCGTTGGCCGCACAAAAGACGTCTTGGGGGATGGACTCAAAATGGAATATGCTCATATGTGGAGGAATCATAGCTCGTGATGGCCATGCATATAATGATAATGCCAATGATCATATTGGATATCGTATACCGCATGACAGAGTATTCAAATACAAAAACTAGATAGATGCTCTCATTATAACTGAGGACACTGCGAACTGCAATGGATGATTAAAGTCAAGTTCATCAGGAAGTCGCGAAGTGCCGACTTCGTGTTCATAGTTGGAGTTTTGATTGCTTCATATTGTCACATTTCTTGGTTATAGACGTCTCCTAAATAAGCGAGAATAATATATAATATATCATTGAAGATAGTCCTTGCGTCTTGATTATCATCTCTATTGATTCACAACGGCTATTCGGGTAATTGAGATATGCATGTTTCTTTGAGCTGTCTTTGGGTATTCTATAAGTTGAACTCGCTCAATGACGGCCCGTGTGCAATTACCTTTTTTTCCTCCTACAAAGAACGGACAGTGGTTCAACGGGTGACTCTCAGTAACTTGGATATTGCAGTGTCTTTAAAGAACAAGCCGTAGGGCAGAGACAAGTAATTTTCCTGTTGAGTTACCGCCAGGGCCAAGAAGTTCATGTGAGGGATTCCTCCCCTCCAATTTAGAGAAAATCACTGTCATGTCACTTGATCCTTCTTTCATCGACATCTTTTGAGTTCAGATAGGTGCCACCGCGTGTCGCCTGCGCTGGAAATGTTCCAAGAGTGATCATCAGTTGTAACTCCAGTACTGTTTTTGATCGGCCTATAGTTACATTTTCTGTCCAGCAATTACCCACTCGCTGTGTTCCAACATGTCACTGTTGCTCGATTTTTGTATCGATTTTTGTGTTACGGCAATTTATAGAGAGATCTAGCATAGTCCAAGAGCAGTTGCCACCACTCGTCATCTGTCGAATGTTTTCACGGTTGTCTCTTGGTAATTACACCAGCTAGTACTCATATCTCAATCATCTTCCAGCAAGATCCAAAGATAGTAGATGAGATTGTATCACTGCATCGCATGATCTTGATAAGCCCAAATCTTTCCATTCCTTGGTTGGTAGTAGTGAGTAAAATACATGCATAACTGGATATTTCGATGAGAAATTGCATTGATCATGTTAATGCTCGTACATCTCCATGGATGCAACCTTTGTTCTGTCAAGGGTTTGTTGACCAATAGGACCAATTATATTGCTCGTCACTTTTCGGATCCTAGGAATATAGGTAGCATTGACCATTATTGGTCAAGGCTTGGGTAGTCAACTGTAACCATGCTATTTCAGCATCCGCATTGTCAGTATGTTGTCCATGGCTTTGCTGTTGATATGACATGTGACCTACACCAAGACTAGCTGTCGTTTTCATCCGCCTTCTTTCATGTTAACATATCTTTTTAGAGGGCACACAGATACATTGTGAGATCACACATGGTTGATACCACCAACCTTTGTGTGACTCCCAGACTTGGCGATACTATGGTTGGTAACATTGTCCTCACAGAGACGCCGTTAGTCGAGGCAGCAAGAACTGGTCAATGATAATCAAAGCATTCAGAAAGAGGCAATGCCGAAATTCTCCGTTACTAACCTCAATTTTCTTTTCTTCGCAAAGATGCATCATCAGGGAAATTATCATTATATTGACTTTTTCATTACCTTGCTATTCTAAATCTGGCAATCATTGAAGTACAGCACCTTGACTGTTGTGTGTAATAATTGCCTGTAGCTCTATCATTCAGATACATGATTCTTGAGTTCAGAAGAGAAGGGTTGGAGTCGCTCATGAACTACTGTCTCCTGTCAAGTTTCACGACGCTGATGGTATTGCGCAACACAAGAATAAACTAGTCAAGACTGGGCTCCACAATCCAGAATCATAGTCTGGACTCTGGACTCTGGACTCCAGATTAGACGACGAGGCGATCTAGACTCACCTGCGTTTGACGAGACGGATTTTTATCAAGCTTTCTCTCCACGGGGAAGCGTCTTGGTTCGCCAACTATCATTGCGAACGGCACTTATCAAGTGGATTATTTTTTGCGTTGTGATACGCGCCATGGTGCTCTAACCGTCCGTGTGAGACCAGCCAAGATGTGTTGAACTACTTGGCGGGGGTGTCAGAGCTCTCGGCAATCCTGGGCTGGGGCGCGACCGAATAGGGAAGATGCGCAACAATACACTACTAGGTATCTAGCACCACAGACGTTGCCTATGAATTGAATCGAGGCATAGAATTACAAGTTCTTTCTAGTTCAGATTCTCCCCTACCTTGATTAGTCTCGTCATCACTTGCTCGGATAAAGATGAGTCGTCCTCCCGCAATGACTTCAGACTGTATATTACCTATAGTCTGCACACGCAACCTCTAATCGCGCGGGGTATACAAACAACGCCAGACATTTAACATTGCATTATCATCGTTCTCAAGCAGAGTTATTGCAAATTAACTGCTAGAGAACTCTGAAAAACACATTTCTTGGTTAATTCATCGCCCGCAGCCTAAAACACACGAGCGTCGTCGTCGCTCTCACAAAACTCGAGGCCGATCCCACGCTTGGCCCACATGTGAAGCATCGCCAAGTCTCTTGGCCCAGGGGGCACGCCCGCGACCACGACCCTGACGAAACAAAATCCCAAGAATGGCGAAACTCTTACCAAGCCATCTGGGCAAATGCAGCTTTTCTAACAATAGGGATCCCAGATGAATAAGAAGTGCCCGTCGTCTCGCTTTTCTCGCTTGAACAACTCCTCTTTCTGCTACCTTCTATTCTCAGCCAGCTTTCATCTTTTTTTCGTCTCATCTTTTGATTTTGCTTTGGTAATTAGAAGTGCACTGGTGCACCAAGGTTCCTTATACTTTCATTTCACGTGCCCAGGTCTGGCCCATCTCTCATCTGAACGAATATACGACGACACGATCTCGCGATACTCTTGCACCATCCCAACTGCGAACAAGTCGAAATTTGCTTTGCCAATTCAACACCTAAACAAACCAGATATTCCCACTTAATATCCTTTTCCCAACCCTTTACAAAAAATGTACGCCCGAACCGCTTTTGCTCTCGTCTTTGCGACACTGGCCTCGTTTGCCGTCGCCGCCCCGCTCAACATCAACCTCGGTGCCTACTCGCCTGCCTTGTAAGTCCCAAAGAGACAGACTTTGTCTCCCGAATCACTCAGCCTCAGGCCGTTAGCCGATCTGATCTAATGTTCAAAACTATAGGGTAGTAGGTGATGGTGCTCTCACGTTTGAAGGCGCCGCCGCCGAGGGTGCTGCGGCTGCTGCTGAAGGTGCGGCTATCGGCAAATAAAGGAAATTCGAATGGTTAGCCGACTTGGTTTTTTGAATAGGGAAAAGGAGTACGTTGCTGAAAGAACCAGATACGCTTGAGGGCGACGGCTGACTTTGTGGACAGGCGAATATGAATAATATATACCCATTATGGAAGACGCTAGAGATGAGAAGCGCTGGCCAATGGCTGTTTGTTGGCCCGGAATGATGACATGGACAGTTGGTTTCTGGTGATACACGACAAGGGCGGTTAGAACAATACTTGAATATGTAAAAGTTGACTGGGGTTCATTCCACATATGCGCAACACAAAGTTATAGGGAATACCCGGGGACTGGATAGGCTGAATCTCTCATGGGAGTATATCGTGATAGAACGTTCAAGCTACAATGCTCAAGGCCTACACATAAGACCCATTCTCAAGTCATTCGAAAATATCCCAGTGTTATGATTCAAGACTATATCAATACAAGCCCGGTATGCTTGGTCACAGTCAAACCATATCTCATTTAACAATCAATTGGGGTCAAGTGCTCCATCACGCACAGCCTACCTACTTATTAGAAAACTGATGATGCTCCTATAATTCTGCCATTTCTATGAAGTGGAACCGAAAAAAAATTGACGCTTGTAATTCAATCAGCAATGGCGCGTAAAAGGCTCACTGAGACGCTGCACTCTACTCTTCGTCACTCGCCGTGTCGACTGTGAATGGGTTGGTAAATCCCGGTACGCCAGCAATGTAAGATTCTGCCAGACTGAGCCCCTCGGATGACTTTGATCTTGAACTGCCGAATATACGCCGCTTCTCTGCGACTGCCATCAAGTTGAGCTCCGCACCAACAGGTTCATCGATTCGCCAGACGCAGTAATCATGCTGCCGTAAAAGGTCCAAAATCCCTTCCCATGTGCCCGTTTTCAAGCCCACGTTTTTCAATGTCACTTTCAGTGGCGAACCACCCAGACAGTTGAGAAAGTTCTCTAGAAGACTTGTCGAGATAACAAAGTCACTGAGCATGACTTTTTGAACATGACGTCGACTCTTGCCTACTACACGCCGCGATATGCTGTTGGAGATTGTTTGAGCGTTGCTCTGATCGTGGAACAGTTGGCCCCAAGCATTGAGGGTTTGTATGGGCTGGAAATCCATCTCATGGCAGGTCATGGGCAGTAAAAGAGCTTGGCGAAGGATATGGTCGCTCTTGAGAACACCAAATCTTATGCGCACATTGTCAAACCAATTGCCTCCGCATAGCTGAAGTCCTTTCACTTGAGGCATGCGGCTCAAGGCCTGGCCGACTGCCTTGATAAAGCTTCCATCTTCCAAAGTGTTGCACTGTTTCTTTCTGAGAAGTTTGTATTCTTCGTGGGCGTCCAACAACAGATTCTGGTAGCGCAGGTGCCTCTCGTCCATTGCATGAGCTGGCTGAAGGGGGTTCTCGACTAGTGCCAACCATGAGTTCACAATCAGGTTGGCCTTTTTGATATCCTTTTCGTTGTTGTTCCATTCGGATAAGCCTTCCAGCCTCCGAATCTCTTGTCGTAGCTTGACGATATTATAAATGGCAAAGTCCCGTAGACTGTGCGCTAGACCTTCGTCATAGAATTGCATCTGCACTTTGACCCCACGCACACCTCTGCGGATGAGGGGTTGCTGCGATATGTCCCGAATGCGCGACGCCGAGGCTGCACTTAGGTCCAGCGTGATAAGGCTCAAGAGAAGATGCGAGCTTGCCCCGTAAAAGCGCCGGCATGTTAGTCGAACATTCCTGATATCTTTGCTGGCATGGCGCAAGCAGGCCAGACCACTCGCCTCCTCCACATAGGGCGATCCCCGTAGGTGCTCAAAGATCTGGCAGATTATTTCCTCGGGAAGATCAAAGACATGCAATTCTCGCACACCACGCTTCGATTTGCTTCCTATGGCTGCCCTCAGCGAGCCTTGCTCTGCTAATAGTCCACGCTTGCGCGAAGCGGCCTCTTGTCGTGCTTTTGCTGAGCGATCTCTGCTGACCCAGGCATTCTCGAATTTGGAGGTGGTCAGTGGGACGGCTTTTGGAAGTCCTGCAAGCTGCTTATTGACTCTGGCTAGGCATGCATAAAGGTCGGCGAGCGTACTGCCACAAGTTTCTGCTGGGGACGTTGCCATCTGATTCATTTGGAAGCTCATAGTTGTGTGAGACATTGTCAAGCTTCCTGGCTCTCAAGGAGATGAAGAAATTTCGAGCGACAATGTAGTGAATTCAATGTATCCGTGTCGGGGACCTATTGGCTGACTGATCTGTCCTGGCGTGGAGCGGTCAAGGACGTCAGCTGCTCGTCACCGTGCTTCCTTGGCGACCAAGGCAGCGTCTCGGACTGCGACCCGGAAGATGTGGACAAGGCACGGTGATTTCGGAATACCAAGAGTAAGCTATTGATGACCAAAAAGGCCCGCGATGTAGCTCGAAAGCTCCGATGGGAAGGCAGTAGGCCGAGGGAGAATAGGAGGTTTGCTTCCTTCCCGCGTCCTCGTTGGTGAGAGATCACGCTATCTGTGGCTGGGATTAGCGCGTTCGGGCTCCTGCAAGCATCCCAGGACAGGGGTTTCCTCTTATAACGGATTGGACTCGCAATGGACATATGAGATGCCTTTGGCTGTTGATGTAAGTTATGTGTCTGGTTTCGAGGTTGAGAGCCTTACTTACAAGTTGGGGGAAGGATAATACAGTTAACTCGCGAATATCCAACATAGGTTATTCCAACGTGGTAATGACATTGATTAGTTCATCACGGGACCTTGAAACCCGACTTTGAGCCAGGCGTTTCGTCCTTGATATTCCTCCATCCTAATGCACTAATATTCCGGCTATAACTTATGGATGACTTATAGAGTTTCGATAATACTAAAGGACTAAATATAATCTCATCTGAATACTACTAAAAACTGCCTATATACGACCATCGTATACTCGTCGGTGATTCGGAGCAAACCCGCTCTGGTTCGTAAAGAGAACTCTCATCCCTGCAAGTGAAGTCTTGGCGATCAGATTTGGCAGAACCCCATATTTTATGTGGCGCCGCGTTACACTAGCCACAATAGCTTGTCCAAGCTCACAATTCATCAATTGCGATGGGTCTCCGTTGCCGGTTCTAGAGCCTGGAATATCTTAAAACACCAAAATCGACTTCTCTCTTCTGTCGTCGTCGACTAACTCAAGCTGTGCTTCGCTCCTTTGGCCCAGCTTACCGTACAGCCACCCGATGCGTCCTCGGTAGCCCTTCAGCTTACCTCCGGGTAAGCAGACCTTGAGAATTGGAAGCTAGAAAAGAAAAGAAAACCGGACTACAAAACGACCGACGAGGGAGGCGCCGCCCACCATGCGCGAATTCATGGATTACATCCAGAGCGCATTCTACGCGGCGACGGGCTGGAACCGCGACAATTCGTACTCGTCCCTCAACGCGACGGCCGACGCACTGCTCAACTTCCCAACACCGCGAGGCCTGCGCCTAACGCTGGGCTCTCTGGCCACGCCTCAGTTCGCGACCGCCTACCAGCTCGGCACCGTCGGCGTCGTCGACGGCTCCGTCTCGTACCTGTACTCTTCGGTACCCCTCGCCGATGCCATTGCGCAGAGCAGCCGAATTCCCCTGCCCGACCTTCTCAGGAGCTACAAGCCGCTGGCCGAGCTGTCACGGGGCACTACCGGCAGCGGCAACTGGATACGAGGATGGGATCGCGTCGAAAAGGACACGCTGGCCTACGGGAGGCTGTACCTCCCGCTCTCCATGCTGGAGGCCCTGGTGGTCAAGAAGTTCACACCCGACCTGCAAGTACAGGTTAGCGCTGTCTCGGAGCAGACCTTGCGCAATGGCGGCACCATGTTGGGCATGGTTCAGTATGATGTTGGCAAGTATGGCATTGAGGGTCTGGCATCCTCGGACGGGGGTCTCATGGGTTTGCGCGGACTGTACAACTTTGGAGGGGATGTCTCAAAGCTGCAGCCCAAGCCAGCTACGGATGACGATCAGGGCACACGGTATACGAATGGCAATGGTAATGGCCAGGGGAACGGCGAGCGTGAGGGCATCTACGGGCGCTTCAGCGCTGGCGCAGAGTTGTACTACGGCACATTAAACAAATCCGGAGGCATGAGTATGGGCATGAGGTTTGCGACTTTGCCCACGTACAAAGGATCTCCACTCACGGCTACAATGACCATCAACCCCCTGATGGGTAATATTAGTTGGAGTTATGCAGTCATGGCGGGAAAGCACTGCGCTCTGGCTAGCAGGATGGATTTCAACGTCTACAGCTATGAGAGTGACTGGACTATCGGAATGGAGCTTTGGCGCAAGAAGGGTGCTTGGACCGTGGACAAGTCTGACGATGCCGCAACCCTTGCCGAAGACGCTCCCACTCGCAGGGAAAGGAGCTTTCAAGCAAAGCTGGAATGGAGATTGGACGAACCATTGCCATCTGATGATGCACATGCGCCGGAAGTTGTAATTGCACCAACTCCAGCCGAGCCAGCTCTACCTGTCAGCCCAGCCGAGGCAACCAACCCAGAGCTGACCGAATCCGTTCAGAGAAGGCAACGTAGCTTTCGTTCAAAGATGGAATGGAGAGCTGATACCCCCGACGACGACCTCGCTACAAGATTAGGGGATGACGAGGAGGAGGAATATTCCGGAGTGCTAAAGGCCCGATTGGACCAAAACTTAAAAATCGGACTGCTCTGGGAAGGGAGAGTTCAATCCTTGCTGTTCAGTCTAGGAAGTGGTATAGACCTGCGCCGACTAGATTCACCGTTTCGAAGTCTCGGCCTCGAGGTTCAGTTCTCCTCATGAACCGGCAATACACTTTCTTAATTGGCTAGCCTGCAAAGTGATGCATCATTAGCTTGGCCGGACTAGGATCAGACATTTCATGGCAATCATCCTATTCGGTGTATGTCGTCAAATCTGACTGGCTTCTGCTTGGACAGGTATCTCGGGCGGCATGATCGACGATTCGTGGGCTTAGACTTGAACCAAGCTCACACCAACGTATATCAAAAACCTCAAGCTTTTCTGGGCATCTTAGGACAGCGTGAGTCAAGCTCATGCCAATACGCAGCAGGGCTTGAAGCTTTTCTGGGCATCTCAAAACATGTATGGAAATAACTGAAGTTCAAGACAGAGAGCGGAAATACCTCTCAAGCCGCACACTCCAAGTAGGGTAGCTTGCTTGCCCTGCAAGGTCTAGCAACGGCTAAGTTGACTACTCCACAACCTTGATGGCCACCCATTTCGCAAATAATAAGCCCACGAGGCGAGGATGCGTTGCAGCTACGTGCGTACATTGCATATGTACATTGGCGAGTTCCCAGCGCGCCGGGCTCGGTCCCGCAGCTTGCTCATTAGCCGACAAGACTACCATGTTTCGTTCCTGTCGGGGCAATTGCCTCGTTCAGCTTCGAGATGGACGCCCATTGCATAGTTGCGGCTCAATAGTGGTTCGCGTTGATGGGCCACCAAGGGTCATACGAGTATCAATGTTGCAAATGCTTGTGTAAGGGAAAATGGATTCCTCTCATCCCCTCCCGCGCCACGTAGCCCGATATCCTTTACCGGAGCGTAGAACTTGAAAATGAGATACCATTTCTGCGAGGATCTTGTTTTAGAAAGACTGAGAGATCTTCAGCGTCACTCAGCCAGCCTGGCAGAAAGTCGACGTAAGACTTTGTCGTACCCGACTGTTGTAGAATCTCAATTATACATGATAAAATTACTTCCAACAGCAAAATGCCCACGGAAATATTGAAGCTTCTTTGTGTCACTAAACGGCAATGTGGTGCTCAGGCTACAAGCAACCCATGAATGCATGTTGCCATAATTTTAAAACGGGTTGGATATGGGGTCTAAGTTGGCACGGAATATCGGATGGGACGTGTTCATGTTGCACATTTGGAACTCGACGAATGGATGACATTTAACGTCCGTTCAGCTCTTGGGAAATAAGGAAAGCGGCGTTGTTGCATGTGTAACAAGGCGATCGGGAGGCTGCCCATTGGGGAACGTTGACCTTTGTCTTACTTGCGTTTCCTCAATTCAGAGAAATCGGATCATTTGCTCTGCTGCTCTGTGTTGATCTTTTTTTTTTCTTCTTCTTCACACCTTTGCCCTCTGATAATTGGGCTGTCGGTGTGTGGAAAGTCTTGGAAATAATGCAGTACTTGGCGTTGAGGACCTTGATGGACACCTACCAGTCCTATCGTAAGCAGACATGGAGCACCCCAGTCTGGCGTTGACGATGAATGACCTGGGGGCCGAACAACACAGGAATGGTGACTTGCACAGATGACCGGTGATACTTGATTAATTCGTCCAATGTTCTATTCTTGTCGTTTGGATTTTTAGTTTTTCGAATTCCATGTGCCCGAGGTGAGACAAGCGAGCTGCTGTGCGAGTGTTCGTAGCACCTTCTTTTAATTCGAAAGCGTTGTACGGGTGTCACCGGGAAGACTTTGTGCTAGTATACGGTGGAGTCACGCGAACTACTATGTCTATCTCAACGTATGTACGTGATTATGGAGTTTGGTCCAGTATCATTATCAAATCTCGGTCGGCTATGTCATGATTGTCCATTTTGGAGTTGCGTGGTATTCTTGCACCCTGTCTTTGTCTCTGCATCTCTATCCGAGCAAACTGGGGCCAGTGCTGGGCTTGGCTGGAGCAAAAAGGTCGCTGCCCCTCCGCTGATCTGGATGGAGTCTGGCATCTTCCCAGCCAAAGGACGGGCTGCTTGCCGGGATTGTTTTGTCAGCGTTCTGATAGGTACGCCATGTTGACTCCGCTGGAGTCTTTTGGCGATATGGTCTAAAACAGCAAAAAGGATTTGATACCAGCGGCCGGCCGGCGCCACTAGCCAGTTGCAGTCGAAGGAAAAGCGGCTGTCATTAGAGTCTGCGCCGTCGAAGCGCCTCCCCGTCCATCCGGGTTCTCACTTCGTCTATGCCGGCAGCGGATTCGACCAAATGGCCTTGTCTCGACAAAAAGTCTCTTGCCTCTTTGTCTGACAAGCAGGGCATCTCGAATCTACGTACTTATCATTGCTATCTGACCGGGATCCTGGTGCGTGCGCAGGTACGTACACTAGAATGTAGATATCCAGTGAAAAGAAGAACTCTGATCAATGAGCCGCCGAGACCCTCGAAACTTTCTCACGCGCTCGGTTTTGGGAAGTGCCCAGGTGGATGAAGGGAAGGTGGGCCGATCGATAGCGTGCAGCGCGCACAGCATCGCATCGTGGTCACAGTCCCGTCAAAATCTATTATGTACGGAGTGTACACACAAAGTTGAGTTGGTGGCTCCGAGATCTGGTCTGTGTTGTTTTTTTTTTTTTTTTTTTTTTGGGCAGGGCGAAACTGCAGGCTGCAGGTGCAGGTGGTGGTGCTTTGCTCGTGGTTTCTGCACAGCACGATGCCGGCCATCAAGGTTCTCAACTTCCGGGTCGCAAGTGGGTCCAAAAGATCCATAATCACCAACCCGTCCCCATTGAGCTGGATAGGTGCCGTAATGCTCTTTTTTCTCTCCTCCGATTCACCACGAGCCCGGTTTTTTTCTTTTCTTTTCCTTACGGAGGGGGAGACAATCAGACCGCTTGACCTGGCTGGTTTTTGTATTTCCATTCTTGGGTATCCATTGGACTATTTCGGTCTTTATTCCGTTTTGCCAATCCCCTGCCTGGCAAGTGCGAGCATTTCCAGCCCACCAGGTCCTCTTTTGCAGCTGGGCGCGTGCCGAGTGAGTACTACATAAGCGGCTCTCGACCTGTTCTACCTTTTCCCTTCTTGACCCAAGCCAGCCTGATTCACCTCGACGGCCTTCACCGGACTTCTATGCTCAAATAGAGTTCAGATTAGTCAAGAGTGCCCTGAACAGTGGGAAGCAACTCCAGCAACCTCCCACGGTACCTACCTACTCAAATAGTCGACTACTTGACAAGGGTGTTATCTCTCGCTCCAGACCAGAGCTTGTCGATATTTCTTGCCCATCGCATCACTTTACAAACAAGAAGACCAACACAGTTCTTTCTTCACCCGAAGCGACATTGCGCAGGACGGACAGCAGTGTCAAGAACAACAATAGTCGCAACAGCAACGATAAGAGAATCACGCCGTCATGGAGGTTTTCCTGCGCGCAGCTTTGCTCAGACGGCAAGATGCCGGCGACGTCCCCGAGGAGGAACCGTCCACTGTCACAGTCGAATGCGATTCTGGTAACGAGTTCGATGGTCGACTTGGCCTACGCATTTCGGCAATCTTTGTCATCCTCGTCTCGTCGCTTCTGGGTGCTATTCTGCCAGTTGTGCTGGCTAGAAGCCGTCGCATCAATGTTCCGCCCATCACCTTCTTTGTCGCCAAGTACTTCGGTACCGGTGTCATTATCGCCACTTCAATCATGCACCTACTCGTGCCTGCCTTTGATGCGCTGAGCTCGCCTTGTCTTGAAGACCTCGAGATCTCTGCCTACCCGTGGGCTGGCGGCATCTGCTTCATGACCATCATGGTCATGTTCTTGATCGAGGTTGTGATTAGTCATTATGACCTCTTTGGTTCTGGCCACAGCCACGGAGGTGAGGCTGTCGACCCCTCGCTGAACCTCCTGAAGAAGGGCTCAGACACATCTGTTCACGCCCCGACCCCGCCCCCTCAAGACCTGGAGGCTGGCGGCCACTCCAAGGAGCAGGTCAAGACTGGTCTGCCGGGTGAGGACCATCTTGGACATCACCGTGACCACTCGGAGACCGAGGCTGCCTTTGCCGCGCAGATGACTGCTCTCTTTGTCCTCGAATTTGGTGTCATCTTCCATTCCATCTTCATCGGTCTCACCCTGGCTGTTGCCGGCGACGAGTTTGTCGTTCTGTACATCGTCCTAGTCTTCCACCAGATGTTCGAGGGTCTCGGTTTGGGCTCCAGACTCGGCACCGCCACCTGGCCAGCGGGCAAGAGCTACATGCCGTACCTCCTCGGCGCTCTCTATGCACTCAGCACCCCGATTGCCATCGCTGCCGGTCTCGGAGTCCGTGAGACGTTGCAGCCCGGTTCCAACACCACACTGATCGTTAATGGTATCTTCGATTCCATCTCGGCAGGTATCTTGCTCTACACCGGTCTGGTGGAGCTTATGGCTCACGAGTTCCTCTTCTCGCCGCAAATGCAGAAGGCTGGTCTCAAGATGAAGCTTTCGGCTCTCGGATGTGTCTTCCTCGGCGGAGGACTCATGGCACTGCTTGCCGAGTGGGCATAAGTGTGAGTGGGGAGATGGTGTATACTTTGACATTCATGAGCATGGCATGGGGATAAGGAAGAAAAAAGTTCAAAGGTACTTGATTTTGATTTAAGGAAGGGCTCATGTGGTCGGTCGACTCATTCAGCCGGCGCACGGCGTTTTCGGCATTTGGAGCGCAGGGCGAGGAGGACATCTCTTTTCAGGTCTCCAAGGTCTACTTAATTGATACCCCGTATTGCTTTCTTGCGGCAAAGCCTTGTTTTGTTTCATTCGAGCTTGAAATGATGCAATGATGCGACGTGATAAATGTGACGACGTGATGTGACAAAAGTTTGGAAAGTCGGACAATGCTAAAGTCAAAGTGAGGGGCACCGCATATCTTACTTAAGCATTGTGCTAGAGGGACGGCGCGGTACACTTTTTTCTTCTTTTTTGCGCCGCCGCACCAGGCGGGCAAGCTTGGGACAACCGCATCAAGAAGTCAATCACAGCAACTGACATTGAATCTTGACTCTTTGTAGCATGTCATGTCTGAATAGAGGCACGGCCATGAATTTATTCGTGGTGACGAGATGCTTTCCACCTATCCAATTCCCATTTCTGCTGTATCATTGCTTTCCATAGTGCGTGCGATACCGGTATATGGAGTTGACTGCGGAGATGGAGAGAAATAAAAAA